>NC_073381.1:83763492-84063492 GCF_028641065.1 Leucoraja erinaceus | reverse complement strand
AGTCAATGAAAGTAAGCATGCAGGCACAGCAGGCAGTGAAGAAAGCAAATGGCATGTTGGCCTTCATAACCAGTGGAGTTGAGTATAGGAGCAAAGCAGTCCTTCTGCAGATGTATAGGGCTCTAGTGAGACCACACCTGAAGTATTGTGTGCAGTTTTGGTCTCCAAATTTGTGGAAGGACATTCTTGCTATTGAGGGAGTGCAGCGTAGGTGCACAAGGTTAATTCCCGGGATGGCCGGACTGTCATATGCTGAGAGAATGGAGTGGCTGGGCTTGTATCAGCCATGATCACATTGAATGGCTCCTGCACCTATTGTCTATTATCCTTCCTCATATCTCTGGTCTCCCTCTCCCTACTCAGCCTGAAGACCTGAAACGTCACCCATTCCTTCTCTCCAGAGATGCTGCCTGTCCCGCTGAGTTACTCCAGCATTTTGTGTCTACCTTCAGTGTAAACCAAAGATACTGGAATCTTTGGTGTAAACCAGCATCTGCAGTTCCTCCCTGCACACCTTATCAAAAGCCTTCTGAAAATCCACGTAAACCACATCCACTGACTCTCCTTTGTCTATAATTTTCTTACTTATTTATTTCATCAAAGAATCCCAGCACGTTCGTCAGGCAAGATCTCTCTTTCACAAAATGATGGTTGACTTCAGCCTAACCGCCCGTTGCGCTGGGGCGCGCGGCCGCCGGGCGGGCTCGCTCGCTCGCTGTTTGACTTGTTTACCGTTACCTCACCTCGGCGTTACGTCACGCGCATCCTCAACCTAGCTTGGAAGTGCGTGACGTGACTTCAACCCAGGGAGGGGAGGGGAGGGGGGGAGCAGTTAACTGACAGGCAAATGCACCAATCAGATGCTCATAAGGCCACCCGAGGGGTCCGAACGACCAATCGGAATTATGCATTATGGCGAGGGCGGGGTAAGGGGGCTGTCAGGTTAGGTTGGTCTTGGATCGCCTGGTGTGCACAGCTCAGAAGGGTTTGGTCACTCGTAGGAGGCTGTGACTGGAGTCGGGATGTTACGCGTGGAATAGTTTATAAACCCGAGCCCAAATGTTAACCCGGTATCGCTTGGAACGATAATATATGAACATCATTTTAAAATGACTGATATTAATAAAACAATACAAAAATGGCACGCAAGTTTCAAAAAGGGTACAGACTTCGATTCCTGGGGGCAATTAGTGGAAGCTATCGACGAGTACCAAATGTGAGTTGCTACTAATCCTGTTCAATTAACCGTATGAACGATTATTGACCAACTTTTCTGAAAAGGAATTCTTGCAATGGAGGATTGAGTTGGAACTTTGGCAAAAAAAAAATAAATGTTGAACGTAATTCCAGTCTTTGGATTTGGAAGTGGCAGAGCCATGTTCACTTAATTCTGCATCCACGCCCTCTTTTGTTGTGGGTGGAGAGAGCAGGATCTGTTGATGCTCAGTTTTCAACGAGAATAGTTGCATTTGAATGCTTGGAATAAAGTTGGCATATCTGCTTTGAAACGAATGCTTACACGTTTGTTCCTTGAGGATTGACGAGTATTCCACATGAATTAAATCTATAAATGT
This sequence comes from Leucoraja erinaceus, assembly GCF_028641065.1. Lineage (NCBI taxonomy): Eukaryota > Metazoa > Chordata > Chondrichthyes > Rajiformes > Rajidae > Leucoraja > Leucoraja erinaceus. The sequence goes on along the minus strand of NC_073381.1, from coordinate 84,061,918 downwards.
ATTTTTACAAGTTAAATGTGCATTTTAATTAGATCAATGCTCTGGCATTTGGAGAATGCAGCAACACCTGCGTTAGATCTATAGAATTGATCGACGACACCAACCCGATTTGTGGCTTTGGAATGTTTATGCAATGCAATATCTGTTTTATAAATTGGTCTGTAAATGGTTGCCTCGCATGTTTTTTTTTAATCCTCTTATTAAATATGCTAATATGCCTCACGTGAGACACTTCATCATTTCCCAGCCCCCCCACCCCCCACATCCTCCTGTTCCCCAAGAATTGATCTGTCCGATTCCTGCTGTTAATTTGGGGGATAGACACAAAAAGCTGGAATAACTCAGTGGGTCAGGCAGCAACTCTGGAGAAAAGGAATAGGTGACGTTTCAGGTCAAGACCCTTCTTCAGACTGAGAGTTAGTGGAAAGGGGACGAGAGATATAGAAGGTACTTAGCAACAAATGAATGGAAGATATGTAAAAAGCAACAATAATCAAGGAAATGTGGAGCCCACAATGGTCCATTGTTGGCTGTGGAATAGGAGATAACGAGTTATATAGATGTTGGAACTCAACAGGACGACAGTAACACTTGTACGAATAGGGTGGTGGAGGGACGGAGAGAGAGGGGATGCAAGGGTTACTTGAAGTTAGAGAAAAATCATTGTATACTGCTGGGTTGAAAGCTGCCCAAACAAAATATGAGGTGCTGTTCTTCCAATTTACGTTTTGGCCACACTCTGACAATGGAGGAGATCCAGGACAGAAAGATCAGTATGGGAAGGGGAGTTAAAGTGTATTGCAATTAGGAAACCACGTAGGCCGAGGCGGATGGAGTGTTCGTTTTCAGCGAAATTCTTGCCAAGTCTGCGCTAGATCTAGCTGAGGCCAAACCGAGAACATCGGATACAGTAGATGAGGTTGGAGGAGGTGCAAGTGAACCTCTGCATCACCTTAAAGGACTGTCGAGGTCCCTGGATATTGTTGGTTGAGGGAGGAAGTATAGGGACAGTTGTAAGGAGTTTGGATTGAAGTCTCTGATATTTTTTTTTTGATAGAGGGCGTCAGGCCTTTTCTGCATCCCATGCCACTCTGGTGCTGCACAAGTTGATATGTGGAACTTAGTGTTTGGACTATTGTTGGCAGGATAATGTATTGGAATTTTAAAACGTAATCGATGTGGGCATGTGATCTTATGAGATATTTCAGGAGGATCTGTAAGTAGGTACAAAATTGAGATTGTGAGTTGAGTTCCAAATTTTAAAATCTGAATATGTACTGGGTAAATAATGTTGGACTTGATATGTGGTGGATGTTAATATGTGTTTATTGTTGTTTTATTGTATTGTATTGTATGTATGACTGCTGCAATTTCGTTCAGACTAAGTCTGAATGACAATAAAAGGCTATCTATCTATCTATATGGATTTTTATTACATACAGCAAATTTATTAAATGATGGTGCAATCGTATGTGTATATAGGCTTCCATTTCAGCAGATGTGACAGGAACTATTTATTTAGTAGAAAAGGTTTACCTAATTTGGATTCAGAAGGTTTACATGTAAACATAGAAACATAGAAAAATTGGTGCTGGAGTAGACCATTCGGCCCTTCGGGCCAGAACCGCCATTCACTATGATCATGGCTGATCATTCAAAATTAGTACCCCGTTCCTGCTTTTTCCCCATATCCCTTGATTTCTTTAGCCCTAAGAGCTAAATCGAACTCTCTTGAAAACATCCAGTGAATTGGCCTCGACTGCCTTCTGTGGCATAGAATTCCACAGATTCACAACTCTCTGGGTGAAGAAGTTTGTCCTCACCTCAGTCCTAAATGGCCTACCCCTTATTCTTAAACTGTGACCGCTGGTTCTGGACTCCCCCAACATTGGGAACATTTTTTCTGCAACTAGCCTGTCCAATCATTTAAGAATTGTAAATGTTTCAGTGACTACAAGCCCAGTCGACCCATTCTTTCATCATATGTCAGTCCCGCCATCCTGGAAATTAACCTGGTGAACTATGGTGAACTCCCTCAATGGCAATAATGTCCTCAAATTAGGAGACTACAGTAGGACCTCCTTCCTCCTAAACTCAAATCCTCTCGCAATGAAGGCCAACATGCCATTAGCTTTCTTCGCTGCCTGCTGTACCTACATGCTTACTTTCAGTGACTGATGTACAAGCACACCCGGTTCCTAAGTGGATAACCTCACATTTATCCATATTATACTGCAACTGCCATGCATCTGCCCCTTCACCCAACCTATCCAAGTCACCATGCGGCCTCAGAGCATCCTCATCGCAGCTCGCATTGCCACCCAGCTTTGTGTCATCCGCAAACTTGGAGATGTCACATTTAATTCCCTCGTCTAAATCGTTAATTTATATTGTAAACAACTGGGGGTCCCAGCACCGAGCCTTGCGGTCACTGCCTGCCATTCTGAAAAGGACCGTCAATTCCTACTCTTTGATTCCTGTCTGCCAACCAGTTCTCTATCCATGTCATACCCCACCCCCAATACCATGTGCTCTAATTTCGCACACTAATCTCTTGTGTGGACCTTGTCAAAGGCTTTTTTGAAAGTCCAGATACACCACATCCACTGGCTCTCCGTTATCCATTCTACTTGTTACATCCTCAAAAAATTCCAGAAGATTAGCCAAGCATGATTTCCCCTTCACAAATCCATGCTGACTTTGACTGATCCTGTCATTGCTTTCCAAATGCGCTGCTATTCCATCTTTAACAATCGACTCAAGCATCTTCCCCACTACGGATGTAAGGCTAACTGGTCTATAATTCCGTTTTTTCTCTCCCTCCTTTCTTAAAAAGTGTGGTTACATTGGCTACCCTCCAGTCCACAGGAACTGATCCAGAGTCGAGAGAACATTGGAAAATGATCACCAAATCATCCACGATTTCTAGGGCCACCTCCTTGAGTACTGTGGGATGTAGAGCATCAGGCCCTGGGGATTTATCTGCCTTCAGTCCCAACAGGTTTCCTAACACCATCTCCTGACTAATGTGGATTCCCTTCAGTTCCTCCCTCCCACTCGATCCTCAGTCCCCTAGTATTTCTGATGGATTGTTTGTGTCTTCCTTAGTGAAGGCAGAACCAAAGTACTTGTTTAACTGTTTTGCCATTTCGTTGTTTCCCCATTATAAATTCACCTGACTCTGATTGTAAGGGGCTTACATTTGTTTTCACTAATCTTTTCCTTCTTGCATATCTAAAGAAACTTTTAAAGTCAGTTTTTATATTCCCCACAAGCTTTCTTTGAAGCTCTTTTTTTCCCCCTCTTAATTAACCCCTTTGTCTTCCTCTGTTGAATTCTAAATTTCTCCCTGTCGTCCGGTTTGCTGCATCCTCTGGCCAATTTAACCTGGCCTTTTCCTTGGATTTAACACTATCCTTGCTTTCCCTCGTTACCCACGGTCCCCATTTTATTTTTTTGCCGGACAGGGATGAACAATTTTTGGAGTTCATCCATGCAATCTTTAAACCTTTGCCATTGCATCTCCACTGTCAACCCTTTAAGTATAATTTGCCCGTCTATCCCAGCCAATTCCCGTTTCATGTCTCCTTTCTTTAAGTTCAGGACCCTAGTCTCTGAATTAACCATGTCACTCTCCATCCTAATGCAGAAGTCCACCATATTATGGTCACTGTTGCCCAAAGGGCTTTGCACAACAAAATCGCTAACTAATCCTTCCTCATTACACAATACCCAGTCTAGGATGGCCTGTCCTCTAGTCGGTTCTTCTACATATTGGTTTAAAAAACCACCCCGTATACAGTAGCTGTTAATCTTGTGGCCAGTATCTTCGTAACATGTTTCCAGTCTAAATTGGCTGATCTAAAAGGTGTTTTCCTCAAAACAGGAAATGGGTGTGCAACTTCTTTTGCAGGAAGTGTTTGCAGTGGACTATTCCTGGAAATGTCCTCTTGAGAGATCCTCTACCACATCTTCCCCTTGATTGGATCCCAAAAGAGCAGGACTTAATAGTGAGCAAAAACAAATCGAGGGACCCAATGGGGCAGGCAGTATCTGTGGAGGGAAATGCACAATGTTTCTGGTCGAGACCTTCAGACTGATAGTATGGAGGAGGTCACTGGAAAAGAGAGGTAGGGAAGCGGAAAGACCTGGAAGTGCCAGGCATGTTCTGTACTTGAAGAATGCTGGGTGTCTGGAACGCACTGCTGGTGGAGAAGGCAGATTCAGTAGTGGCATTTAGAGATTTTTATGAGAACACAAATATGTAGGGAATTGAGGGATATGTCACACGCAGACAGGAAATTAGTTTAACTTGGCGCTGTAGCGTGATGATAATCCCGAAATGAAGGCGAGGAGCCAGGTGTTTCGGGAGGTATTTTAATCGCTGTCCTGCTCCTGACCAGACGAGTCTGCAAGAGGGAGATTGCAAAAATCCTATAGCGGAGCAAGATGGCCTACTCCTACGCAAAACACGTAGTACGGTCATGGGCAGATTCATGGGTGATTATAGGACCCATTTTAGCAACCAGCCTCCGCCATCTTGTTCTGCCATCTTGCTTCCGGCCAAAGATCGGATCTTTGCTTCCGCCTCCGCTCCCGTATCTTAGCTTTGTGGGCTACAGCATAGGAGGGGGGGAGACATTGTAGTGTGGGGGGAGGCGAGGGAGTGCCGGGGGAGAGTTGGCGGGTGGGATAGGGCCTAATGTGTGTGAAGTTGCGGGGAGGTTTACAATGTTTATTATTTAATGTCCCTTGTCTAGTCTGAAATAAAGTTCATCATTGGATATAAAAATCAGAAGAAATATGATTGTGTGTGTTATATGATTATATACATCTATATCACATTCATGTATGTGTGTTTATAAACATTTTATTCTTTAACAAGAATTAACAGAATTATGAACTAACAGAATTATGAAACTAACCCTATATCACGCACAAAAACTGTTCCCCCGCAATGTCAATTACCCTGGCAGTCAGGTCGGGTAGGTTCCGGTTACTACAAAATCAATTCAAACACGGCTTATGAACCATTTAAAAAGAAATGATTTAAAAAACATTAAAAAGACAATTACCAGAGTCAAATTTTATTCTTGACAAGAATTAACAGAAGTATGAACTGACAGAATTATGAATCTAACCCTATATCACACACACAAACTGTTCCCCCGCAACGTTGATTACACTGCGAGACGGTCGGGTCGAGTAGGCTCCGGTTACTAAAATGGGCGGGGAAAAATGCCCAGGATCCCCTCTGTAGCGTACTACACGTCAGCCCATTGCATTTCGCAGGAGTGGCCTATCGTGCTCCGCTATAGGATCTTTGATTGCACCTAAACCCTGCCCTTTATCCCTGTAGTTTGGGGCCGCCCCCGGACTCATCTATTCCTGTGCCGAGGGGTTCGATAGCGGAAATGGCCCGACCCATGGGAGCCGCCACAGCGTCATGTTCAGCATGAACACTAGGCTGCAGGAACTTTTCCTAGGCTGTACTGTTCTGTGTTGGAATGGGAAAGAGCATTAAAGTGGTTAGCAACTGGGGCATCCAGTAGACCTTGGCAGACTGAGTGCAAGTGTTCAGTGAAATGGTTGCTGAGTATACGCTTGAAACATAGAAACATAGAAAATGGGTCCAGGAGGAGGCCATTCGGCCCTTCGAGCCAGCTCCGCCATTCATTGTGATCATGGCTGATCATCTACAATCAGTAACCCGTGCCTGCCTCCTCCCTATATCCCTTGATTCCGCTAGCCCCAGAGCACTATCTAACTCTCTTTTAAATTCATCCACTGAATTTACCTCTACTGCCTTCTGTGGCAGAGAATTCCACAAATTCCACAAAGTTTTTTCCCATCTCAGTTTTAAATGGTCTCCCCTTTATTCTTAGACTGTGTCCCGAGTTCGGGATACCTCCAACATTGGGAACATTTTTCCTGCGTCTAGCTTGTTCAGTCGTTTTACATAATTTTATATGTTTCTATAATGTTTCATCATTCTAAATTCCACTGAATACAAGCTCAGTCTTTCCAATCTTTCCGGATATGACAGTCCCGTCATCCCGGGGATTAACATCGTGAGCCAATGCTGCACTGCCTCAATAGCAAGGATGTCCTTCCATGAATTAGGAGATCAAAAAGGCACTCAATACTCCAGATGTGGTCTCACCAGGGCCCTGTACAACTGCAGAAGGACCTCTTTACTCCTGTACTCAAACCTCTCGTTGTGAAGGCCAACATGCCATTAGCTTTCTTCACTGCCTGCTGTACCTACATGTTTACTTTCAGTGACTGGCGTACAAGGGCACACATGTCTTGTTGCACTTTGTTTTTCCTAATCTGACACCATTGATAATAATCTGCCTCCTTGTACTTGCCGCCAAAGTGGATAACATTTATCTGCATTAAACTGCATCTGCCATTCACTCAACCTGTCCAAGTCACCCTGCAACCTCCTAGCATCCTCTTCGCAGTTCCTATGTTGTATAACAATGACTGACTAATGACAGTAGAAATTCTGAGGGGAAAAAGAGAGGGACAGACAAAATGATCACTATCATGAGGCAAATGATACAGGTAGCACAGCACAGCAGTGCAGCTTGTAGACCCATTGACTTGCAGCTTCACCGACCGGATCCAGTCCTGATATCCCGTGGAGTCTGTGTGAAGTTATCCCTGCGACCCTATGGGTTTCCCATGGATACTTCGATTTCCTCTAACATCATTATTGCCCCTTGTGTTTGGTACAATCAATGAAAATGTGGGGCTTAGTATACAAATTAGGTATGTTACAAAACCTACCTGAATCGTCATTGGGAATCTGCCCTCAGCCATGTCCGCGATTTTTGCGCTGTTTGGAGGGGGCGGGTTTAAAACGCGATTTTTACTAGGCTGTACTAATCGCAGATGTTCAGCCTAGTAAATCATTAACGAAAAATCGCTGCAAGACACGGTCGCAAAAGGTATTATTAGTTTTATAGGCCTCGATAATATAGTTATAATAGTTTTAAAATTACTGTCTCATTCCGCAACCTCTCGCAGCCCCAGGGTTTTATAAAGCAAACAATTAAAGGTATGTACCTTATTTTTACATTAAATGGAGCATATATATAACCCTTAATATCAAGTTATCTATAGCGAGTAGTTCATTTTGGGCTTTTTATATCCCGCAGTATTTTTCTCGGCATTTGAGGGCACTAATCCAGCGCGATGTCAACGTTCTAAACCAGCGCGTTCACATGAACCCACTAGAAAGCCGATTTAAATGGGCATTTATTTACAGCAATTGAACACTAAATTCCTTCCATTTGGCCTATAAATTAATGTAAATTAGATATAAAAATCATGTTATATTGTGAATTATTTGTGAATAATCTTTGTACACTTAGGCTATTTAAAAATGTTAATCTTTCCTTAAGAAATGGGCTTTTGACTATCCAAGATCACAGCTTTTTTGTAATGTCCATTGAAAATCAATAGGGAACAAGATGCTAATTTCCAAGTATGAAAATGGCCATAACTTTTTTAATACGAGATATGAAAGTGAATTTGGTGTCAAATTAAACTTATTGTTGTGCTTTATCTGATGGGATAAATTGCAGACTTGATTTTTAAAATCTCAAAATTTTGTAACATTGCTATACAAATCGATACTTGATGATCTGTATGGGCTCTGTGGGCCACAGGGCCTGTTTCCATGCATTATAATTGTATGGGATCTTACTAATGGGATCAAAGACAAACAAGTCCCCTAGATCCGATGATCGCCAGTCAAATGTCTTAAAAGAATTGGCTGCAGAGGTAGTGGTTGCTACAGGAGAAATAGATAAGGAGAAGTAGTCTGAGATGACATTACTGATGGTATGACCAGTGAGGCTATATGTGTGGAGCTGAGAAATACAAAGGGGAACACCTTGTTGGGAGTGTACAGTCAACTGGAATTAGAAGAACAAATATGCCAGGAGATTGTAGGCAACTGCAAGACAAATAGGGTTGTCATAATGCAGATTTCAAACGTTCTATTATAGACTGGAACTGTCATAGTGCCAAGGGCTTAGATGGCATTTGTCAAATGTTTTCAGGAAAGTTTCCTCAGGCAATCTGCAAAGGGTCCAACAAGGGAGAGGGCAAAGCTTGATCTACTCTTGGAAATTGGGCAGGGCAGGTGACTGAATTGTCTGTGGGTGAGCCTTTTGGGACCAGCGACCACTGTTCTATTAGTTTTAAAACCTACTGAGATTTATCTTTTTTTCCATTCGAGTATCAAAATTTATTGCAAAATATTTGAGACCATGATGCCATCCAAATATCTTGCTAACATTTCCGAGCTGTTGGGGTCATGATTTTGTGGAATTTAATGTTCCGTATGCTACTGTTTCATTTTTTCTTTTATGAGAGATGTTCTGGTCCCAGCTGTGGTTTGCGTGTCACTGAAGTTTTAAGGAATAACCATTTTATGAAAATTATGTTTACACAGATTAGCCAGGCATTTACAGAAGGAAGTGCAGTCAACAGCCAATTCATCTGAACTCTCAGAGGACCAAAAAGTAAGCAGTGCACATGACAGTGCACATCACTGTGTGTTATAATCCATGTCTTGCTGCTTGCAGTGTTCATTGGCTCAGCAATGCCTGTGCTAATTTAAATGATCATTATTCTGCTTCAAAATATCCCGCACCTATATAATTTTGTAATTAAAGCATTACTCTCATTAGTTTTGCAAGTGTGTATACTGTTGGCTCCGCACCTTGTGCTGCGAGGAATGCGTAATAGATTAATTAGCTTGTATTCCTTGGCATTTCTTTAATTAGATGCTAGAGGTGTGAGTAAGGTGTCTAAAATCATACAGCATGGGGTAAAAGGACCTTCAGTCTCCTCGTTCAACTGATCAGGTTTTATACTTGGGCCAGACACATTTGCCTGCCCAGGCATAAAATGGGATACCTGGGCAAGCAAATGGGTTTGCCTGCTCATTTATCCCATTTTACACTGCGTGAAGAAATTGCCCCTCGGTCTTAAAATTTCCCCCCTCAATTTAAACCCATTCCCTCTATTTAGGAAAAAAACTAGGAAAAAAACTGAGACCATTCATCCTTTCTGTGCCCCATCATGATTATATCTCTATAATCCTAAAACTCTTTGTCTTGTGTGTGGTTGTGTGTGTGGCTGCGAATATCTGGTTAATTCCTATTTTCTTCCAAGTGCTAGGCCACAGTCTTCCCATTTTCAAACATTCTACTCACATTTTTCCCGTCGAGGCGATAAACATCTTCCAGTCGCATTCCCACCTATATTTCTGAAGTTTTTAATAGTTTAAAGTTTTAAAAACAGCCCGAACAACACTCGAAAAAAAACCCCGAGTGATGTCACAATGGACTCGCAAGGCAAGACGGGACACTCCGGGGGGGAGGGGCACTCCAGCACTCGCACGGCGGCTGCCGACGCCCGACAACTGGTGGCGAGGGTGGTGCCGCAGGCCCTGGCTGGAGCCGAGCCTGGTGCTCGCGCTGGAGTGAGAGCAGAGCTTGGGGCTTGGGATGGGGCTGTGACTGGGGCCAAAAAAGAAGCTGCCACTGGAGCCAAGGACGAGTCTAGGTCCGGGGTCAGGGACTACTGGACTAAATTAGGTAGACTGTCCACTGCACCACCAATTTTGGTGTCAGCCTCTGTTTCCTAGCCACGCTAACTGCATGCATTGTCATCCAAATCATTACTATATGTGAGAACAGTGGACTCAACACAGATCCCTGCAGCACACAGAGGGCTCCAATCAGTAAAACAATATTTCAATACCATCCTCTGACTTATTCCACAAAGTCAATTTTGTATCCAGTTGGCCATCTCTCCCTGAATCCCATGTGATCTAACCTTCTGAACTAGCTTACCACGTGGTACCCTGCAAAAGGTCTTACTAAAGTCCATCATCTACTGCTCTTATGTTAGAGTAACAGTTTTTTAGTCATGTCTGAATATTTTGCTTTTTGGAACTTGAAAAATCTGTATTTAATTTACAATTTCCCTTTATTTTATTCCTTCACCCTTGTGGTCTTGGAGGTGCTAACTTTCTCCTTGGCAATTTTCTAGAGTTGCTCTTAGATACCAAATCTAAGCCGCATTCCCTCAAGAATGCTATGTGAAAGTTAAGTTTTATTTTTTTTAATTAGTTGTTAATGGAATCTGCATATTGCTGGCCAGATAATTATTTTGTCTATTCCTAATCAAACTTGGTGGTGATCCACTGTCTTCGACTGCAGCTGTTTCTGTGGCGAAGACACTTGCACAATGTTGTGGGAAATATATTTTGATTAAATTAGGTCCAATGATGGAATGATTTTCCAAAATCATGATGGTGTGTGGTGTGGAGAACTTGCAGATGGTGATCAGCAGAGGTGCACCTTTTTACTTGGATCCCTCACAGCTTTGTGAGGTGCGGTCAATGAAGGCTTCACCAGCTGCAGCAATGCACGTTGTGATGTCCCGTCATGTGGTCATTGTGCAGGTAGTGGAGGGAGTGAATGCCTTTGGATAGGTGTGCAGTATGTCAAGATTTCTAAATGATGTTGGAATTGAACCTGTGGTGAGTATTCCATCATACCTGATGTGCCTTGTAGACAATGGAGTTGCAGTGAAAAGGGCTTCTCACCTGAACGTGTCTTACTGCAGATGTTGAAGTAGCGGAATCTCCCCAAAAAGTACAGCCGGCTCTGTCCCGTCTTGTGCAGGGCCTCAGTGTTCCTGGACCAGTCCAGTTTACTGTCCAGGTAAACTGCAAGGCACTTGCACTCCTTGGTAAACTGCACATCCACATCATTTATGGAGACAGGCGACAGGGATGTTCCTCTCCTCCTAAAGTCCCCAACTAACTCCTTAGTCTTGCAGAATATGGCGTTCGAGCTGCAGAGAAAGCAGATCAAAAAACTTGCAAACCAGGAAGCTATAAGCCAGTCCGTTTTAGCTCACTATAGGTAAACTAAGTGAAGGCTCAGAAAGGAATGGGCTAATTAAGGACAGTTGATTTGAACAGTAAAGACCATCTGGATTGATTTTCTTTTCCGAAAAGTGTATGAAATGTTGCAAACATATAAAAGTTTGAATTCATGGTGGCATTAAATGGATACACAAGCAGAGAAATGAGATAAATGGATGTTTTCAATATAACCATATAATAACATATAACAATTACAGCACGGAAACAGGCCATCTTGACCCTTCTAGTCCGGCCGAACACAATTAGTCCCATATACCTGCGCTCAGACCAGTTGATTTGAACAGTCAACAGCTACCACTCTGAGTAAAGAAGTTCCCCCTCATGTTACCCTAATTCAGTCCCTTAATTCTCATGTCCCCTTGTTTGAATCTTCCCTACTCTCAGTGGGAAAAGCTTTTCCCACGTCAACTCTGTCTATCCCTCTCATCATTTTAAAAACCTCTATCAAGTCCCCCCTTAACCTTCTGCGCTCCAAAGAATAAAGCCCTAACTTGTTCAACCTTTCTCTGTAACTTAGTTGCTGAAACCCAGTTCTAGAAATCTCCTCTGTATCTCTCTATTTTGTTGCATCCTTCCTATAATTAGGCGACCAAAATTGTACACCATACTCCAGAATTGGCCTCACCAATGCCTTGTACAATTTTACAGAACTTCTATACTCAATGGATTTATAGCAGAGAAATTTCTTTACCACCCTATCTACATGAGATTCCACTTTCAGGGAACTGTGCACAGTATTCCCAGATCCCTCTGGACCTACATTTCAATTCCCTAATTTACCATGTCATTTTGATTTGTCCTGGTCCATGTAGCACCTCACACTTATCAGCATTAAATACTCCTCTTTCAGCCCAGGGCCATCAAATCTCTCTGCTTTGAAACTCTACTTCATTATCCGCAACCCCACCTATCTTAGTATCATCTGCATACTTACTAACTCACTACTAATATGTCACGGTAGGTCCATGATGATCCATTAAATACTCCTGCAGGGCCATCATTTCTGCAGCCAGCAAATCATTCTGAAGTAGCAAAACCTTTGCTTATGAAGTAATTTGAAAATGAAGGGAAGTTGCTGGTTGGCACAGGACAAGTTTGAGCAGTTAGGAATATGCTGACTCATGCTGATACAGACAGGTATGAAGTGGTATGTATTGGAGTACAGTATTACTGCCGGAAGAGGTTTAGGAGTGAAAATACATATTCGATGGCGAAAATGCAGATACTAAAGGAAAACTAATTCTTGATTTTGCATGTAAGATAATTGAAAGCAAAAACACAGATTTTTTTTGGACTGTACGTGGTATTGGTGATGCGATGTGAGGTGATGGTTGTATTCGATTCAGCTTAATTTTGGGAAGAATATTTGAGCCATGTGATGGGCATTGTGAGCTCTTGCTCTCGACAATAAGCATTTTCACTGCATCCACAGACATTTCACAGCAGGAACTGAAATCCAAGAGGGTGTGTCTGTTTCGTAATATAAACTGCTTCAATTCCCTCTCTAACAAGTGAAGAATGTTGTTGTGGAGATATCATTGAAATTGGATTGAATTGAAGCCAGTTGCAGAAGGAAAATAAACTCGCTGTGGAATAAGTGCCTTTTTTAAAAATCTTTTGGAGTGCAGTCGTGTTAGCAACTATGAAAAACAGTGAAGTTCAGCATCTGAGACGGTTTCATCTTTGGATTCCTCAGGTGAACCTAGTTTGCCAGCTGATGGCACGGGTATTGATTAAAAGGTTGGAGAAGATGTGAGGAATTCTCACTGTCTACTGGCTAACCTTTCCTTGCAGTTATCTCCAAAACACTACCTATTATCTGATTATTAATTTGGGGTTTTATTTGGAAATGTTGCTTTGTTTGGGATCTTTTTTACTTTGATAAAGATGTGATTCAAAGTAATTTAAGACAGGTAATTTGCTGAAATCCATTAGACTTTATATAAATGTCATTAATTTGGCAAGCCTAACGTGAAAGATTGCAGTAAACATTTATATAATCTTTGTGCCAAGGGACCTAATAACACTTGTTTATTCTCTTCACAGAAAACGATTGGCAAAATAGCAACATGCCTTGAATTAAGAAGCACAGCTCTGCAGGTACTTAATTAGTTAACTCTTTTATTCTGTATCTTCACTCAAATCAAATCCCATCTCTTACATTTAAGTTTCTGACTCGTGTTTTTTGTGGAAGGTTTTAGTTGCCAAAGCTGATTCATAAAATATAGAAATGATGCTTTGGCACAAGTAGTCAACTAGTAAATCATAAATCTATTTCTGTTCTCCTCACTCAAATGAACGGAATATAAAACGAAAATGAGTAGATAATTGTTTTTATTGTCATACTTGATGTATTAATATTTGGGATGGTTACTCAGAAGGTTTGAGGGTGCGGAAGAGGTTTACCAGATACTGCCTGAGTTAGAGGGTCTTAGATATAAAGAGAGGTTGGAAGAAATGTGAATGTTTCCTCTGGAGTATTGTAGACTGAGTGGAGACCTGATCGAACTGTCCAAAATTATGAGAGACATCTATGGGGTAGATGGCCAGAACCTTTTCCCTGGTGGAAATATCAAATACCTCAGAGCATGGGTTTAAGATCAAAGAAGAAGTGTTTAAAGGAGATATGCAAGGCATGTTTATTTTATACCGAGTGTTGGGTGCCTGGAACGCGCTGCCTGGGGTGGTGGTGGAAGCAGATACAATGCTGGCACTTAAGAGGCTTTTAATCAGGCACGTGAATATGCAGGGAATGGAATGATATAGATCAATGCAGTCAATAAATAATTCTGGGATTAGTTTAATTTGGTGTACTTGCCCCATTCTGTATCGATGGGTGAGAGCTTCAGGTTCCTGGGCATAAGTGTCATCTCCAATTTGTCCTAGTCCAACCGTTGATGCTATGGCCTAGGAAGCACACCAACACATCTAGTTCCTTAGAAGACTAAGAAATGTTGGCACATGTTCCATGTTCCATGTTGGCCATGTTCAAAACAAACATAGCTAGCCTGTATTCTATGTTCTATGTCTCAAATGACTCTTATCATCTTCCACAGATATACGAAGCTTCCCATCGTTGATGCATTTCAACTTTATTTGTAACTGCTCTGCCCAAAATCCCCCAAATTTGTATTGTGGATGGAGCCCCATAGCCAAATCAATCATTCCCAAGTGCCATTCTCATCCTTTCACAGCCACAATATTAAATTTCCTCTGCTGAGATGGAGCTCCATTTGCTGTCGCTGACCTGGACTCAGATTCCAAAATTGGTCTTTTGTTACCCACTGATTGCAGTAGAAAGGTTCTTGAGTGGCTGATAGAGAATTAAGCTGGGCTATACTGTTGAGAAACTTCTGGAACAATAGCACTCGGTCAAGGTACTGGAACCATACCGTTGGAAAAAATTGCACTTACATTCATGAAGAGGGAAGATATTTTGTTTGTTGGGGATAAGAGAAATGGGATAGGTTGAGAGAAAAAACTGCTGTCTTAAGGCGTTTTGGTGCCCTTTCTTAAGATATTATTATTTTGCATCTTAAAATGTTTCACAGATATAGCCTATAAGGATTTCAGCAAGGCCTTTGATAAGGTTCTGCCTAGTTCCCCTGGAAGGTTAGGTTGCATGGGATCCATGGACCGCCACCTAACTACATACATCATTGGCTTGATGGTCGGAAACAGTGGTTGATGGTGGAAGAATATTTTTCTGACTAGTGGTAAACCTCAGGGATTGGTGCTAGTCCCATTGTTATTTATCACCTCTATCAACATTTTGAATGAGAATATACAAAGTATAGTTAATAAGTTTGCAGATGACATTGAAATAGGTGGCATGAAGAAGGTTTTCAAAAATTACAGGGGGGCTTGATCGGCTGGGTAAGTGGGCTGAGGAATGGCAAAGGGAGATTAATGAAGATAAGTGCATGATGTTTCATTCTGGCAAAGTAGTACCTGGAGTAAATGGTAGGGCGTGGGAACGGTTGCAGAACTAAGAGATCTGGGTTGACTTGAACATAGTTCCCTGAGAGTGGTGTCATGGTAGACATGGTGGTGAAGAAAGCTTTTGGGTATGTGGACACAAGGAACAGCAGATGTTGATTTACAAAAAAAGTCAAAGTGCTGGAGTAATTCAGTGGCTCGGCAGCATCCCTGGGGAACATGGATAGGTGATGTTTTGGGTCATAATTGATGGGAGCAGAATTAGGCCATTCAGCCCATCAAATCTGCTCCGCCATTCAATCATGGCTGATCTATCTCTCCCTCCTAATCCCATTCTGCTGCCTTCTCCCCATAACCCCTGACACCCGTACCAATCAAGAATCTAACTACCCCTGCCTTAAAAATATCCATTGACAGCCTCCACAGCCTTCTGTGGCAAAGAATTCCACAGATTCACCACCCTCTGAATAAAGAAATTCCTCCTAATCTTCTTAAAAGATCGCCCTTTAATTCTGAGGCTATGACCTTTAGTCCTCGACTCTCCCACTAGTGGAAACTTCCTCTCCACATCCACTCTATCCAAGCTTTTCACTATTCGATACGTTTCAATGAGGCCCCTCCTCATCCTTCTAAACTCCAGCGAGTACAGGCCCAATGCTGTCAAACGCTTATCATATGTTAACTGGGATCATTCTCTGGACCCTCTCCAGAGCCAGCACATCCTTCCTCAGATATAGTGCCTAAAATTGCTCACAATACGCACAAAAAGTCGAAACCTCGCTTCAGACTCTGCTTTTGACATGCTGCTTTTGAGTTGCTTTTGACATGTTGACCTTCATAATAATAATAATAATAATAATAATGCACTTTATTGTCATTGTAAATGCATGCAACAAAATTTCAGGCGCACTGCCCGAGCGGAGCTCCAATGTAACAGATAAATGATAACGACAATGGAAACAACAAAAACGGCAAGAGAAACGTCAAGTCAGAATGTGCAATATTTCACAGTATAGTGTTGTGTCAGGGTATTGAGTACAAAAATTGGGATGTTAGTTTGCAGTTGCAGAAAACATTGCTGAGGCTGTACATGGAGAATTATGTGTGGTTTTGGTCATCTTGCTATAGGAAGAATGCCACTAAGCTGGAAAGAGTGCAGAAAATAATTATTGGTATCTGTTTATTATTGTCACATGTACCACCGATATACAATAAAATTTTGTTTTGTACGTTATTCAGGCAAATAATACCATACATGAGTACACCAGGAGGTGCAAAAGAGAAAGTAAACAGCATTCAGAATATAGTGTTACAGCTACAGAGAAAGTGCAGACATAAAAAGTGCAAGGGCAGCAATGAAGTAGATTGGAAGATCGGAACACTCAACCCTGGCATATGAGAGGTCTGTTCGAGTCCGATAAGAGTCGGGAAGAAGCTGTTACTGACTCTGATACATGCTTTCAAGTTTTTGCATTTTCTATCCGAGGAGGGACGAGGGGATAACCGGGTGTAAGTGGACCTTGATTATGTCGGCTGTATTTGCAGGGCAGCATGAAGTGTAGATGGAGTCGATGGGGGGGAGGGCCAGTTTATGCGGCGGATGGAGATTGCACTGACAACTCATTTCTTGCGGACCTGGATTGAACGGTTGCCACAGTGATCTATGACCACTGTTTTGTAGCACGTTAGTACCTGCACTAATGTAAAGCACTTTGGTCAACGAGAGTTGTTTTTAAATGTGCTATAGAAATAAAATTGACTTGACTTGACAAGGTGTGATGCATCTAAATAGGATGCAATGTTGCATATGTAGAAGTTGGTAAGTGTCACTGGGGACATAGACTCATACAGAACAGAAACAGGCCCTTTGGTCCATCTCGTCCATACTGACCATGATGCCCCACCCAAACTAGTCCCATTTACCCACACCCTCCCTCTGTAATGTAAATGTACAGCAGACATTACACCCTCTAAACCTTTCCTATCCATGTACCTATCCTTGATTTGATTTGATTGAATTTATTGTCATTGTCTTCAATGAAGAGACAATGAAATTATTTTTCCCTTAGTCATATAAAAAAAATAAAATATAAAGAAACACAAAACACAGAACACAGTAGTCCACACCACCAACATCCCCACAGCAGCACCAAAGTTCCCCACTGTGAGGGAAGGAACCAAAGTCCAGTCAACCTCCTCGCCGATGTTCCCCAATGTTCCCCCGTGGTCGGGGCCTCCCGAGCACCCCGTAGTCGCTGCTACGAGCGGCCAGATGTTCAGGCCCTCTCGCCGGGAACCTCTCGTCGGCCACCTTCCACCGGAGTCCGCGGCTCCCGATGTCCACAGGCCGCGCTGGCGGAGATTCGTGCTGGCGACCCCCGGCAAAGGGTCCCAGTGTTCCGCGATGTTAAAGACAACGCGTCCATGTTGGGAGCTCCGCACCCACAGCTCCGCGATGTTGGAGCAGCAGCCCAACACTCCGGAGCTCCAAGCGGCGATCCCAGGAAGACCTCGCCTGCTCAGCGATGTTTCCAGCGCCTCGCTGCCGCTGCTGAAGCTCTGGTCCGGCCCCGGCAGGAAAGGCCGCGCCAATCCAGTTTGTAGGCCGCGAGATGAGGGGCGAGGACGCGACTCGGATAATTGCCGCATCCTTGCCAGGAAGCGACTGAAGGATGGATCCCCCCCTTACCCTACCCGCTTCCCCCCACATAAAATACCGGGAAAAAAACTAAAAAACTAAAAAAACACACTCTAAACATAACAAAATTAAAAAAGACAGCCAGACTGTGGGCGGGGGCAGCTAGCAACAGCGCCACCGGATGTCCACCAAAAGTGTTTTTAATGTTCTTGTACCTGCCTCAACTACATCCTCTGACCGCTTGTACCATATATCCAGCGCTCTGTGTGTGTGAAACAGTTTCCCCTCAAGTTTCAATTAAAACTTTCCCCTCTCACCTTAAAACCATGTCCTCTAGCAGTTGGTTCCCCTACCCTGATCCCTCTGCTCTACAACATTCCCAGAACCCTATTGTTCACTGTAAAGGTCCTCCCTTGGTTTGACTTCCCAAAATAAAAATACCCCACACATATCCTCCATTAACCATATCTCGACACAGTTGCCCAGCTGATCAAGATCCTATTCCAAATTTTTTTTATTGTTCTGAGGAAATAGAGATGATGGCGTGCTTTCTTGGCCGTGGTGTCAAGGTGGGTGATCCTGGCCTGATTGTTGGTGAAGAAAGACACAAAATGCTGGAGTAACTCAGCGAGTCGAGCAGCATCTTTGGAGAAAAGGAATAGGTGACGTTTTGGATTTAGACCCTTCTTCAGACCAGACCCTTCTTCAGACTGAAAAAGGGTCACGACTCGAAACGTCACCTGTTATTTTTCTCCAGAGATGCTCCCTGACCTGTTGAGTTACTCCAGAATTTTGTGTCTATCTTCGGTGTAAACCAGCATCTGCAGTTCCCTCCTGCGCTCATTGTTGGTGATATTTACAACTAGGAACTTGAAGCTTGACTATCTCCACTTCAGCACCATTGATACAAACTGGGGGCATGTACTCCATGCCACATCCTGAAATCAAACAAGGCATGACGCGGCTGGTGGTTTACTGAGCACATGCCACAAGTTTATGAAAGCAAATGATGTTGTTTATTTTATTTATTGTCACATGAAAAGCTTTTGTTGCGTGCTAACATGCCAACGTTTCTATTTAGCTGATTTATTGCCATTGCACTGGATAACAATTAGTGCCATGCTGAGTAAGTGTTCCACTGTTGGAAAGCCGGTGCTAACGTGTTAAACTGGTCTTGACAACCATTCAAATCATCAGATCCCATGGCACGACTCCAAACTTCCTAACCAATATTTATCTTTCAATTCACCCTTCCAAATGGATTATTTATGTTTCTGTTTGTGGAATCTTTGTAGGTGTAAATTGTTGTCCGGACTTGCCTTTGCAGCTGTGACTGAACTTCAACTGTATATAATTGGTTGTGTGTTGCTACTCTTGTACTATTGGAGTTGATACTATTGTTCTGCCTGGAGATGTACATTTGCTCTCAGATGCTATGCAAAGTGAAACCTCACTTAATCAACAGTAATTTTTATTTTATTTTATAGACAACACAATCTCATGAAGAATTCAAATTGGAAGATGTGAAGACACTAGAGCCAAGTGAGTATCTCTTGGGCATTGTCATGGTAAGGGAAGTAGTACAATATGAAGTCCTACAATAAAGAAGGACCCTTCATTGTTTGGAACTAATTGTACTTGGAAATCACCCGTCCCTATTTCTGTAAATGCACCAAAGGCCTGCGTATGCAAATGGTTTAAGTCAAGCCTGGTCAAAATCTTCACACAGTTCTAATCTGTTAGTCAGATCAAGCTAACAATGGAAATGTCCAAGGTGCACAAAAATGCTGGAGAAACTCAGCGGGTGCAGCAGCATCTATGGAGCGAAGGAAATAGGCGATGTTTCGGGCCGAAACCCTTCTTCAGACTGATGGGGGGTGGGGGGGAGAAGGAAGGAAAAGGGGAGGAGGAGGAGCCCGAGGGCAGGGGGATGGGGGAGGAGACAGCTCGAGGGTTAAGGAAGGGGAGGAGACAGCAAGGGCTAGCAAAATTGGGAGAATTCAATGTTCATGCCATCCGGACGCAAGCTACCCAGGCAGAATATGAGGTGCTGTTCCTCCAATTTCCGGTGTTGCTCACTCTGGCAATGGAGGAGACCCAGGACAGAGAGGTCGGATTGGGAATGGGAGGGGGAGTTGAAGTGCTGAGCCACCGGGAGTTCAGGTAGGTTATTGCGGACTGAGCGGTGGTGTTCGGCGAAACGATCGCCCAACCTCCGCTTAGTCTCACCGATGTAAATCAGCTGACATCTAGAGCAGCGGATGCAGTAGATGAGGTTGGAGGAGATACAGGTGAACCTCTGTCGCACCTGGAACGACTGCTTGGGTCCTTGAATGGAGTCGAGGGGGGAGGTGAAGGGACAGGTGTTGCATTTCTTGCGGTTGCAACGGAAAGTGCCCGGGGAGGGGGTGGTACGGGAGGGAAGGGAAGAAATGACAAGGGAGTTGGGGAGGGAGCGGTTTTTGCGGAAGGCAGACGTAGGGGGAGATGGGAAGATGTGGCGAGTGGTGGGGTCACGTTGGAGGTGGCGGAAATGGCGGAGGATTATGTGTTGTATTTGCCGGCTGGAGGGGTGAAAGGTGAGGACTAGGGGGACTCTGCCCTTGTTGCGAGTGCGGGGATGGGGAGAGAGGGCAGTGTTGCGGGGTATGGAAGAGACCCTGGTGCGAGCCTCATCTATGGTGGAGGAGGGGAATCCCCGTTCCCTGAAGAGCGAGGACATTTCCGATGCCCTGGTGTGGAACGTCGCATCCTGGGAGCAAATGCGGCGTAGGCGGAGGAATTTTGAGTAGGGGATGGAGTCCTTACAGGGGGCAGGGTGGGAAGACGTGTAGTCCAGATAGCTATGTGAGTCAGTGGGTTTGTAGTGTATGTCGGTCAGAAGTCTATCCCCTGCGATGGAGAAATGTCCAGCCTGATCACTGGGTGTATCTGATGACTGTGATTTCTGCATCTTTCCCAGGCAGCTATTCACAATCATACAAACTCTATACATACAACTTTCACCTTGACTCTTCACTTCACCTTGCCTCTCTCCTTTTGCTTACCTCTGGTGACCTTGTCATCATGAAACCATGTGGTGAAATCCTCTGCATACCTTCATAAAACAAGATTGTACTTCATTTTAGTTCATAAAACAAGTATAGATGAGTGAGGTTATGGGGTTCATCTGTTAATCCTGTCTCAGTATTTAACTGCCTGTTGAAAGACTTGAGAATATTGCCTCCAAAAGCCCACTCTGCTCATGACCATTCCCTCCCCCCACTATCTCAGTAAATTTGCCCTTTCCTCATTTATACCTTTGTTCTAAATGTATTGAGTAGTTTTATGAACAAAATAATTGGGAGCACTGATTGGCCACTCAAATCTGCTCTGCCATTTAATAACATTCTCACCTCCACATTCCCATTTACCCCAGAAACCTATCACCCCTGCTTTTCTAGACTCTGTCCGTCTCTGCTTTAAAAATATTTGAAAACCTTGCTTTGACTGCTCATCGAGGTGGAGAATTCCAAGTACTCATGACTAACCGAGAGAGAAATAGCTGTCTCATCTTGGATCGGCTGGACCAGATTTTACTGGTGCAAAAGAGGTTGAGGGATGACCTTGGAGAGGTTTATAAAAGCTATGAGGGGCATAGATACGATGGATAGTTTCCGTCTTTTCCCCAAGCGGAGTCTAAAACTAGAGCGCATAGGTTTCAGGTGAGAGGGGAAAGATTTAAAGGGATCTGAGGGGCAAGTTTTTCACCCAGCAGGTTTTTCACCCAGCATATTGAACGAGCTGCGAGAGGAGGTGGTAGAGGCTGGTACAATAACGAGGTTTAAAAGACATTTGTGCAGGTACATGGATAGGAAAGGTTGAGAGAGATATGGGCCCAATGCAGACAACTAGTTCAAGTAGGCACAGCTGGTCAAGTAGGCACCTTGGTATGGGTGAGTTGGGCCAAAGAGCCTGTTTCTGTATTATGTAACACAATGACTTAAATAACTGAGCTCTTAGTTTAAAATAATGACATAGAAACATAGAAACATAGAAATTAGGTGCAGGAGTAGGCCATTCGGCCCTTTGAGCCTGCACCGCCATTCAACATGATCATGGCTGATCATCCAACTCAGTATCCCGTACCTGCCTTCTCTCCATATCCCCTGATCCCCTTAGCCACAAGGGCCACATCTAACTCCCTCTTAAATATGACCTTGAGTTCTGGATTCTTGCACAAGGATTATTCTCACCTCATTCACCTTGTTGCAGGGTTTCAATCCAAAACGCAAACCATTCCTTTGCCTCTGAAGATGCTGCTTGACCAGCTGTGTTCCTCCAGCGATTTGATTTTTGCTGCAGATTACAGCATCTGAAGCCTCTTGCTTCTCACTCAGGATCTTTATCGTCTCCTCTTCTTATTCAAAACTCCAATTAGTGCAGCTTTTCCTTGTAGGGAAAACTTTTTCAATCCATACAAACCTTCTCTGAAATGCTTCCAACACATTTATGTCCTTCTCTAAATAGAGCCCAGTATTGTGAGCATTGCTCCGGATGTGGTCTCCCCAGTGCCCTACATAATAAAGCAAAACCCATCCACTTTTACATTTGTTTCTTGTTCCATGAAGCAGTAACATTTGCTAGTTTTCCTCATTACTTGCTTTAATCCATCATTGTTCAGGATTGCCATTTCAAAGGTTTCAAAGGTCTTTTAATGTCACACGTACCAAGTAGGGTACAGTGATATGCGAATTACCATATAGCCATACAAAATCAAAGCAACAAGACACACAACTACATACATTTTAACATAAACATCCGCCACAGCAGATTCCCTACATTCCTCACTGTGATGGAAGGTAAAAAAAATCCAAACTCCTTCCTCTTTATTCTCCCGCGGTCGGGGCAGTCAAGCCATCCGTCGGGGTGATCAAAGCTCCCGCAGTCGGCGGTCGAAGCTCCCTCGTTGGTGCGATCGAAGCTCGCGCGTTGGGGCGGTCGAAACTCCCCGATTACTAGTATTTCTACTGATTAATCAATGTTCAATGGGTACCTGGTGCAGGAAAATGTTGCTGAGGTAAATGATCAGCCATGATACTACTGGATGACAGAATTGATTTCATAAGGTCCTTTTTTTAAAATCCAGTTTAACCTTTTCCCAAGACTCCATTAATCCTATATTTAGTGTTGGCACTGCTGGAGTTGAGTAGCTGCCCTTTAGTGGATCTTATGTGAAAGTCTTGGTAAGAGAATGCTTGGCGAGAACTGAAGGGAACGTGGAGAGACGAGAGCCTGCAAATGCTGGCGTCTGGAGCAACAAACAGTCTGCTGGAGGAACTCGGCGAGTCAGGCCGCATTTGCGGGTGGAAAGGAATAGCTTGTGTCTCGGGTCAAGACAAAAAGAAGGGGGGGGAGTGAGATAGAAGTAAGAGGGGCATTGGGGAACTAAGCAGGGACAAAGGGCAATGGACATATGGAGCCAGATAGGGGAGGAGGAGGGATGGAGTTTGGAGGCAGATGCAAGTTGATGATGGATGGAGGCAGCTAATAGAGGGGGAAAAAGGAGGCAATGGAGTGAAGGAAAAGAGAGGAGAGGGTGAAGGTGGAGACATGGTGTTAAGCTGGAAAGGGTACAGAGAAGAATTACAAGAATGTTGCCAGGACTAGAGGATGTGAGTTGGAGGGAATGGTTGAGTAGGCTGGGAATCCATTCCGCAGGAGGGTGAGGAGTGATTTTGATAAGATCATGAGAGTATAAGATCATGAGAGGAATAGATCGGGTAGATGCACAAAGTCTCTTGCCCAGAGTAGGTGAATTGAGGACCAGAGGACATAGGTTTAAGATGAAGGCGATACTATTTAATAGGAAGCTGAGGGGTAACGTTTTCCCACAAAGGGTGGTGGATGTATGGAACAAACTACCAGAGGAGGTAGTTGAGGCAGGGACTATCCCAACATTTAAGAAACAGTTAGGCAGATATATGGATCGAACAGGTTTGGAGGGAATATGGACAAAATGTGGGCAGGTGGCACTAGTGTAGCTGGGACATGTTGGCCGGGGTGGGCAAGTTGGGCCGATGAGCCTGTTTCCACACTGTATCACTCTATGACATCTACTGGATGCAGGGATTCAAAGGATGCCAGGACTGTAATCTGATAAGTAAGGAAGGGGCCATTTAGTGGAGAGGTGAATGGCAGAGGGAACCAGAACCAGATGGAGGGGGGGGGGGGGGGGGGGGGGGGGGGGGGGGGGGAAAGCCTGTGGGTGAAAGTTGTGTGAAGTTGAACATGATAGCAAGTTAAACTAATCTCCTCTGCCTGAACACGAGCCAGATCCGGCCATTCCCTGAGTATCCATGTGCCAATGTAAAAGTCCTTTGAATGCCACTACACTATCTGCTTTCACCACCACCTCGTTCTAAGTGTTCCAGGCACCCAGCTTTTGTCTGTGTTAAAAAAATCATGCCACGCACTTCTCCTTTAAACTTTGCCCTTCTGATAGAAGTTTATAAAATATGAGAAGCGTAGATAGTCAGGGTCATTTCCCCAGTGTGGAAATGTCATAGACTATAGGGCATAGCTTTAAAGTTTGAGCTAAGTGTAGTTTATTGTCACCTGTACTATATACAGTGAAAAGCTTACGTTGCGTGCTAACTGGAATTGTTCACCAAGAATTATCACCTGACTAATTAACCTGAATCTCCAAACAAACTGTTACCAAAAGCATCAGCAGACACTAGTGAATAAAGTGTCTATTTGGCAAGTCCTTCACCCAGGTACCTAGAAAAGACGGGATAAAAACGTTCCTGTTGTAAGTAAGCTTGCTTACTTCCTATAACACAGAAGGAGATTACCAGGCCTAGCGAGTCAATGCCAGCTCCCAGCAGAGCATCCTATTGCCCCTCATATTTATTTGTAACATTTTCTTTCACTCTCTCATCAACTCCTCCCATCCATCTATCCCAAGGGTAATTTATAGGATATTTGAGAGGAAACTGAAACACCCGGGCTAAACCCAATGTAGTCACAGGGAGAAGGTGCAAACACCACACAGACAGTAGACGATGTCAGGATGAACCTGCATGAGATGTGAGGCAGTAGCACTAGCAGCTGCACCACTGTGGCATCTACCGAATAACCGCTGCCGAATCTGTTGTCGTTCCCACTGTCACCTGCTGCTTTCATTCAAAAGAAAGTCACCTTGCATTAGGAATAAACAGAAAGGTGCCATTGAATTGTTTAAGAAGGAACTGCACATGCTGGAAAATCGAAGGTACACAAAAATGCTGGAGAAACTCAGCGGGTGCAGCAGCATCTACGGAGCAAAGGAAATAGACAACGCTTCGGGCCGAAACCCTTCTTCAGACTGAGAAAAGTAGAAGAAAGGAAAAAGGAGGAGGAGCCCGAGTGCCAATGAACTAGTCCCAACTAGAAATTAAACTTGTTAAAGGATGGCACCACATTAACTTGCCAAAAACGGGTAGCAGGTTACTTCATGCAGGTTAAACTCCTCAAATGTTCGGCATCCTAGAGGTTGAGAGATCAGAGATTGTTAAATATGATTGCAGGGTCCGAGGATTCCATTCCTGCATCAGTTTAAACAATGTTGCAGGTTATTGCAACAGCAGGACATTATGTTAAGTAATGTATTCAGCGGATAGCTTGCATCACAACGGGCCAGCATATATTGGCCATCCCTAATTGTCCCTGATCAGAGGGCATTTTAAGAGTAGATCACTTTTCTAGGTGTGAGGTGACAAAGGCCAGATCAGTGAGGGGCTGCTGCTGAAGAAGAGCATGAACCAGGTGGGTTTTAAGCAGAATGAGTCTCCTGATCACTGTCACTGTGCCTGGTTTCTTGGAATTCCAGATTTATTTAATAATGACTTGAGCAGCTGCTGTAATGGGATTTGAATTTGTGCCCCCCCCCCACACATCAATAGTCGTCTCTTTTGGATTCTAGTCGTGTAATTACACCACGTGACTTCCAACATGATTGCAGTGTTTGGCGACTGAAACCCTCTATCAGTGTAAACACACTGCAGTCTGGAGATTAAATTCCCGTGTTTACCTGCACTGCTGCTGTTAACAGTAGACATTGGTTTGTTTTCTCCTTTTTTCTTTACAGTTTTAAAGAACATTCTTTCTTATAACAAAGATTTTCCTTTTGATGTTCAACCTGTCCCTATAAGGTAAATGATTTAATTTGGCATCTTGTCCATTAAAACTCTTGGTTTTAATAAAACGGATCCATCATAATAATGAGTTGCTTCTGTTCTTTTTCTTTTGGGCATGCGATTCTCCAACATACTATCAGGATTTGTCCATGCTTCTTCATGCCACAGGGCTCCAGCTTGCTTTCCATCCAGTCGTTAATTCATTTCCTGCTGCATCAGCTGATTTCCATACTGTTTAAACGAATAACTAAAGTTATACTTCATGTTGTTTGATCGCTGAGTGAATCCATGATGTATGATGTAAGAAACCTGGGTTTCTCTAATGACTGGTGGAACACTGACGTTGTATACTTGCTGCCATGGTTTGATGAGATTGTGTAACGATGAACGAGGGAGACAGCAGCATTCTTGCTGATGTCCAAAACTGGCTCTGCATCCCTTCCCTTGGTCCGGCTCGAGGTCTCACATGGAGCTCGAGATGGCCAATGGCTGCAGCTACCAGGAATGAGTTGCTGTTGGTTGGAGTGGGGTCATGGCCACTTATATTTTTAATTGCCCTGGGCGTCCCATTATTCAATAAATGTTTAACTAGTCCCTTAATTTTCAAGAAACATTATAGTAACCAAACATGAGGAATGATTCCATTCTCCTTCATCGATCTCCAAGGGATAAGAGTGTGTAAACTCACCTGGTGTGGGATCAGCCGTTGAAGGTTGTGCTGCCACATTGACAGGTGCTTGGGTTTCAACATCCACAATGAAACGCAGCTTGCTGTCTGCCCCGTCACCTTTTGGGCTGGACACCCTTTAGTCTTTGAGTTCACTTTGTGTTGTGGATGAGTTGCTAAGGGGCTGGGAATCTTCACAAGGATTGGTTTTGTTTTGTGTGACAGGAAAATCTTGGCACCTGGAGAAGAGGAGAACTTGGAGTTTGAGGAAGAGGAGGAAGGTGGAGCCGGAGCAGGGACTCCTGACCTCTTCACCACCAGAGTTCCAGGTTGGTTAATGGCCGATCATTCCTGTACCTGAAGTGTATGTGCTTGTAGTTAAAGGCAGGAAGATGAATGAATGCTCAATTGAATATGTCAAACTGCCTTCAGTTCTACTGAACCTTTGACAGGATCTGGAGAGAAGCATTTGCTGTGCTGAGAGGGCTCAGTTTGGTTCCCATTCATTGTGCAATCAGATAGAATTTCTGGGTGACGTTTTGGGTCGAGACCTTTCTTCAACGTCATCCATTCCTTCTCTCCAGAGATGCTGCCTGTCCCGCAGAGTTACTCCAGTATTTTGTGGCTATCTTCGGTGTGAACCAGCATCTGCTGTTCCTTCCTACACACTTACATTTCTTCTCATTGAGGGAAGGAATGTCCATAGAGAGCAGGAAACTTGCACAGATACTGTATTTGTGTCTGGTGCACTCCCCCCACTCCTGTGATGTGTGAACCTTCAGTCTGCAGCCACTATCCTTTCTCCTTTCCATACCCACTTTAGACAATACTCTTTCCCCTTTAACTCTTGATGATTGAAACAGCAAGCCAGTCTCAGTTGGTTTTAGTTGCTGAGAGCAGTGTTGGGGGATGCTGGACTGCAGACTTGTTCAGGTTTCCATACGACATTCGGCCCATTGTGTCCGTGCCAGTTCTCGGGTAAATTCCAATATCCTATTTCCCTGTAACTCCTTCTCTTTCGCATGTCCACTGTCCCCCCTGCTTCCCCTGCCACTCACCTACACCAGAAGTAATGTTGTACATCACACACTGTAACGGGTGATGGAGCCTCTGAGAATCCCTCCGCTACATGGATTGTCAAATCCCAATGCATCTCAGATGCTTGTTCCTCCAGAGACCAAAGCGTTAGTCTGACAGACATGCCCCAAACACAGGATTAATGGAATTGTCTTGTTAAAATGTTCCTCTAAATGAGTGGCAACACATCGCTGTCACAGTGAGAAAGCTATTGTTTCCTTGAAGGAATTCCGCCTTGCGTTTGGTGAGTGCATCAATCAAGGTTTGTGCAATGAGAGAGCGGGGGGACTGATACAGGGCAGGAGACACTCTGTATCCATTCCAAGTACACGGTAAATACTTTGATACAATTCCTTTCAGTTTAGTCATTATCTTCCATGTACATCCCTGCCTCAAAACAGAAACTCTTAAATTTGGAAAGATGCTAAAGAAATTATGAATGGTGCTATTCTGTTTTCACAATTCAATTTCATTCCTGCATATTTGATTTCTGGAACTTTCTTGTCTATATTCTACACTGCTACTGGTTTGATCCACCTCTGTTCACCGAACCCTCTTGAACTCCCTCTGTAGCAAATGTCTCTCGCGAACAGGCCTGCAATGGCAGTGAGTTTGTGAAACAGTCTTTCCCCTTTGTGCCACTGTTCAGTTGGGGGGGGGGGGGGGGGGGGGGGGGGGGGGGGGGGGGGGTGCAGTAATGCTCCTGCACTGATCCAGTGCTCCCACAATCATCTCAATACAGGTGCACAACCTTTTATCCGAAAGCCTTGGGACCAGACACTTTTCGTAATTCAGATTTTAACGGCTGGCGCAGTGGTAGAGTGCTCGGCTCATATCCGCAAGGTCGCGAGTTTGCGCCTCGATCCCGGCAGTTACTCGATCGCGAGTTTGAGTCTTCAATGTAGTTTTTTCTTGCAGAATAGGAGAGAATAGGGAGGGTTACGCTGAGATCATTCTCTGCGAGATGATCTTAGTGCGGGAGACAAGTGTAGGAGAGGTGTACTGACTGTGTGGGCAGAACTTTGGAAGTGATTGCCCACCATTCTCAAAAGCCGCTGTGTCTCCCTGTCCCTCCAACTCCAGAGGAATCCGCTGCCCGATGGGCCGCTACGGCGACAAGTGGCAGTTCGCCCACAGCCCGAGCTGCGCCACCTCATCCGCAACCCGGGTTCCTCTGGAGTTGGAGCGGGGCTGGGCTAGAGTTGTTGCTGGCTGTGAGTCTCTGGGATCTCCGTGCTTGCAGTGGGCCTGGGGGTCGGTGTCCCGATGAGGGGGCGCAGCTCGGGCTGTGGGCGAACTGCCACTTGTCGCTGTAGCGGCGCATCGGGGAGCGGCTTCTGGTGGTCCTGACGTCTCTCAGCTCCAGTCCAAGGGGGTGGCCGGAGACGTCAGGACCAACAAGAACCCGCTCCCCGATGCGCCGCTACGGCGACAAGTGGCAGTTCGCCCACAGCCCGAGCTGCGCCCCCTCATCCGCAACCCGGGTTCCTCTGGAGTTGGAGCGGGGCTGGGCTAGAGTTGTTGCTGGCTGTGAGTCTCTGGGATCTCCGTGCTTGCAGTCGGTGTCCCGTTGGTCCTGACGTCTCCGGTCACCCCCCTGGAATGGAGCTGAGACTGGGAACTTTACCGCCCTTGCCCCCTCACTCTGCAACTGCAAACAACCCCACAGTTCCCAGTCTCAGCTCCTGTACAGGGGGGTGGCCGGAGACGTCACAGCCCGAGCTGCGCCCCCTCATCCGCAACCTCAAGACCAAGACGTACCTTGCACACCATCAGCTTCTGTCCCTACGGGGAGCGTGTTCCTCTGGAGTTGGAGCGGGGCTGGGCTGCTGCTGGCTGTGGGTCTCTGGGATCTTCGTGCTTGCAGTGGGCCTGGGGGTCGGTGTCCCGTTGGTCCTGACGTCTCCGGTGACTGGCACTAGCTCCGACGTGAAGACAGTGCAAAACCCCCGCGCCGGTGCAATGAGCGGGGAGCTGGAGAGGGGAGGGAAGGGATCACACACATGGCCGGGAAGCAGAGGGGTGTAGGTGGGGTGATACTGAAGGGAGCGACAATTTGCTGCTGCCTGCCCGCTGAGTTTAAAAAGTTCCCACGCAAGACTCACGATACACTGTGTATCGTGTCTACCGTGGGAACTTTTTAACTCAGCGGGCAGGCAGCAGCAGATTGTCAATTATTAACCCTCCCGCGCAATATACCCTCACCTTCTCTTTTATGAATGTGGATTTAGTTCCCCTTTCTTCGAGGACCGACCGGAGGTTCCGCTGTCACCTCTGCAGGCCGCCCTTGGTGAACGTCTTCAAGGACCTTTCTTTAAGGACTGAAAAAATGTCCGCTATTCGGAGCTTTTCGTTATTTGGAACTTCGGATAAAAGGTTGTGCACCTGTAACAGCATCATTAACTGCGATTTTTAAAAATTTACTTTTCAACAAATCCATTCTTGTATGTGTGTGTTTTTGGACAGTTCTGCCAGGAAAGGAGCACTTATGTCTTATTAATGTGTATTTGGCACTAACCTGATTGTACCAGCCTGCAAAATGTGTTAAACAGCAATCAATGAGCAGCTTTCCACTGTAGCCAAGCAGATTCTTCACCTGATACCACATGTCAATGAACCACCCAGAGGAAGGATGCAGTGTGACTCTCTGTACCCCACACTCCGGGCGGGGGAGACAGTGTGTGACTCACTATACCACTGTACCGTTTGATTG
Source organism: Leucoraja erinaceus (assembly GCF_028641065.1). Taxonomy (NCBI): domain Eukaryota; kingdom Metazoa; phylum Chordata; class Chondrichthyes; order Rajiformes; family Rajidae; genus Leucoraja; species Leucoraja erinaceus. The sequence goes on along the minus strand of NC_073381.1, from coordinate 84,031,744 downwards.
AGATGGTCGGCCTTTCACTGTTCATTTACTTCATCCCAAGCAGATGACTTCTCCTGATTCCTTGGTCCCTTTTTGTGGGGATGGGAATGGCTCGAGCTGTGAAGACCCAAGACTGAGCCTTCAGAGTTCGATAATACCTCACAAACCTTCATCTCTCCCTGATCCATCTCTTGCTCAGTGCTAACCCGTTGCCAACATTGTATAGCTTGCAGTGTACTGAGGTTGTGGTTGTATTAAGCCTGTGCATTAACATATGATCCTGTCTTTTATCTGCATGGTCTGCTTCTGTTGGCTCCCCCTGCCTTTGATCTGCATGTGCTGCGTTCTAATCCCAGGAGCTGTTGAAGGTAATGCTGCTGCTTTTGATATTTGTCTTGTTGGCTCCATTCGTGGGGTCAAACAAATCTTGCCTAACTTTAGTCGCTAATATTTTCAACTTTGAAGGAAAGTAGATTTGGATGATTGGAAATCCATCAGCAAGACATGGACTGCACCTTCCCACCCTTCCCCAATCCTGCTCGTGGCTTTGTTCATCCACTGCTGCAACCTTCATCACATGTTGTTCCCTGTAGACCACTCCACTCCACCCCACCATTCTGCTGACCATTGCCCACCAACAGTCCTCTGTAAATGTTGCCTGTTGTTTGTGCTCTGTCTCCTGTCCATCCATTACGCTGACCCTCGGTCCTACAAATTCTTAATTTTATAAACATTGTTCACATTTTCAAACATCCCAATTCAATCTTTGTAAAGCTCCTTGCAAGCCTCAATATCCTTCCGTTCTCCAGTTCTGGCCTCTTGCATATCCCTGTTGGGTGACCCAGGTCTCTGCACAATTCCCTGCTGCTTTTCTTTCAGTGGCATCCCTTTAACCTGCTCCTTTGGTCCAGCCATTCGTTCTAATGTCGCCTGTTCAGCATGAAGTTTAATAGTTGTGAAATGTTCACAACTATTGTTTTACTATTTAAGGTGTGTTTTACTATTTAAGGTGTTGGGGAAATGCAAGTTATTGTTGAAAATAATCTTCTTTAAAAATGTCACCCCATTTAAATTTTCCATCTGTTTCCCCTGGTATAGAGCTCCAAATGTACTGGACTCTTTATTAGAGCAGGAATCTTGACCCATGCCTTTGCAGTCAGACCTTGAATCTGACTGATAATTGTAGAACAGCAATCCAAGGAAAGTGTGCACCTCTTTCCCTGTCCCTCCCTCTTCTGTTAATCAACCCGACCCGAAACTTCACCTATCAATGTTCTCCAGAGATGCTGGCCGACCCACTAAGTTCTCCAGAGATGCTGCCCGACCCACTGCCCGATCCAGTATTCTGTGTCAATATTTCTCATGCACATAGCTTTGCTGAGCATCCCCACTCGGTCCTTTCCCACCATATGCATGTAGATCCTATCTCTCAGAATATAGACACAAAATGTTGGAGTAACTCAGCGGGACAAGCATCATCTCTGGAGAGAAGGACTGGGTGACGTTTCGGGTCGAGATCCTTCAGACCCTATCTCTCAGAATCCCTTCCGCTAACTTAGGCACTACTGATGTAAGGCTCGGTGTGGTTCTGTACATTGCATTATGTAGTTTCCATGCTTTTCTTTGTCGCCTTTCTTAAATAGAGGCACAAATTAGCCGTACTCCAGTTTCCTGGCATCTCATCCATGGTGCAGATATCTTTGCTGGTGGCCCTATAATTTATTCCCTAGCTTCCCATAACGTGCTTGATCAGGTCACAAATGTATCTACCTCAATGCATTTCAAGGCCTCCAGCATCTCCTCTTCTGTAATATGTTCTCTCATTAAGACTTCATTATTAATGTCTCCCAACGTCAATGTATTTCTCCACGGTAAACGCAGAGGCGTTGACAAAGGTGTGTCACTGATGGGGATGGCACCTGGTCAGACTGATAGATGGGTATCAGAAAACCAAGCTGTTTAACGCCCAGAGCTGGACACAGTGTCTAGTTGAAGATGAACCAATGTTTGATCAAATTTTATTGTGGTTTTCTTGTTGTTGTACATCATTCATCAATCTATAAAGTCCAAAATCTTGTGTGTTTTTTTTAATAACTTTCTAAATTTGCCACAGCACGTACAAGGAACTATTCACAATTACACAACTCTCTCTATTTGTGGACTCCCTTCAGAATTGTGCTTTCTAGTTTAATGGACTGTTCTTTTTTTTCCCCACTAAAACATAACCTTTCAGTGAAAGGGTTTCATCTGCGACCATCTTGTAACAATCTTGAGGATAGGAGGCTCAAAGGCCTGAGTGAGTCACTCCGAAATCATATGGACATTGTCCAGTATCTGCTAATTCCACCCCTAGTATTGTTTTGTGAACTTTCCTTTCCACTGAAGTTAAACTGACAGCTCTGCAGTTTCTAGTTTATTCCTGCACCTTTTTTTAGAATGAGTGCAATGTTTGTCATTTTCCCGTACACAAACCATGAATCTACTGATGTTTGGAGGATTAGTCGGAGCCTCTGCAATTCCCTCCCTGTCGTCTCAGCAACCTGGGATACCGTCAGAATCATGGAGTTACAGCTGGAAACTTGTCCATGCTGACCTAAACTCGTCCCATTTAGGCCTATATTTCTCTCAACTATTCCTGAGTGTATATCTGTCTCACTGTCTTTTAAATCTTGTAAATATACCTGCCACTACAGCTTCCTTGGGAAGCTCTTTCAATATATGTTAACGGTCTTCTGTATTCTCCTTGGATCCCTTTTAAAATCTTCCCCTTTCAACGTGAACCTGTGTTTGATATTTTTAGAGTCCCCTACCTGTGAAAAAAGCTGTGATCATTCACCTTGCCTATGTCCCTCATAATTTTCCATTCCTCTAGAAGGTACTTGCTCAAATCCCTACACTCCAGGCTCGCCTTTCTGTACCAATTCCCTCAGTCTAGGGTGTCTTTGGGCAAGGCAATGCCGATAAAGGCGACATCCACATTGAACACATACTCGTACCAAAAACAAGTGTGAGAAATGTCAATGTCTGCACTTCTTGTAACGTTAAATGTTGGGACATTATGTGAAGTCCCCCAATCTATTGCTTGTGCTGTGGTGTCTCCACAATATCTGAGATCAGCAGGGACCTCGGTGTTTAATTGTTACTGATTACACCGATAGCACATGCAGTGATATTGTGGTAATGTCTGTCCTCAGGTACCCTCCTACCACGACTGCCCTCTGAACCAGGCATGGCCCTGCTCACTATAAAAATAGAAAAAATCGGACTGAAGGATGCAGGGCAGTGCATCGACCCTTACGTGACAGTCAGCATCAAAGGTAAAGCAGCATCATTTTCAAACAGGATTGCTCTCCATATCATTTTGTTGTGTACAAATATCAACACAGGCTGTCACTGTATCACACAGATACTAATGGAGTAGACCTAACCCCTGTGCAAGACACTCCCGTGGCTACAAGAAAAGAAGATACATATGTACACTTTGCTGTTGATGTGGAAATTCAGAAACACATTGAGAAGTTGCCAAAGGGTGAGTCACCTTGAGTTCCTTCCTTGGAGAAGGTTGTTGATGTAGCAACACCATTGCAGTGTCTGGTTACCTGGCAAGTGAGCCTGAGTGAGGTGAGGCTCACCAACTGTGTGAATGAGTTTGAACCTGGCGTGAGGTATTGGGTTGTGTGTGAGATGGCACTGTACACAGGGATCATAGGGTCAGACAACACAGCAACAGGCCAGATAAGATCTGTGCGGACTCACTTACACTGATCTCTTTTTATTCTCTCCAACTTCCCATTAACCTCCCCCCACATTCTACACCCCTACACACTGGGGGGCAGTTACCACCATCATGTTTTTGGGATGTGGGAGGAAACTGTAGCATGTGGAGGAAACCCACGTGACCACACGGAGAGCGTGCAGACACCACACTGACAATGCCATGGGTCAGAGTCTAACCTGGGTCACTGGAGCTGTGGGGCAGTGGCTCTATCTGCTGTGCCACCTTAAAAAAAAATGCTCTCTGCTGACGTGCTGTGTATAAACTTTGGGAATGAAATTACTATTAATTCAGCACCACACCAGAGGACAGTGAGAATTATCCTGTCTCACCAAGTGACAACACTGGAGTTGTGTTTGGCTCAGGATTCACACATGGGTCCTGAGGTCAGTGCAAACATTATCCTCCTCACTCCCTACCCCTGCCTCATTTGGAAGATGGTGCCAGAGTGTGGCAACTATTTGCATGCTGATCCCAGAGTGGATCTACTGTCATCCACCACAATCATTCCACTCTTTTAAATCGCTGTTATAAGTCTAAATACATTTCTATTTGCACTACCTCGTTGTACTCTATCGAATTCCCTCAGCAACAGGTACTTCATCTCTTTACAAAATACATTTGGACAGATACCGTGCCCTCCATAATGCTTGGAACAAAGACCCATCATTTATTTATTTGCCTCTGTACTCCACAATTTGGAATTTGGAATAGAAAAAAATCACGTGGTTAAAGTGTACATTGTCAGATTTTAATAAAGGCCATTTTTATACATATTGGTTTCACCATGTAGAAATTGCAGCAGTGTTTATACATAGTCCCCCATTTCAGGGCACCATAATGTTTGGGACACAGCAATGTCATGTAAATGAAAGTAGTCATGTTTAGTATTTTGTTGCATATCCTTTGCATGCACTGACTGCTTGAAGTCTGCGATTCATGGACATCACCAGTTGCTGGGTGTTTTCTCTGGTGATGCTCTGCCAGGCCTGTATTGCTGCCATATTTAGCTTATGCTTGTTTTGGGGATTAGTCCCCTCCAGTTTTCTCTTCAACTTATAAAAGACATGCTCAATTGGGTTCAGATCGGATGACTGACTTGGCCACTCAAGAATTGACCATTTTTTAACTTTGAAAAACTCCTTTGTTGATTTAGCAGTACGTTTGGAATCATTGTCTTGCTGTAGAATGAACCGCCGGCCAATGAGTTTTGAGGCATTTGTTTTAACCTAAGCAGATAGGATGTGTCTATACACTTCAGAATTCATTATGCTGCTGCCATCAGCAGTTGTATCATCAATGAAGATAAGTGAGCCATTACCTTCAGCAGCCGTGTTTCACAGATGAGGTGGCATGCTTTGGATCTTGGGCCAACCAGTTGTTTGCATCTTGCATTGTAGCCTCTATTTCTTTTCATGAAGTCTTCTGCAGACAGTGGTCATTGACAAATCCACACCTGACTCCTGAAGAGAGTTTCTGATCTGTCGGACAGGTGTTTGGGGATTTTTCTTTATTATAGAGAGAATTCTTCTGTCATCAGCTGTGGAGGTCTTCCTTGGCCTGCCAGTCCCTTTGCGAATAGCAAGCTCACCAGTGCTCTCTTTCTTCTTAATGATGTTCCAAACAATTAATTTTGGTAAGCCTGTTTGGCTGATGTCTCCAATAGTTTTTTTGTGTTTCTCAGTCCCATAATGGCTTCTTTGACTTTTATTGGTACAACTTTGGTCCTCATGTTGATAAACAACAATAAAAGTTTCCAAGGGTGATGGAAAGACTGGAGGAAAGACTAGGTGCTGAGAGCTCACTTACACCTGCATTAAGGAGGCAACACACCTGAGCAATTACAAACGCCCGTGAAGCCACGTGTCCCAAACACTATGGTGCCCTGAAATGGCGGGACTTTGTATAAGCACAGCTGTAATTTATTCATGCTAAAACCAAAATGTATAAAAATACTCTTTAAATGAAATCTGACAATGTACACTTTAACCACATGTGATTTTTTTTTTTATTACAAATCTTAAATTGTGGAGTACAGAGCCAAATAAATAAATGATGGGTCTTTGTCTCAAACATTATGGAGGGCACTGTGTATGGATAGGAAGAGCAGAGGGGGATATGGGCCAAATGCAGGAAAATAAGACAAGCCCAGAATGCCATCTTGGTCGCCATGGGCAAGTTGGGCTGAAGGTCATGTTTACAAGGTGTTTCACTCTGGTTTTGGTTCATTATTGTCACATGTACTGAGATACAGTGAAATATTTGTCAGCATGCTATCCAGTTAAATCATACTGTACGTGAGTACAATCAACCCATTACATAAGTAAAACAGTGCACAGAGAAACATACCAGGGGACAGAATATATATTTACAGCATTGTAGCAACAGAGAAAGTGCAGACAAAAAAAAGTGCAAGGACCGCAATGAGATAGGTTGAGAGATCAGAGAAACACTCTTCACTTATGAGAAGACCGTTCAGTAGTCTGATAACAGCGGGAAAGGTGCTGTATCTGAGTATAGTGGAACATGCTTTCAAGCTTTTGTACCTTCTGCCAGACATGAGTGAGGTGTTGTGGGCTGATTGAGAAAAGGAGACGAGCGCAGTTATAGATCTGGGATTTGTAGACATGAAATCTGAAGAAGTCGACACTTCATGTCGACCCGAAACGTTGCCTATTTCCTTCGCTCCATAGATGCTGCCTCACTCGCTGAGCTTCTCCAGCATTTTCGTCTACCTTCGATTTTCCAGCATCTGCAGTTCCTTCTTAAACATGACCTGAAACATTGTCTGTCCATTCGCTCCACATATACGACATGACCCACTGGGTTTCTCCATAGCGTTGGGTTTTGCTTATAATCCTGTGGAATCAGATGATATATTAAATGGAGTGATCCTGTCCTTGTCCTTGTCCTTGTACATAGTCAACCCTCCAGAAGATGGCTTGTTGAGTTTGGTTATGTGAAGGTTAGCAAAATTGGAGTCATCGCAACTTCCTGTTTAATAGCTGCTAACTCTTCAATCGAAAAATGCGCTTTCTTTTCCAGGAGCTGCTATTTTCTTTGAATTCAAACATTACAAACCCAAGAAGAAGTTTACAAGCACAAAGTGTTTTGCTTTTATGGAAATGGATGAAATCAAAGCTGGGGAGATAGTTATAGAACTGTGAGTATGGAACCATCCATTAAATATTACACTTTGTGTACACCTTCCCTTGTCAGATTCTTTTTTTTTTTTTATTTTATTTTTTTTTAATATTTTATTTTATTAGAAGCACAGTCATATGGCACCAAAGTGCCTAATATCTATTTTCATAATACATTTTATGTACAACTTCTTTTTTTTTTGTTACATTGAAAAAAGATGAGAATAAGAAAAAGAAGTTAGATAGTAAAGGATAGAAAAATGTGAAATATATAGTGTGTGAAGAAAGAAAACGAGTAAATGAAGAAAGTTGAGAGAGAAAATAGTGAAAAGAAAAGGAGATCATTATTTATAGTCTTGACCAACCCTCGTCCAGTCCTGAAACAGTTATTTTTTACAATTGTGTTGCACCATATGATTCCAAAAAAACGACGAATGGAGACCAACTCGTTATGAATTGGTCTGATTTATCCATTAGGAGGAATCGCATTTCCTCAAGATGAGCGGTGTCCAACATACTTGCAATCCACATTTTAAGCGTTGGTATTGATGTACCCTTCCAAAATTTAAGTATTAATTTTTTTGCTATTATTAAACCATAATTAAGGAATAGATTTTGAGACGCGTTCAATTTATTCCCATCTTCCATTACACCAAATATAATCATTTCAGTATTAGGTTCCATTCTTGTCTTGAATAATTTTGTAAGTATTTCAAAAATATCATTCCAAAATCTATAAAGTTTTATGCAGGAAACTAAGGAGTGTGTTATAGTTGCCTTTTGGGCTAGACATTTATCACAAGTGGCGGATATATTTGGATAAAATTTGTTCAATCTTGTTTTTGAATAATATAATCTATGTACAATTTTAAATTGTATTAGATTATGTCTTACATTAATTGAACATTTGTGAATATATATCAGGTATTTTTCCCATTTAACCTTCGTAATTTTTATCATTAATTCCCGTTCCCACTCTTCTCTAAGTACCTCTGTCGATGGTAGGTCTATATTTAGAATACTATTATATAAATAGGATATTAATTTTTGTGAGTCAGCTTCAATATTCATTGCTTCTTCCAATAAGTCAGGAGTTACTTTTTGATATCCTTGTATATATTTTTTCACAAAGTCGCAAATCTGAAGATATTTAAAATATTGGTTGTTTTTCAATTTAAATTTTAATTGTAGTTGTTGGAATGATAGTAGGTTTCCTATTTCGTACATATCCCTGATCCTTCTAATTCCGAGACTTTCCCATTGGTTATATGTCTTATCAATAAGAGATGGTTTAAATAAAGGGTTATTCGCAATTGGCATTAACAGTGATAGATTTCTTAATTTTAAAGATAATTTTATTTGTTTCCAAATTCTTATTGTACCATATATAATTGGGTTCTTCTTATATATTGTGTTATTCAGTTTTTTGGGGGAAAAGAGGATCGTTCCTATATTACAAGGATGACAATCCTCCTTCTCCATTTTTATCCATTCTGTCTGTTGTGTAGAACTATCCAACCAATAAATCATATTCTTAATATGCACTGCCCAGTAATAATACATAAAATTCGGAAGTGAAAGTCCCCCGACCTCTTTTGGTTTACATAAGTGTTTTTTTGTGATTCTATGTGATTTATAGTCCCAAATATAATTTGTAATGTTAGAGTCTAATTTTTTAAAAAAATATTTTGGTATATATACCGGTATAGACTGAAATAGGTATAGTAATTGTGGTAAGAAGATCATTTTTATTGCATTTATTCTACCTAATAATGATAAGGGAAGTGTTTTCCAAAATTTAATCCGTGTATTAAGTTTATTTAATAAAGGTATGAAATTAGCATTGAATAATGCTTTATATTTTCTAGTAATCTGAATACCCAAATATTTAAATTTTTCTGTTGCGATTTTAAAGGGGAATTTCAGTAAGTGTGTAGGTTCTTGAGGTTTTAATGTCATGATTTCGCTTTTGTTCCAGTTTATTCTATATCCAGAAAAAGACCCAAATTCCTCTATTAAGTTTAATAAATTTGGTATGCTCGTTTGTGACTTTGTAATATATAAAAGTATATCGTCTGCATATAATGAGATTTTATTCTTTGAGTCCCTGGTATTATAGCCCTGAATATTCGGATGAATTCTTATACTTTCAGCCAGGGGTTCTATCATAAGGGCAAATAGCAGGGGTGATAGTGCACATCCCTGCCTATTACCCCTTGATAGTTGAAATTTTTGAGATAACATGTTATTAGTTAAAATTCTTGCCATCGGTTTATCATATAATAATTTTACCCATGTTATAAAATTCTCTCCCATGTTAAATTTTTGTAGTACTTTATATAAGTATTGCCACTCTACCTGATCAAATGCTTTCTCTGCATCCAAAGAAATAATTGATATATCTTCTTCCTCTACTTTATGCGAGTACATTATATTAAACAGGCGTCTCAGATTATTAAATGAGTATCTTTTAGGTATAAACCCCGTTTGATCAGGGTTTATCAGTTTACTAATATATTTGCTTAATCTACTTGCTAAAATCTTTGCTAAAATTTTCTGATCTGTATTTAAAAGTGATATAGCTCTGTACGAGCCCGGATCTTCTAAATCTTTATCTTTTTTTGGAATAAGCGTAATAGTTGATTCTGTTAGTGTTTCAGGTAGTTTGTTTTCTTTAAAAGCATGGGAGTATAAATTAAATAAATAAGGGGCCGTTATCTCCTGAAATTTTTTATAAAATTCATTATTAAAACCATCTGGTGTCTTACCATTTTTCAACGATTTTATTGTTTCACCTATTTCTTTGATTGTAATTTGAGCTCCTAGTTCCTCTTGTTCCAAAGGGTCCAGTATTGGAAGATTACAGTTATCTAGAAATTTTTTTATTTTACTATCTTCTATTTTAATTTTAGATGTATATAAGTTTTGGTAAAATTGGGCAAATCTATTATTAATATCTTTAGGTAGTATTAGTAATTCGCCTTTCTCTGATTTAATTTTGGTTATAGTATTTTCCCTTTCTTTTTTTTGCAATTGGCGAGCTAAAAGTTTATGTGGCTTGTCACCAAACTCAAAATGTTCCTGTTTTGTAATTTGGAATAGTCTTATTACTCTTGCCGATAAAATTCGATTAAGTTTAAATTTCAGTAATACTATCTTATTGTGTTTATCTGTCGTGGAATCTTTGGCATTATCCAACTCTAACTGTCTGATTTCTTGTTCTAACAACAATTGTTCTGTCTTATTTTTTTTATTTTGAAAACTTTGGTATGAAATTATAATTCCTCTCATAAATGCCTTAAAAGTTTCCCATAATAAAGAAGGCGAAGTACCTGGTATATCATTTGTATCAAAAAAAAGTTTCATTTGTTGTTTTAAATATTGATAGCCTTGCACGTCATTTAAAATATGTGTATTAAACCTCCAAAAAAAATTTTTACCCGCCATTCCCTCAAATTTTACTGAGAATGTCAACGGAGAGTGATCTGAGATACTACTAATGTGGTATGTTGGGTTGTTTGTATAAGGCATTAATTTCATGTCCACTAAAAAATAATCAATTCTTGAATAAGTTTTATGCACCGGAGAGTAAAACGAGTATTCCCTTCCAACTGGATTAGCAGATCTCCATACATCTATTATATTAGTATTTTTTATATATGTATTTAGAAGTTCGCTAGTTTTAGATTTTAAATTACTCTTCTTTTGTTTTGATGACTTATCTAGATATGAATCTAAAACACAGTTAAAGTCCCCCCCTATTATCACATTTTGGTAATTAAACTCTGATATTATATCAATAATTTTATCAAAAAATTGGGGGTTGTCAAAATTCGGAGCATAAATATTTATCAAAGTTAGTGGGGTTGCATAAATTTCACCCGAGACTATAGTATACCTTCCCTCTTTATCTGATATAGTATTCTTTAATTTAAAAGGAATACCTTTCCTAATAAGAATAGCTGTACCCCTAGATTTAGAAGTAAATGAGGAGTAGTATGTTTGGCCTATCCAATTCGCCTTTAATCTTATTTGTGTTTGTTGTTTCATGTGGGTCTCCTGCAAAAACATTATGTCGCTTTTCAACGATTTTAGTTGGGCAAAAATTTTACCCCTCTTAATTGGTTCGTTGGCACCCCTTATATTCCAACTACAAAATGTAATTCCTCCATTCTTTATTTGTTTATCGTCTTGCATTGTAATCAGGGTAATATTCCTGAATCATATGGTGCAACCAAATACCTCAGAATTTTAGGACTTGGGTGGTCATCCCGGTTTATTAGATTTATATTGCATCTCCTTCTTGTAAAGTGCCTTAGAAAAAGAAAAAAAGAATGTGATATACAATTACTTTCAAAAAAATTAAACAGATAAAAAATGTGCTTTAAAAAAAAAAAGGTGCTATTAAGGTATCTAAGGGAAGATACCTTAAGGACGAATAGCCATCAATGATGGCAAAAAATGTATCGACCTCCGTGATGTTGTTATACATTGAGCTCCTCCCCCTTGGTGAATCCTCATAAAAAGTTACATACCGTTTCATATTTTGTCTTTTCTTATATGAGTTTATCAAACCAGTGCGTGACAGCCGAGAGAAAAAATAAAAAATTTAAAAAAAAAAAGTTACCAGGAAGAGACATAAGGAGTAAAAAAAAACCCCAAAACAAATATAGAACACAACATATACACGATTTTGTATAAGTATATATGTCCTTCCAATTATCCAATCTTAATCTAATCTAAACTTTCCAATATATATCCCCCCAGGATTCTTACATAATATCCCATTCTATAACTACCATACATCATACAGGCCGGTACCAAAGGGTTAACTACCGTACAGGCAGGTGCCAAGGGGTTAAACTTTGAGCTTTTCATCCAAGGTTGAATATAACCAAGCTCTCTGAATAACACATTCCAACGAGATAAGCTTTTTAATTGTCTGGTTAGCTCGGCCATTTTAATCAGTTCAAAGCTCTGTAAAAAGTTCAATCTTCTTCTTTGTCGGCAGCTTGCCCCGATGTTTTCTTAACGATGTCCTCTGCATACTTTAAAGCTTTTCCGGGCACTGCAAATGAGCGTTCAACGCCATTATAAGATATCTTCATTTTTCCGGGAAAGTAAATTCCATATCTTACTCCCGGGACATCCCTCAAAGTGTGTCTTGCCGGTGTAAACAATCTCATTTTCTGGACTACCTCAGGAGAGTAATCGCGAAATATTCGCACATTATCCCCACGGTATGTTAGCTTCTTGCCATGAATGATCTTTTTCAATATAAATTCAACTGAAGAGATGTCACGGAATTTCACGATTATCTGTCTTGAATAATTTTTTCCTTTTGCAACATACCCAACTCGGTTAGCGACGTCTATTCTTGGTTCTTCTGACAGTTCAAAGACATCTTTGAGCAAATCAGTAACGAAAGTACATGCTTGAGATTCATGCCCTTCACGTCCTTCCTTTACTCCCAGAATTCTCAAGTTATATCTCCGAGTTCTTGATTCCAGGTCCAGACATTTATCAGTCATTCTTCCAAGTTTTTCCTCTTCAGTTTTCTGTGATTGTTTCAAACTCTTTATTTCCGAGACAATCTCTTTTATCTCATTCTCCATTTCTTCCATTATCTCGTCCAGCTTTCCGAAATCATCCTTTACACCTTTAAATTTCTTGTTGTAATCATTTTCAATTCTGACACACTCTGATGTTAATCTCTTATCAAATTCCTTATTCTGCTTTTTCAGTTCTTTTAACTCACTGCAAGTATTATCAATTTTTTGAGAAAGTTTCTCCATGCTAGTTTCCATGTGAGACTCCATACTTTGCATCTTCTCCAGTGTAATGTTAATTGTAGCATTCATATCTAAAAGCAATTGCTTCACTTCTTTCTCCTTCTTGTCTCCTTTTGTTGCCATTTCAAACAGAGACCCTTGTCTGTATGAATCTTCTTCTTCTGAACCTTCTTCTGTCGTTTGCAGAGTATCCAATACTTTCTCGAGCTGAAGGCTGATTGTGTTTTTCACTGGCGCCCTTGAACGATTATCTCTGCTCATTTAAACACCCGATTTCACCATTAATCTCCCCGATTTTTACGTCTTCTTCTGATGATATCACCCTTATACAACACCAGGCAACTTCGGTGAGTTTTTTTAAAATCGGTGCTGACTTAAATCGGCTTTTACAATTTTTTTACGGGGGAGAAGCTCAATGCCGCGCCTTAATTCTCCATGACGCCGCCGGAAGTCCTCTTCCCTTGTCAGATTCTGACAGAAAAATCTTTGCGCTTATTACCTGTGCAGTTGGCTGTTCCAAACCACTGTTACCAGCCTCAAAATTAGCATTTGTTCCAAAGTTAGCTTTCTCTATGCGAGCTAACCTGAAATCTCTTCACAGCCATGCCCCTCCCAGCTCTATAACCACTCTAACCTTGCCCCAAAGATTCACATTGATGGGCTGAATGGCCTCCTGTACTATTGAGCGATCATTTGCCCTGTATTTCCTCCACAGCTCTGCATCTTATTTTCACCCAATTGGCTATCCCATTTTCTCAAGTCCATGTTAATTCTGTGTACAGGAATAGCTTTCTCTTCACATCCTGCTAGTGTTTGTAAAAATGTTTAAAAGTTTGAACCATCAATGGACACACCTTCCATCTCCTTAACCTTTCTTAACCTTGCTCCAATTTTAGCTGATGAATAGAAAAAGTAGACCATTTGGCCCCTTGTGCCTGCCCTGCCCTTCAGGAAAACCATGGTTGACCACTTACCACTCTGCTGCACTAAACTCATGTCCATTGATTCACTTCACCTCCAAAATTCTGCTGTTTGTTGTCTTGAATACACTCAGCAACTGATCCTTCACAGCCTTGGATTGAGAATTGCGTGACATGGGTGATGTGGGCCTTTGCTGCCTTGTTGAGACATCGCTTCTTGTAGATCCCTTCAGTGGTGGAGATTGCATTCCTCAATCCTGGCTTTACCTTGCACTAAATGTTATTGCCTTATCATCTATCTATACAAGCTTGATTGCAATCAGGTATTGTCTTTCTGCTGACTGGTTAGCACACAACAAAAGTTTTTCATTGTACCTCGGTACTTGACAATAAATTAGGATATTGGGTCGTGGGAGACTAGACCAGTACACAATACTCCACTTGTGATCGCAGCAAGACATCATATAATAGTAGTGAGACATCTTTACTCCTGCTCACTAAACCCGTTAAAATAAAACCCAGTATCCCATTTTGCCTTTGTAATTTCTTGCTGTAAACAACTGCTTTCATCAGGATACATACAATGCATTCAGAAGGTATTCAGACCCCTTCAGTTTTTCCACATTTTGTTACGTTACAGCCTTATTCTAAAATGGATTAAACTCTTTTTTTGTTAAATCATCAATCTACACACAATACCCCATAATAAAAAATCAAAATCAGGTGTTTAGAATTTTTTGCAAAGTGATTAAAAATAAATAACTGAAATATCACATTTACATGAGTATTCAGACCCTTTATTCAGTACTTTGTCGAGGCACCTTTGGCAGCGATTACAGGCTCAAGTCTTCTTGGGTATGACGCTACAAGCTTGGCACACCTGTATTTGGGTAATTTCTCCCATTCATCTCTGCAGATCCTCTCAAGCTCTGTCAGGTTGGATGGGGAGCATCGATGCACAGCTATTTTCAGGTCGCTCCAGAGATGTTCACAAAGCCACTCCTGCGTTGTCTTGGCTGTGTGCTTAAGGTTGTTGTCCTGTTGGAAGGCAAACCTCCGCCCCAGTCTGAGGTCCAGAACGCTCTGGAGCAGGTTTTCATCAAGGATCTCTCTGTACTTTGCTCCGTTCATCTTTCCCTCGATCCTGACTAGTCTCCCAGTTCCTGCTGCTGAAAAACATCCCCACAGCATGATGCTGCCACCACCATGCTTCACTGTAGGTATGGTATTGGCCAGGTGATGAGAGGTGCCTGGTTTCCTCCAGACGTGACGCTTGGCATTCAGGCCGAAGAGTTCAATCTTGGTTTCATCAGATCAGAGAATCTTGTTTCTCATGGTCTCAGAGTCCTTTAGGTGCCTTTTGTCAAACTCCAAGCGGGCTGTCATGATTCTTTTAATGAGGAGTGGCTTCCGTCTGGCCACACTACCATAAAGGCCTGATTGGTGGAGTGCTGCAGATATAGTTGTCCTTCTGGAAGGTTCTCCCATCTCCACAGAGGAACTCTGGAGCTCTGTCAGAGTGACCATCGGGTTCTTAGTCACCTCCCTGACCAAGGCCCTTCTCCCTCGATTGCTCAGTTTGGCCGGGCAGCCAACTTTATAAAAAGTCCTGGTGGTTCCAAAGTTCTTCCATTTAAGAATGACGGAGGCCACTGTGCTCTTCAGGACCTGCAATGTTGCAGAAATTGTTTTATATCCTTCCTTAGAACTGTGTATTGATACAATCCTGTCTCGGAGGCCTACGGACAATTCCTTCGTCTTCATGGCTTGGTTTTTGCTCTGACATGCACTGTCAACTGTGGGTCCTTATATAGACAGGTGTGTGCCTTTCCAAATCATGTACAATCAATTTAATTTACCACTGGTGGACACCAATCAAGTTGTAGAAACATCTCAAGAATAATCACTGGAAACAGGATGAACCAAAGCTCAATTTTGAGTCCTAGCAAAGGGTCTGAATACTTCTGTAAATGTGATATTTCAGTTATTTATTTTTAATTACCGGTACTTTGCAAAAATTTCTAAACATCTGTTTTCACTTCATTCTGAGGTATTGTGTGGAGATTCATGATAAAAAAGAATTTAATCAATTTTAAAATAAGGCTGTAACGTAACAGAATGTGGAAAAAGTGAAGGGGTCTGAATACTTTCTGAATGCATTGTATGCCCCCTCAATATCTCACCATTTTGAAAATCTCCTGCTTTTCTATATTCTACTTGTGTGGATGACATTTTTTCATATTATGTAACAACCCTTCGGCCCACAATGTCTGTGCCAAACATGATGCCAAATGAAATTAATCTCTGCCTGAATATTATATTGCATTTTCCAAAGCCTCATCCATTCACTTGGCTAATCTCAAGCCTCTGCAAATTTAAGATCATGCACTACAAACAGGAGACAAAGGCAGATTATTATTTAAATGGAGATAAATTGTGTAGAGTAGAAGGGGATTAAAGTACTAGTGTGCACAAAGCAACAGCAGACAGTGGCAAATAGCATATTGGCCTTTATTGTGGGAGATGTGTTTAGAAAGACCCAAATATTGTTAGAGTTGTATAGAGAGTTGAGACCATACCTGGAGGGATGTGCAGACACAAGAAACTATAGATGCTGGGGTCTTGAGCAAAACACAAATAACTGAAGGAACTCAGTATGTCAGCCAGCATCTGTGGATGGAATGGATAGGTGACGTTTTGTTTCGGGACTTCAGAGGAGAGGGGGCAGAAAGCTGCAGAGGTGAGGGCGGGACAAAACTATAGATGGATAAGGGTGAGGGAGTTAATTGGTAGATGGGTAAGTGACAAAGAATAGAGGTGAAAGGGTACAAAGAGTGTTGGGTAAAGAGAGGAGTGAAATGTAAAGTTCGAAGGATTGATGTGCTTGGAAGGCAACTTAAACAGAAAATGGGGGACTTGGGGGTAGGAAATGAGTGTATGATGGAGGTGATAGGGGCTGAGGTTTGGGAGATGTTGGGAGGAATGGGAGTGTGTGGTGTGGGGTTGGGGGAGTACAAGGAGGGGAAAGGAGCAGGTTGTGCAGTTTTGATTCTCATTTTTGAGTGGATACTGGTGAATGAGATTCTCTCAGCTCATTCCTGCAATGAAGGCTGTCCTATCGTGAACAGCTAAATAAATTAGATCAGCATTGTTATGAGTTTAGAAGACAAGTATTGGCTAGCTGCCTAGTCATACAGCACAGAAACTGCTCATCCGGATTATTCCCATTAGTCCTCATTTCACCCATATCCCTCCAAACCATACCTAGTCACATACTTGTCTAAAAGTCTTTTCAATGTTGTTATCACACTTGCCTCGACTACTGCTGCTAGCAGTTCATTCCATAATGGCATCAACTTCTGAATGAAAAGCATACCTCTCGGGTCCTCTTTAAATCTTTCCCCTCTCAACTTAAACCTATTTTAAACCTAATGTTAGATTCCCCTACCCTGGAAAAAAGATTGTAGAGAATTATAGAAATAAGATATACATACATTTGGAAAGACGGTGATGGTCAGCATGGATTTGCGTGTGAAAGATGGTGTTTCACAAATGTGATTATTTGAAGTAGTAACCAAGAAGGTTGATGAGGGCAGGGCCATAGAGTCTATATGAACTTCAGCAGTTTTCACATGGTAGGAAGACTACATAGGATCCAGGTAGAGCTAGCCATCAGGAAGCAGAGATTTTTAGGATTTTCAGGGATTGGTGTTGGACCCATTGTTTGTCATCTTTGTCAACAATTTGGAAGAGAATGTACAAGACAGAGTTAGCAAGGTTGAAGATGACACTAAAATAGGTGGTATCATAAACACTGGAAATGATTATCAATAATTACAGTGGGGTCTCGATCAGCTGAGGACCAGAAGAGCTGGGCAAAGAATGGTTAATGGAGTTTAATTCAGATAAGCGTGTTGCTTTTTGAGAAGTCAAATCGGTCAGGACCTTCACAGTGAATGGTAGGTCCCTGAGGAGAATGTAGAGCAAGGGGATCTAGGAATACAAATGCATAATTCCCTGAAAGTGGCACTGCAGGTATATAGAGTGGTAAAGGTTTTTGGTATGTTAGCCTTCATCAGTCAGAGAATTGAGTATAGAAGTTGGAACGTTATGTTACAATTGTACAAAATGTTGGTGAGGTCATACTTGGGAGCATTGTGTTCCGTTTTGGTCGCCTTTTTATAAGATATAATTAAGCTGGAAAGAGTACAGATAATATTTGAGGATGTTGCCAGGACTTGAGGGCCTGGGCTACAGGGAGCGATTAGGCAGGCTAGGATTTTATTCCTTGGAACACAGGAAGCTGAGGGGTAGCCCTAGAAGTACATAAAATCATGAGGACAATAGCTAGAGTGAATTAATTGTCTCGTTTTTTCCCCAGGCTAGGGGAATCAAGAACTAGAGGGCAATTGTAAGATGGGAAAGATTTAATAGGAACCAGAGGGACAACTTTTTCACAAAAAAATTGAATGAGCTGCCAGAGGAAATCGTTGAAGGTGGTACAATAAGTCTTTAAAATACATTTGAACAGATATATAGATAGGAAAGGTTTAGGGGCAAATGAGACTACCTTAGGTCGGCATGGGTGAATTGGGTTGATGGGACCGTTTCTGTGCTGTGTCCATCCACCTTATCTACACAACTTTATATACCTCAATCAGCTCACCCCTCAGCCTCCTTCCGCCAGGGTATAGGCTTCACTTCTGGTAGAATCCGTATGAATCTTTACTACACCTTTGAAAGCTTAAAATCCTGTTCCGGTTTTCTTTTGAGTGTCATATAGAATGACACACCTTACCACATCCAAGCCAATCTTCTTGCCTGTCTACACAAATTACATTTGCGAGTTCCAGATATCAACCACTCACCTTTTTAAACTCTTTTTTTTTTTTGATAGCTCTAACATGGTAAAAAGATCTGCTCTCAGCTTGTGTCATTAAACCTGCCAACAAGGGCTGTGCTGTTGCATTGTGGTGGGCTGCGCTACTATACTGAGGCCAGACGCCAGCTCTCGGACACCTTCTCATACCTACCCCATGACCCCAGAGACGAACACCAGGTTATCATCTCCCAGGCTGTTTCTAATTTAGTTACCTCTGGCAATCTGCCCTCCATAGCCTCCAACCTTATTGTTCTCCAGCCCCCCCACAGCCTGCTTTTACCTTCTCCCCAAAATCCAAACAAACCTGCCCCCAGAACTCATCTCCACATACCTCAATTCTATCCTATTTCCCCCATGTCCAATCCCTTCCCATCTACATTCAAGATATCGCACACGCCCTTCAACTCTTTAATTATTTTCAATTTCTCGGCCCCCCTTCACTCATCTATATCATGAACTCCCAGTACCTCTGCATTGAGAGGTTTGTTCATAGTTGGCATTATATTAATTTGATGATCGTTTGTTTGTAAATTGTCAACATAGGCAGTCTTTGATTGTGTTAATACTCTGTAGGCTTTTTATTTTTTTAATAAAAGTATTTGTATAATTGAAAAAATATATTTTTTAAAGTACCACTGCATCTCCATCCCCCTCCAGGAAGATCTCAAGGCCCTCCATTTCTTCCTTGAACAAAGACCCAACACATTTCCCTCTACAAACACACTCTGCCTAGCAGAAATTGTCTTCACTCTCAACTGCTCTTTCGTATCCTCTCACTTACCCCAACTTCAAGCTATAGCCATGGGCCCCTGCTGTTCCTGCCTTTTTGTTGGTCACCTTGGTATCCTTGTTCCAAGCATACACTGGCCCCTATTCCCCAACTCTTTCTCCGCTACATCCACAACTGAATTTTGATTTTATCACTTCGCAACCCTAAACATATGTCCTCTGGTTTTATTCACCTCTGATAACGGTCCATCATATATATGTGTGTGTGATGTTGAAACATAAACATTTTATCTCTGCTCAGATACAAAAAGCCAACTGACTTCAAGAGAAAAAAGCTGCATTTGCTGACCAAGAAACCACTGTATCTCCACCTCCATCAAACACTGCACAAGGAGTAACGTGCTGTGGACCTTGTGGTAAATGTGGGGGATGGAGATGTGTTATGTATACAGCAGAACCCCTGTTGTGCTGGGCAGCACATCTATAATCAACTACATGCAACAGCAACATTGTTCAGTGTTCCTTGAAGACAACATTCTCTGTCCAAACTGCTGCTGGTGCTATTCAGGAAATGTTCACACTGGTTAACATCCAGTTTATTATTTTAGCAACTGATTAATCCTGAAATGTTGGACAACTTTACAACAGCGGGTTGAATGAGAAATACAAGTGTTACTAATGGAGCAGTCTTCATATTTAAAACCACAGGCATTGGACATCCATGCTGTGATGATTGAGACAGCAGTTTTGTAATTAACTGTTAAACTAAAAAAACAAAATTAAGTGGACAAAGAAAGAATCTTAGCTTCTGTGTTTTGACGTACACGTGTGATGGTGAACAGTATGCAGTGGTACTTTTAACAAAGACCCTCTGCCTGTATGGAAGCTTAGCTAGAAATGTATTTGAAGTGCCAAAGTGAGATGTGTTTGGCCAAAGCTGTAAAATTGTATTCTTTGTCTAATCATTGTACTACAACAGCATGCAGCACTGTTTTATTTTTGCATTTGTACATAGCTGTTCATTAACACTTGTGGAATTTATAATATTTTTTGTGGTATTATGTGCGTGGGAAGAGAAAAGGGTTAGAACCAAGACATTGACTGACTGATTTAATTCATGCTGTGCCAATCTGTATATTCATACCAACAGTGACTTACATGGAGAGAAAAACAATGAGACCCATGATCACCACTGAGCAATATTCAGTCACAACCCAGTAATTTTAATCTTTATTAATAAATTCTCGATAGTAAAATAAGTTACATCTGGCCTTGCTTGTACAGGGTGTTCCTGTGTTTTTGTCCCCCCCCCCCCCCAAAAGCAAAATCAATCTAAAAACAGACTGGCTGACACACAACTGGATGGTTCATTGAAATGTTCTGTGTATAAGTTACAAATGTATTGCCATGGTTACAGAATGAGGCCGTCCTCATTAATTATTTCCACAGGAAAAGTTTTGTTTTTGTAACCATAAAAAATAAAAGGCCTCAAAACACTGCTGACAGATTTACTGCACAAGAGACACAGGTACCCTAATATTGCACTATTTACTCCTTTGATTGGCAGAGTGGCTATCTCCTGGCAGATTTGAAGCTGTAAACAGCACGTTACACTTAATTATTAAATTTCCATGAACATTTCCATCCTTTCCCAAAGGTGCAGAACTCCAGCTGTTGAGTGTTTTCTGGCTGAAGAATGAATCGATGACTGTCCGTATCTGATCATCTTTCACAAGGATAAATCCATTGCTACAATAATAGGATTCTCTAATGGCCAGCATAGTTTAAACATGTCTGAGAATCAGACTTGCTAGTGAAATTACTCCCGATTACAGGTAACTGAAAATTAACCAGGACCATGGAATACTTTAAGGATTCTCTAGCAGATCTGGTTGACGTACATTAAAGACAACGGCCTGAGGTGGGTGATCAGTCAAGTCGAAAGCCTGGCATCAGTCCTTAAAATCATTGGCAGTTATCAGGGGTGGGGGGGATACTCGTGGGCTCCAGGAGGTGGTGTTGGCCCAAGAGGTAGACCCCTGGGTCCACGTGGATACTCCCTGGCACCAGGTGGGAAGTCTCTTAGAACATGAGGTGGTGGTGGTAAGGGTCCAGGAAGGAACGGTCTGTGACCCGGAGGTGGGAACGGGGGATAATCTCGGAGAGCTGGAACACGCACTGTGGAAGTAAAACAAACAGGTCAGATAGCAGTTGTTATTAAAACACCATGAGAGTAAATGGCTGCTAAGGAAATTGAACCGTACCTAAATGGTTCTGCATGTGTGGCACTGGTCCGTAGGGGCCTCGGGGAGGTGGGAATCCATGGCGGGGTCCTGCAAGAGGCATTCCACCCAGAGGAGAGTTCATTACAGGTGCCCCTGGGAAGGACGGCACAAGCTGAGGAGCATTAGCATTCACCTGATGGGAAGAAGAGAACTTTGAAAGATCTACACTCAGAAGATGCTCATCTCTTTAAAGTAAACCATGATTTTTTTAGCACCTGATCCCACACAGCAATATACATCCAGCAATCAGAGCTTAAGCAACAGGAGCATTCCAAAATCAGCAAAAGAAACCCAGGAAGAACAGGCACTCGCAGAATGCAAGGTTAGTTCATCTGATGACTGACAAAAGCACAAACATCTGTAATTTCTGCAAACATAAGATCTGGGCTTATCAATCCAAATACATTAGTTTTATCTAATAAACAAATTGTGAGTGAGTTATTCCATCCACATGTTTAAATAAATTCTGTTCCCATTATTCACTGCCTTTGACTGTTCAGAGGTGGTTTAGATAAAGATCCAGTCTCTTCAGCCCTGGCAACAGTATCGTGGTACAGAGATTTATGGGTCAAACGTCAGCAATGAGTAGCTCCGATGAGGCATGTTGGTTGGTGTGGGCAAGTTGGGCTGAAGGGCCAGTTTGCATGCCACATGTCTATGAAGTCAAAATGTTGCACTTATTTCTATCAAAGCAATTTCATTACAAAGTGATAAAAAAAACTCAGCAAAGAGGTGATTTATGGTCATAGGGAGATCGTCGGGCCTTACTAACAAATGCCCAATTAGTAGTTGAGAGCGAAACTCACCGCCATAGACTCTGTCGTGTTTGGAGAAGATGTCCTCGGTCCGCTGGGCAGTTGGCCAGGTCCTCCTGGGCCCATTTCTGCTGAAGATGAAAATCACCATCAAACTCCACAGCCACCAACAAATTGCACCAAAAAGCCCGTGCCGGTCTTGGGCATAGCAAAGGAGATCAACTTGAACAGCCGCAGGGTGAGGGACGCAGAGATGCACAAAGTTGCCGGAAGCTGCGGTTGTTGGCATTTCAGTGCAGGAAACCAAGGGAAGGTTGCTGTGTTTATAGTGACGAGAGGATGATAGTGGGGTAAAGTCTGAGGAAATGGTTGTGAGAGGGGACTAGGGTAGATAGGAGTCTAAATTAATTTGATGGCATGGTGGAAGAGTGGTAAAGGTGAAGGAATCAACAAGTTCTGCACCAGGTGCAGGAGGCAGCCTCATCGGGAGATGGTGCTGGTGTGCATTTGGAACAAGGACCGTTCAACATAACCAACGAAAAGGCAGGCACGGCTGGGGCCCACGGTTACACCTTTGACTTAAAGTGAGAGGATTCTAGAGATATTATTAAGGACGAGGACAGTTCCGCCAGGCGGAGCAGAGTGTTAGTAGAGGGGGAACTGATTTATCCAGCAGTTTGTCTTCAATTACAATTTTCATCAGCTGTAATTTTTTGATTGTTACAACATAGACCTGTTGCTGTTAGATCTTTCAAGGGATCTGAATCTATAAGACTAAGCTAATCCAGTGACAATCAAACAATCACAATCACTAACAATTGAAAAATTGTTTCAATGGAATCAGTTCCAAGCCATGCTTGCTTCAGATATTGTTTTGCATCTGTTCATTTCATTTAAATTTACCTGCTCTATTAGCTGGTACAAGTCCACGAATTTCACTGGGTCCAGAGATCCGCCCTGACATTACAGCCAGTTCCGAAGATGGTCGCTGGGGTCCAGGGTAGCCATCCATTGGCCCTGGAAGAGCAGCGTTAAAAATGATGTGAAAGGATTATCTGTCATATCATGTACAGAAGCAATAATACCAAAAAAACAGCAGTCATGCATCACCGGAAACTTAGTGAAAACCATTATATCATATATTTAATAAAAGTCTGATCTTGTTAGTGTGCATATGTGGTTGTCTTTACATCTTCAAAAACACTACGCGGTAACGATAACATTTTTGCATATTCCGATTGACATTTTTCCTGTCGAGGCCGGGATCACCTTATCTGAACATTTCATGCTTTATTTCTCGACATTACTGATTAAAAGTCTAAAAAAGTCAAAAGACTTTGAAATTAAAACCACCAGTTTCAACTGATGACATCACAATGGCTCAGCT
Source organism: Leucoraja erinaceus (assembly GCF_028641065.1). Classification (NCBI taxonomy): domain Eukaryota; kingdom Metazoa; phylum Chordata; class Chondrichthyes; order Rajiformes; family Rajidae; genus Leucoraja; species Leucoraja erinaceus. The sequence continues at coordinate 84,008,097 of NC_073381.1, read as the reverse complement.
AGCAGAGATGAGCCTCAATGAAGATTTCATCCTATATTTGACACGTTATTCGCAATTAAAGCTTTAAAAATGCCAACTTTCACAAGATGTTTACATATTCCAGAGCTGCCAAGGTTTGTCAGAGCATTTCAGTATCCTAGTACCTGAAAATCAGTATTTTGCTGAGGAAATCAGTATCTTTACGCGGTGCCATTTTGCTGAAAAAAATGTTGTTTTATGTGTGGTCGTACCCATGTAAGAGTACAAGAATGCATAACTTTGCTACCAATTGACATGTCTTCTACGCAACTTACTTGACAGTGTATTCATTGCCATCTCTTTGTATACGGCTGTTTGTACGGCTGCTTTCTGCTTTTAGCACCAGATGATGTAAAAGTCATTTTGGAAGCCTCCCTCGCTCTCTCTCCCTCCTTCCTCTCTCTCCCTACCTCCCTCCCCTCCCCCCTCCCTCTCTCTCTCTCTCCGCTCTCTCTCCCTCCTTCCTTTTTTTCTCCCTCCCTCTCTCCTCTCCATCCTCTCCCTCGCTCCACCCCTCCCTGAGCCCACCCACCCTTCTGTAAAATCAAGGCCAATCTCAATGTAACTACAATCCCACTGGTAACCTTTCACCACTAGGCTTATCCAGAATTCTACCACTGTCCGAAAATTAATCAAAGGCTCAGAGAGAATTCCAAAGACTCATTGTTATACGAGAATTTTCCTAAACAGTTTGTGACCCATAGCGCTGTGGCCACATGTGTAAAGCCCATAGCGTTATGGTTAAAGCCCATAGTGCTCCAGCCGGTAGCGCTATATTTAGAACCCACAGCGCGCAGCCGACAACTCTTCGTTTAAATTCCCACGCGTTAAACTAATGGCGCTGTTTAAACCTGGAGCGGGACAAACAGCGACTCTGGAGAGAAGGAATGGGTGACGTTTCTGGTCGAGACCTTTCTTCAGACTGAACTGAATTCCATATTTAAAATCCGTATTTAACAACAAAATCGGACATCAGTATTCTTATCGCATTTCCGTACAAAATACGGAAAATCCATACTACTTGCCAGCTCTGATATTCTGATTCACATTTTCCCCTCTAGGCAGAGATCACTTTCACTGAACATTTTATGCTTTATTTCTCGACTTATTACTGATAAAAGTTTTTTTTTAAATCAAAATACCAAAAATTTTAAACGACCAGCTTCAACTGATGACATCACAATGGATAGACTAGTAGGGGGAGGGTGAATAGGGCAAATGAAATTGGATTTTTTTTTTTTTTAAAGAGCACTGCTGAGGGAGGCAAGTGGAGTGCTGAAATCTTGCGTTCGGGTACGGATTGAGTTGGAGGACCAAGCCTCCCGTGGGGGCTACGTGTGCGTTGGGGGACTTGGTCTAGTAGGTTAATCGTGATAAGTTAAAACTCAGCAGATCCAAAGGGAGTATACAGGAAATGCATGGTTCCTTATATCATGGGCAAGTAGTTGCAATAAACAGCATGAAATGTGCGAGAACAGGATACATTAAGTGTCCCAGAGCGGAAGCTCAAGATTTCAGCTTGTGGCATCTGGAGACGCTGCAGGGCATGAGGGCAGTTGAAAAGTTCCCTGGAACATCCAACACCAGAGAGCATTTCATGTATGCACCAGCCTCCTATATGGCACCTTGTCAAATGCTTCTTGTAAATCTAAAGAAACTATATTTCCATGTCCTTCTATCAACTCACCCCATCACGTCAATAAAGAATTTGAGAAAATCTGTCAGACACGATTACCTTCAATAAAATCATGTTGACCAGATTTCTGACATGTTTAGCCATTTCCTCTTTGATTATTGACAGCAACATTTTACCAATACGTGCCATGAAAATAACTGGCCTGCAGTTCCCTGCCTTTTTCTTGTTTGACAAGCGAGTGGTTAAGGCAAGGAATTCAATGCTAGCGGCAGGAGTGAAGACGGGTTCAATCATACTCTCGAAAGGGAGGTGAAGGAGTGAGAGTACCTGGCCTGCGGTCCCACTGAGGGGGTGGTGAACCCTGGTCAGACGATGGCCCTAAGCGGTCCGTGCCAGGTCCGATCCACTCACGGGAAGGCGGAGGAACTCGATGGCCTGTAATTTACAAATCGGAAAGGCATTTCTTACCAACCAATTCACATTTTTGACCAGCACTTGTGCAGAGACTGCTCTGAGCAGCATCCAAACCACAATTCCTGCCTACCTCCGTCACCCCGATCCCAGGGGAAACCACGACTTGCATTAACAGAGGGTGGACGGACAAGGAGATCCAGCATCACTGGCGGTGAAGGAGGCCCAGTGCTCACAGGGGATGGACCATAGGAGTCATCACGAGAGACTGGAGCTGTAATACAACAGGCAACGCTGTGATTGCAGCACAGCAGTGCACGCCATTTGTTTCTGAAAGCCATTGCAGAAACAAAAAACATCACAAAGTGTAAACAGAATGAAAATGTGTTATTTTGTTACGAGATTCCACAGTGTAATCTTTTATGAATTTAAAATTTGTCAAAATGCGACTGCTCAGAGGTTGTTAGTGCACAGGTGAGCCGCCAGCTTCTCAGGATAGTGTTTGGGTCAAAGGCGAGCTGCCAGGTTTGATGGAATAGAGTGTGGGCCACAGGTGAGCCGCCACACTCAACGGGGTAGAGTTTGAGCCACAGGGCATCATATTTTAAACAAGATGACCTGCCCTACATTAGAAGCAAGAAACTTTCATAATAAGTTACAGGAATAGAAGTTTTGCCCCCAAAAATATTTACAGTTCTGATGCACTAACGACCAGAAGATATTCAGACTGATATTCAGCGAGGTGAAGCTGTCCTCTGTTACTGCACTGTACACTACTCAATAAATCTCCTTATTTCAAACTGTGCATTTAAAAATATCTGGAAGTGTCCAGATTAAGTGCATTATTAACTCGAGACTGATGGCACAGAGATTGATCAAAGGCCATGTTTGGGTTGTAAGCAACTGAATCGTAGCAATGCACCACCTGGAGGAAGTAGCAGAGATAGCGTTGGAGCAGGACAGGATAATGCATCACAGTACATATAGTGCCACAAGCCCTGCATGAACTTGGCTTCCAGCCCAATAGTTCACCTGCAGAGGTAAAGCAATCTGCTAAAATACTGAGCAGAGTCAGCACTTCACCTGCAGCATTGACGATGCTGACATCCAGAATCACTTGCTGGGAAGGAATATGGTTGGCAATGTACTAGTTTGAGAGTTTTCTCACTCTTCCTTCCCTCCCATCAATCTCTGTCCTAACTTTAGCTGTTAAGAGATTTCTTTGATGAAAATGATTTGGGACCAAGAGATTTAAAAAATGATCATAATTTTTTTGTCAAATGGCAGGTTTGTATGAGGTGCACTAACACACTGTTCATGCATTGGCAGCAGAAGCCTTTGTCAAGTGCATCAAACACAGAAATCTAGGGAGGAAAATGAGGAAGGGGTCAAACATCAGTACAGAGTAAACATGCTGCTTGTTACCTCTGCGTGCTGGTCCCAGAGGTGGAGGTGCTCCTGGAGGACCCTGCCTGTCAGGCCTTCCTGCCGTTGGCTTAATTATCGAAGGTCTTTGAACCAGGGAGAGCTTCTGGTTCAACTCAATCAACCTGCACAAAAAAAACAGCTTGCAATTGTATTCCACCTAAATATTTGATTTGAAAGACCGTTGACCATCATTAGCTATTCACAACCACCTTACTGCCGTTTGCAAAGGTCTGTGACGAGTCCAACAACAAATACCAGCCATGCCAGTACCACCGTCATTCATCTGTGCAACAAGTCCTGATTTCATGACCTAACATTAAGTCTGTCCTCGGAGGGAATACTGCTCATTTCTATATCTTTCTGTTTTTTTGTTTTCTTTTCTATTTTTATTTTCAATCCTTTTTAAAATAATTTGTTTAATTTATTCTTCAATTTCATAATTGCAAGTGAATAAAGGCATATCATCACTGTCCTCAGCTTGACACTTCCGAGTTCTGGCATCATTCTAGTAAATCTGTTCCATATCCCCCCTGACACAAATCTGAAGGTAGCTATCTAGCTGGGTCTGACAGAGACTGAACAATTGCCAAATCTGTTTATAACTCTAGCTAACACCACATTTAGTCATTTTAATTTATTTTGCGTGGGTGCACCAGTTTTTACTGATCAGCATGAGTCTGTAGCCATTAAATAAATATTCTAATGTCTTGTGGATCCCTGTTAGTCAACCACAATACTGACACTGACTCTATCTTCCACATAATCCATCTTGTCCCATTGTAACCTCTTGCTCTTGCCCAAACAACTTACTGTACCTCCACATCAAGTCTGATGACCTTGTTACTGGTTTATCAGTAATAAATACAACTCAAGATGAGGCCCTGGGTTTAAATTCTCACAACTCACCAGTATTTCTGTTCTCGTCTGTTTCCAATCAATCATTAACAAAATAATCTCTAACTTTATTAATCTGCGGAATATCATCTGTTGAAAGTCCATTGACATCTTGTGATTAAGTCAGATATAACCGGCCCTGCACAGACCCAGTTTGACACAATGTACTTTACACAATTCTGAACAGAGACTCACTTTTGTCTCAGGTTTGCCGTCTCCCTCTTCTCCTCAGTGAGCGTCCTTTCGGCTGAACGTGCACTTAGCTGTCAGGACACAGAGAGTCATATTTATTTTATGTCAATCAGCATGTTCAAAATTGATATGCACACTTGGTATTTTTCTTCAGATCTTACATCAACACTGTAGCGCTAGCCCTGGTATGCACAGCTATAATGACTGCATTCTATCTGTGTTACAATGTAAATACAACCCTATCTGTGGAGGCAGTGCAGTCTTACGCAGCTCCCCAGAGCACGGCACAAGGACGTCCAATGATCCAGCCAACTCCAGTTCCCAACTTCAACATAATAAAGAAAGTGAATTCAAAGTGTTGCATAAAGAAGGCAAGGGACAGTCTATACCACAACTTCGAGCACTGTGCAGAAGCTTCTGCCTGGTTGCCAAATGAACAAATTCCTTTTCCACAATGACCACTGTAAGTGTTTGAAGGTAGCAGAGCTTGGATCAGTTAGTTGGATGACAGTGCAAGGAACTTGAGAAGCAAGGAGTGCAAGTTACAGTCTGTCATCTGAAAAGCCGCAGAACATTTTTAGCAACTCTCAAAGCTTCCAATACAGAGGACCCGAACTTGATCAATTGGATGCAATCAGTCTTTGCAACCGAGACAAGGGAGGGTTGGTTCTGGAAGCTAACCTTCAGGGAGGGATCACCACACACGGCAGAATACTAAGAGTGCAAAAGAGAGAAGGGGCGGGTGAGCATTCGTGGGAAGAGACAAGGATCCTCAGTTAATGAACTGCCCAACAAATCATGTCAAGCAAACCCAAGATAGACAGTGGAGGGGATCCTGGATAACCAGAGGATGAGAGTACAAATGTTCTAGAGTGTACAAAACCAGTGTACAAATGCTCTAGATTTCAATATTAGTTTAGTTTAGAGATACAGCGCAGAAACAGGCCCTTCGGCCCACCTGATCTGCACCGACCAGCGACCCCCGCATATTAACACTATCCTAAACCCTATCCTAGGGACTATTTTTACATTTACCTAGCCAAATAACCTACAAACTTGTACATTTTTGGAGTGTGGGAGGAAACTGAAGATCTCGGAGAAAACTCACGCAGGTCACGGGGAGAACGTGCAAACTCAAAATAGACAGCACCAGGAGTCAGATGAAACCCGGGTCTCCGGTGCTGCATTCGCTGTAAGGCAGCAACTATACCACTGCGCCACCATGACCACCCCAAATTAGTTGACTGATTAGTTTTGCTGCTTTTGTATCATATTCCTCCAGATAAATCAGCAATGAGTAAGCTTTCTCGCTTTATCAGCTACTATTGCTACTTTTAGCAACATCAAGGATAGTTATTCCAAGACATCTTTGCTCTGCCAATAAATGTGGTCTCCTTATTCCTCCTACCCATAGCACACTGAGCTAAAATTAACTGTAGTTGCAATATTTGGCAATGGATTCTGTAAGCTTGTTTTTTCCTCTCGTCTAGACACCTGTTCAATTTGTTACGATGCAAAGATTTCAACACCCTGACCTCCAGCTTAAGAGTTTAAATTTCAAATACAAAATGCTGGAGGAACTCAGCAGGCCAGTCAGTATCTGTGAAGGGAAATGGACAAACAATGTTTTGGATTGGGACTCTTCTTCAGATGCTTGCTGAATTCCTCGAGTAGTTTGAAGTTCGCTCAAGATTCCAGTGTCTGAAATCCCTTGTGATTCCATGAGAGTTAAGTCACTGACTTAAATGAAAAATGGCGATCCCCACTTCCCACTTTCTGGCATTGGGAACCTCTCATCTCCTACCCTGGGTGCTTGATGAGGGGTAACAAAAAGCTGAAACCAATAAAATGGGTAGCAGTCATTAGAGTTTAATGCATTAGGCATTAGACTGAAGTTAGTAGAGGACACTAAGATTCATGGAATGGATGACAATGTGGAGAGAGTATAGGGAATTGCTTGGGTTGGAGCTGTTTCAGTTATGAGGAGAGACTGGAGAGGGTAGGTCTGTTTCCCATGGAACCAACCATTCGAAAATGGGATTAGTGGGATTAATAGGATGCCCGCTGGTTGATGCAAACCCAGCGTGCTGAATGGCACGTTTCTGTACTGTGTGATTCCATGATTCTCGAAGCAATAGGACATGACATTAAATAAATGGTATTGCCAGCAAGGACATGTGTGTGTGATTGATGCAAATAATAAAACTGGGACATAGTTTTTCTTCACAAAACTTCCTGAGAGAAAATACAGAGCAAAGATGTGCTGAATGTTCATATAACAACAAAGCTGCCGAGAATTCAAATAATTAAATAAACCAGGAACTGAAGATAATTTTGGTAGAACCACAGCAGATGTAAAAACCCAATCCAGTTCATTAAGTCGTCTGGAGTTGGGAATCTGCCACCTCTCTCTCAACTGGCCTTTATCTGAATCTAGACCCACCAAAGGGCTGGACTCTTCAGAATCTCCTCTTTCGGGAACAATTAGCAATGGTCAGCCAGCGCCTGCCCTTTTTGAATGAGATCTTTTACTGGAGACGAGGTTACAAAATTTACAGTGCACGTGGAGAATTGGAGGTGAGGAGGAAAGCAAGATAACATTTGTACAACTTACTCGAGTAAATAACTCATTAGGTTAGGTGGCTACCTTTGAACAATAAACATCTATAGGACAGAGATTAGGTGCAGCAAATATTGGAGGATTTTGATGACAATCGGCAAACAAGGTTAATTCCTGATAATCCAGGCCTTATACAAAGAATGCTTCCTATGAGCACAGTTTAATGGTGAGAACCCACTCCCCAGCCAAGATGACATAAAAGGTTCATCATCTTTTTCTGGGGAAAATTGACTGAAAGATAAAGCTCCAATCCCAAAACGATGGTCTGACCTGCACAAGTGAAACAAAAACTCACCCAGTTTTCATGAGCTTTCTTCTCATGCGCAGCAACCTGAAAAACAAAACATTTACCTGAATAACGTAACAAGGGAAGATATTGAATCATCTCTTGCATCCATTTTAGGGTTCAATAGGAGAAACGTACCCAACTCGTTAATTTCTATTAGTTTCCCAGGCCAAGGATGGATTGGCAAGCCACTGGATATTCAGCAGAGCTGCCGTTAGTTGGGGGGCAAGAAACTCTCAAGTCAATACTTTTGCCCATTTCCTCACGTAAACAGTGACTGATACCACTTGCCTTCCATAAACCTAAAGAGATTCTTCTTGATGGGCCCATCACATACAGGTCATTATTCATTTCAATTATAGTGTGCAGCTTCGTGCAACATGCTCACAGCTTGCACAGAGCTGACCAATCCATAGTTTATCTACTTTCCCCCTTCTGGAGAAAGGGGCCAGATTGGTCATTGTCTGTCCAACTTCCAAATCCAAAGTCAATGGTTCATATTTTCCTCCAACCTGCTCCAATTATCTCTCTTTCTTGGCCAATTGCCCAAAGGACCAGTGTCGTTACAAGAACATCTCCCATACTTCATTTATACCCATGCTGCCAGCTGATGCATATCTCATACCAACCTGGTATGGTCTTTAATAGTAAGATTAAACGAGAACTTAGCAGTTTGAAGTTTGATCTGTATTTTATCAGGAGTTACGATGAGGGATTACGTGAAGAAGCCCGCCAGGATGCATGCGTGTCATTCTTCAAAGCAGTGGTGTGAAATCACAGATAACTGTAATGACTAAACATAGTAAGATTAGAGAAGAGATACCAGTTAAGTATATGATCAAGGGTGGGAGCAGAGGGCACGTAATCCCTCATCGTAACTCCTCATAAAATACAGATCAAACTTCAAACTGGTAAGTTCTCGTTTAATCTTACTATTTTACTTCGGAGTCACGTGAGTGACTACGTGAAGATTTTAAAGCTCTGTGATTTCATGCCGTGGAAACGAGTCCATGCATCACGTCTGCCTTGATGACTGTAGGAGGAATTGTGTTAACATAATTTGGACATGAATTCGACATTGAAATCATAAAATTTGTTAACACAAAATTATAACCCCTTTTTATGGGTTTAAATTAATTTACAGAACTTAAAATTGTTTCTGCAAACGTTCCAGGTTTCATTACTGGTTTGTTGTAAAATAATTGGAATGTTTTTTTGTTTTTTTTTCCCCAGACCATCCTGCTGCCTTGAGGATTTAGTCCATTGGTACATCCAACTGTATCGCTGCCGATGTAGCTGCAGCCCTGGTGGAATGAGATTTAAAAATATTAGTATCCACCCCAGCCTGTGTTAGCACCTGTTTCAGCCATCTTGAGATGGTCTGGATCGTCACTCTTTTGTGTGGTTGCTAGTGGCTGACCAAAAGTGCCTCTTCATTGCCTCTAAGGATTTTCGTTGTCTCCATGTATAACGACAGATGTCTTACTATACAGAGACGGTCATCTGTTGGGTATGACCTAAGTTGTATATCGAGGCCTGCTGATCCCTGTCTGTTCTGCTTTACTAACTCATAGATATGAAACGTAATATTTTCTGTTGAGGAAGTCATGTTGTCCAGTCTTATTTTATGCAGTGACTGTACCCTCTGTGTCGTGACCAATGCCATTAGCATGGCTGTTTTTAATGCCAGTCTGTGTAGGGACAGAGCTGTTGCTGGAGACCAATTCCTGAGCATCATCAGGACAATGCTTACATCCCATATTTGGGAGTGCCTGGTTCTTGGGGGATTGGTATTAAAAATTCCCCTCATAAGTTTTGTTACCAGTGGGTGAGTCCCAACAGAGTAACGCTCTGTCCCCTGCCATAGGTAAGTCGATAGGGCACTTCTGGCGCAGTTGATGGCACTGTAACTGAGCCCCTCATCATAGTAGAGGCCTGCCAGATATTCCAGAACAGACGGGATGTTCATGTCTCTGTAGGTGATGTTGTTTTTATGGCAGTACATCTCCCACTTCCTGATATAAACCAGATACTGCTTTTTGGTGGACTGTCTTTGGGCCGCCGAGATCATGTTCACTGTTCGGTCCATCAGTCCCAGTTGTAGTAGAGGTGTTTTTAAACTCTACAAATTAATAAGTTCAAATGTTTATGACATGGGTGGCTATCCCTTGTTACGGGATGTAGCAATAAATCTGGTCTATGTGGAATGGTGATACATGGTTCTAATACCATGTTTAATACCACTGGGAACCATGGTTGAGTAGGCCAATCGGGTACTACCAAAACACCAGACGCAGATGTTGTATTTTCCTTAATACCCGACTGATGAGGCAGAAAGGAGGGAATGCGTAAATAAACAAATTTCCCCCCAATGCAGCGAAAATGCATCTGTCGCCGCTGCCCCAGGGTCTGGTTCCCATGAAACATAATTTGATAACTGGTGGTTAAGTCTGGATGCGAATAGATCGATATCTGGTGTTCCATATTTTGCTGTAATATCAGCAAATACTTTTTTATTCAACATCCATTCAGTGTTTTCATTAAATTTGCGTGACCTGGTTGCTGCCACTAAATTTAGTCTTCCTGGTAGGTAAGTGGCTGATATCCAAATATCTCTCTGGGATACACCATTGCCAAATTGCATTAGCCAGATTGTCACATGATGTCGATTCGTTTCCACCCATGTGGTTAATGTATGCTACCACGGTGGTATTGTCTATCTGTAGTCTAACATGCTGGTGATATGACCCAGTACAATATGACTTTAGGCCATGGAATGCACCCAACATTTCCAGGTAGTTTATGCCCAGTGTGAGTAATAATGATGCCTCCTGAGCAGTCCATCTACCTCCACAGCTGGTGATGGTATTGGTGGCTCCCCACCCAAGTGCACTGGCATCAGTTTGTAGTACCATGGAAGGGTTACTGACAATGATTGGATTGGAACAAAGCCAGATCTATCCACCATTTTAGTTCCATTTTAGCTTTGATTGGTAGTTTCATAGGTCTGTCAAAGTGACCTGCATTAATTTTGAGTGCTTGTATTTTTGCTCTCTGAAAGTTTTGGTAATGTAGAGGTCCAAATTGTGTGGCTGGAAAGGAAGCCACCAGTTTGCCAATTACTTTTGCTACCAATCTGATGGATGGTTTGCTGATGTCAATGAGGTTATTGCAAGCCTCTATTAAATCTCTAGCCTTTCCCTTAGGCAGAGTCACCGACATATGAACTGAGTCAATGGTGAACCCCAAATAGTCCATAGTAGTGGAAGGCGTTAGTTTAGATTTAACTGGATGGATAATAAATCCCAGTTTTTCAAATAACTGTTTTGTGGCTGTTACAGTTTGGCCAATTCCAAAGTTTTGCCCACAATGAGTACGTCATCTAAATATGCCATGACCATGTGTTTACGTTTCCTTAGAAACGCTAGGGCTGGTTTCAAACTTTTTGTGAACAGCCTGGGAGCCGATGATAACCCATTTGGCAGTGCTTTATACTGCCTGAGTTGTCCCAAAAAGTTGAATTTTAAGTAACATCTGTGGTCACCTCGTATAGGCACTGAATAGTAAGCATCTTTTAAATCGATGCTGGCCATGAAGTAACCTTTGGAAATGAATTGTTTAGCAGTAACAAAGGTTTCCATTTTGAAGTGAATATATTGTACAAATGTATTCAATTTTGTCAGATCTATGATGATGCGACAACCACCATCTTTTTTGTTTTTGGTAAATATATTGGACACGAATTCTAATGGTTCGTGTTGAGTTTTCTCAATTACACCTTTTATGTAAAGCCGCTCCAGTTCAGCTTGCGCTTTTGATTTTTCTTTATCAGAAAGCACGAACATTCGGTTCGGTATATGTTGAACTGGAGGGCTGTACATGTGTATAAACTATATTGTATATCCCTGGATACTGCTTAAGATGTAAGTATCGGTTGTTAACATGCTCCATGCATTCAGAAAAGAGTGTAATCTCCCCCCAACCTCCATGCTCCCTGTATTTTGTAGGGAACCAGACCCACCTACCTCCATAGTTACCAGTGACTTCTTTTTTGTAAGTTCTTCGCTGCTGTTGTTGCGCTGGTGTCTGGATTTTCGGTTTGGTTGGCGTTGGAGGTCCCCGCATCTTCCAAGTAGGCCGGCCTGGGCCATGGCCTAAAAAGACTCATGTTTTGAGTACTGGGCCTTCGGGCTTTCACCAGTTCTGCTGGTGGGTGCATAGGGGTGCTGTCTTTGGCTGTAGTGGGTTTTTGGTGGTTTTGTGGTCCCAGGTTTGCACAGTCCCTGCACCCCTTGCACACTTGTCTTTCCTTCTGCGGACCCCTCTTCCAGGTCAGCCCAGAACTGACCCGCAGTGCTCCCCTCTGATGAGGTAGAAGCACTGTGCAGCCCTTCAAGAGGTACTGCTGTGGGTTTATCATAGGGCCCACAGTGACCCGACTCCATCTCCTGGAGTCTGTCACGTTGGAGCAAATGCTCCACACACCACTCCATCCGGCTCCAGCGCTCTCGGTTGCTGGCCGCCCGCGGTTGTTCAAAGTCGGACTCCTCTGAGTCCACGACCTTGTTTGTTTTGTGTCTAGCCTTACTGCCCGGCCACGTGGATCTGGCCGGTGCGGAGGCGACATCGGGCACAGCTGATCCCACTATCGGTGATCCGAGTGCCGCTGGCTGCTGCTGGCTGCCCGCTGCTCCGCGGTCCTCCCTCACCAGCTTTGTCGCAGCCCGATGGTTTCTCCACCTGTAATCAGCATGGGAAAACACAAAAAGACCGCAATTACCTGCAGGTCCTGGTTTAAATTGTCGCTACGGGGGAACGTCCTTCCACCCCGCCTCCTCCGTTTTCGACTTGTCAAAAGTCGACGGCCCCATTCTGAATAGTCTCCCGCCCGGCCGTGGTGTTCTGGCCGGCGCGGGACAAAAAGTCGGCACAGCTGATCCCTTACCGGGCTTGTGCCTTCAGCTGCTGCTGGCTCCCGCAACTTCGTGGTCCTCCCCAGCCAGCTTCACTCGCAGCACTTGTGGACACTATTTTGTCCAGCTTCCCCCCCGTGTAAAAACAGCGCGGGGAACAAAAACTACCGCAGAGTAAATCACTTACCTGCAGGTCACGGTTTCAAACTTACCGCTGCGGGGGAACGCTCCACCCCGCCTGTCGTTCCGCAAGCGTGAAAGCGATATGACACGCATGCGTCCTGGCGGGCTTCTTCACGTAGTCACTCGCGTGACTCCGAAGTAAAATTGTCACTACTGCGCTATGGTCGTTTCTGTTTTCCACTCATGTTCTCCCAACATAGGAGCCATTTGGCCCGCTCTCAGAGCATTCCATCAGTCCTGCCCTCCACCTATTTCCCTGTGACGTCCACACTTATTCTCTCACATGCGCAGCAAGTAGCGACATAAAAACCTAGAGAAATAGGTGTGGGAGTAGGCCATTTGGCCCTTTGAGCAAGTACCGCCATTCAATATGATCATGGCTGTTCATCCAAAATCAGTACCCCATTCCTGCTTTTTCCCCCATATCCCTTCATTCCGTTAGCCCTAAGAGCTAAATCTAACTCTCTCTTAAAAACATCCAGTGAATTGGCCTCCACTGCATTCTGTGGCAGAGAATTCCACAGATTCACAACTCTGGGTGAAAAAGTTTTTCCTCATCTCAGTCTTAAATGGCCTACCCCTTATTCTTAACACTGCCTGTTCATAAATGCCCTCAATGAGGAGATACTGGTTTCCTTCTTGAACCGTGGAGTACTTCTGGTGGAAGTGCCCCCGAAATGTGGTTAGGAAGTTTCAAGATTAGACCCAGCGCCAACAAAGGGATAGCAATGCATTTCAGTATGGAGAGAAACTGGGAGGTGGTGTTTCGATGCACCTCAAATCCTTGTTTTCCTGGTAGTAGGAGATACAGACTAGAGAGGTGCTATCACAGTACCCTAGGCTGGTAACTGCAATGCACTTTGTAGCCTGTGTGTTGGTCGTGAGAACAAATAGTTAGAGTGGTGAATGCGGTGTTCATAAAGCAGGCTGCTTTATCCTTTTGGTTCTGCACTTCGAGTGCTTTTGGAGATGCACTCATCCAGGCAAGTGAAGAATATTCCATCCCACTCCTGGCTTGAGCCTTGTGGATGGCAATCAGGGTTTGGAACATCAAGATATGAAATAATTGACCACATGCTTCTCGTGTTCTGACCTGTGTTGTAGCCACGGTACTTGTATTATCTGGTCCAAATAAATTACCCCCCGCCAGATGTTGGTAGAAGGAGATTCTGGAGTAGTAGGTAGCACCACAGCCAGGGAGTTAAGACACTTTCTTGGAAGTGTCATTATCCGCCACGTTTGTTACAATATTCATCCAACATCAATTATTACAACTTCCCTAACACTTTCAAACCTCAGATATATTATTGAGCATCATATAACAATGCATCATATAACCCTGCCCAGCTACCTGATTCTTGAACGATCTCTCAGTCTTCTGCAGCTCTTCCTCCATTTCTTGAATTCTTTGCCTATTAAGTTAAAAAGAGAATTAGCAAGGACTGTAGATTAGAAAATAAACCAGAGTAGTGCAAAGTTTTGTAACAAAGATATTGCGAGATTTTCTTGCAGCTAATTTAGTATAACCAAATCAGAAGACTGCTGCAAAGAAAGGCAGGTGCTGCCCACAGAAAATAATTGCTATTAACTGACTGAAAATGTTCTTAGTTGAATCCATAAAAAGCAAGAACGAGTCATACAGCCAGTGTTATGTAGCATGGAAACAGGTCGTCTGGCCCAACTCATCCATGCTAACCAAAGATAGACTATGTGCTAGAGTAACTCAGCGGGTCAGGCAGCATCTCTGGAGAAAAGGATAGGTGACGTTTTTGTTCGGGAACCTTCCTCTGAAGGGTTCAGACCCAAAACCACGTTTTTCTAACCAAGTTGCCCACCTGAACTAGTTCTATTTATCTGCAATTTCCCATATATGCTTCTAAAACCTCCAATTCATGTACCTGCCCCAAATGCCTTTTAAACATTGCAACTGAATCCGCCTCCACCATTTCTTCTAGCAGCTTATTTCACATGCTCCCCACCTTCTACCATAGGTCTTTAAATCTTTTCCTTTCATCTTAAATCTACACCTAGTTTCCAACTCCCATATCCTGGGAAAGAAATGTGACCATTCATCTTATCTATGCCCATCATGATTTTAAATACTTCTATAAAGATCATCCCAGATTCTCCCAGAGGCTAAAGGGGAAAAGGCCAAGATTATCCAGTCTCTCCTTACAACTCATGTCCTCCAGTTCCAGTAACATCCTAGTGAATCTGTTCAGCATCCTTTCTAGCTGAATGATATCCTTCCTATAACTGTGTGACCAGATCTGCATATTAGCAGAACAGGTTTCATATATGAATTTTGAGATAAGACAATGAGACCAATCCCATATGCAATGGTCTATCGTCAAAATCTGGGTTACATATCTAATCTATTGGGTTATATAATGCAGGTTACACGAAGCAGTGCTGAGAATTGCAAGGGCTAGAGAAAAAGTTTCAATCGAAACAGAGGCTGCATATCGTCAGATTAAACATGGTATAAAATATGTGTGAAGAACTATTTGATACCAGGTAGTTCTTGCTGTCAAAGGCTGCAGGCTTTGATGTGGATGTTGCCTCCACACCAGAGATTTGAGCAGTGACCTTGCAGCCACGTTATGGCTGCAAGGTCTCATCTTTTGGACGAGATCTTAAAATCAACGGGTCAGACTGCCCACCCAAATGGACGTAGAAGATTTGAGGAGACACGAGGGGATTCTCCAACATCACCTCTCAACTACCATCAAAAGACAGTCTGGTCATTGCCACATTGTTGTTTGGACAAGGTAGCAAGACACAACACTGACCAGATTAAAAAATATATTTTATTTAATTGGCTGCTATATATGTAAGAAATCGGTCACAGAAACAAGTAAATGAGATCTCTTCGTTGTAATGCACGCTCTCCACATGAATAACCTGAAAGGATAGAGCCACTCACTTGTACATTTTCACGTCCTTGTGTGCCTGAAGCGCTTTGTCATCAGCCACAGTTAGCTTCAGCTCCTTCTCTTGACGCTGACACTCTTCTTGGGTCAGCTTCCTATCAATGGAAGAGGGGAATTAATTAAGCAGTCAATTTCTAACACTTCATTTAATGAATATCATCAGCAATCTGAACAAAGAACAAATAACTGATATCAACACAAACACAAAGAGCTGAAAATCTCGATAACAACTTGCAGTCTGAAGCATTGTAATGAATGAGGAACTGAAAGGACCATCACCTTACTGAACTGGGTGAAGCAGCAGGGAGAGTTAAGCAGCTTCCTGCTACTTTCATTCCTTATGTCCTTTACTGTCTAGGACTGAATGTTCCACCAAGCCAATTCAGGCAACATCAACAGCAAGGTCAGTATTGTCTAAATATCCATACATCTAGCCTTTGAGAAGAATGCATGGTCTCACTCCTTGGGACAGACAGGACAGAAGATCATGATTACAAAATCGCACTCCTTCCATCTCGGGTTAAAAAGTTGAAAATCTGCTTCTCTTTGCCATTCTTACACGATCTTGCCACTGTGATCCACAGCAACGTGGCTCTGCCACTCAGTGGCATTGAACCACCACATTAAATGAGGGGCATACCAAATGTGGACGCAACCCAATTGACCATTCTGGCACTGGTATTTATCACTTGCTAGCTCTTGCTCCAGCCCCAACTTCTTTATTATGCCTATTTATCCATCCACTCGTCCAGTCGAGATGAAGGGTCCTGAAACGTTGACTGTCCATCCGCCTCCACAGCCTGACGTGCTGAATTCCTCCAGCAGCTCTATTTCTTCCTGATACTTTCTTTGCCTGATATTCCCACTTCCCCCCCCCAACCCCAGGTACAATGCTGCCTTACTTCTGCAGGGCCATCTCCTTCTGGTGGTAGAGCTCTGTCAGGATTTCCAACTTCTGCTGCATTGTTTTAAATTCATTCTCAAGCTTCGACTTTTCTGTGGCGTTGGCTGCGGAGTTGTGTTCAAGCTGTTTAATTTGCTCTATGTAAGGAATAAATGAACATAAAAGGTTTTTTGTGGTCAGTTAGTATTTCTCACTCTTCCGCAATGCTAGTCTTTTCAAATCAATCAATCAATCAATCAACTTTACTTATCCGTTAGGAACTTTGGTTTAAACCACAGATAAATAGATCTATGGTTTAGTGATACAGCATGGAAACAGGTCTTCCAGCCCAACAAGTTCACGCCAACCCGTGCACACTAGTTCCATGTTATCCCACTTTTCCCACACCCTACACATTAAGGGCAATTTACAGAGACCAATTAACCTACAAACCCACGTCTTTGGGACGTGGGAGGAAACCAGGGAACATGCAAACTCCGCACAGACACCACCCGAGGTCAGGCTGGAAGCCGGGTCTCTGGCCTGTGATGCAGAAGCTCTATCAGGTAAGGGTTGAGAGGGAATTTGGTGTAACATTGATCACCAAAGTTGACCAAAGAATATTTTCCTAGATTTTTCTTTTACCCTCCCCACCAACTCCAAATGCTCTGGAGATATAGTTTTTTCTGCTCTTCTTAGGAAACACATGATAGGAAGGGTAATGTCTATGCCATATATTTAACTATGTAGAACAGACTAGATGGAGGTCATGAGAGAATGCACTGACAATCTAGCATCATAAAGCTATGCAGAATGGAAACAGGCCCTATGGCCCATCTTGTCCAAGCCAAACAAGCTGGCCTACTAGGCTTGTTCTATTCGCCTGCATTTCATCCATAGCTCTCCAAACTCTTCCTAGCCATACATCTGTCCAAATATCTTTGGAAAGTCATGATTATAATTTCTTTTGGTAGCTCATTCCAAATATGGACTATAGTCCAAATGAAAGAGTAGCCCCGGAGGTCTCGCTTCAATCTCTCCCCTCACTTTAAGACTCTTGTACATCTCAACAATGACTAATTCCATATCTAATCTCAGAGTTCCCCAAATTACATTGTAACCTGCATCTGGAAAATGTACAAGAAAAGCATATGTTGGACAGACCATTTGGCAATTTTGTTATGTTTACCAGCCTCATATCACCGTAGAAATCAGAAACCAGTCTCTAATTTGCAACTAAAGGGTGGTGCTTTCACAAAAATGAACATGGGATCTCTTCTCTTTCGGGAAGGACTAAAGTTCTACTATTTACAGTTAAAAAAAATAAAGGTAGAGGTTGTGTAGGCTGGGAGTGCAGGAGGATGAGGGGATGATCATATAGAGGTGTATAAAATCAAGAGAGGAATAGATTGTGTAGATGCACAGAGTCTCTTGCCAAGAGTAGAGGAATCGAAGGCCAGGTTTAAGGTAAAGGGGTAAACATTTATTAGGAATCTGAGGGGTAACCTTTTCACACACAGGGTGGTGGGTGTATGGAACCAGCTGCCAGAGGAGGTAGTTGAGGCAGGGACTATCCCAGTGTTAAGAAACAGTTAGACAGGTACATGGATAGGACAGGTTTGGAGGAATATGGGCCAAACGCAGGCAGGTGGGACTAATGTAGCTGGGCCATGTTGGCCAGTGTGGGCAAGTTGGGCCTGTTTCCACACTGTATGACTGACTCTATGAGTCGCTATAACTAATGGAATGATGCAGCCCAAGCTTCAAAAAAGTGACTAAATATCAGATATTCTGTAGCATATTTCATACTTTCCCTTTTTTCACCATGAAAACTAACTCTTCTGACCTGCAGGAGAAATGGCAAGAAACCATGAAAAAAAAAGAAAATAAATACTTGTCTAGGCAGCTCTGCATCAACGATAGGTGAATTAGGAAGTGAAAAATATAGACCGCCACTCTGCCAGTTTATAAAACAGCCTTTATCCAATGAGAGAGAATATGTTCATCAAACAGTGGCACAGCGGTCAAGCTGCTGTCTTGCAGCGCCAGAGACCAGATTCGATCCTGACTACATGTGCTATCTGTATGGAGTTTGTACCTTCTCACCGTGATCCCATGGGTTTTCTCTGGGTGCTTTGATTTCTTTCAACACTACAAAGACGTACAGGTTTGCAGATTAATTGGCTTCGGTAAATATTGTAAGTTGTCCCTAGCGTGTAGGATAATGCTAGTGTATGGAGATCACTGGACAGCACTGAGTTCGTGGACCCAAGGGCCCGTTTCCTCCAAACTAAACTAATCATCAACTTATTGGTAAGAAAGACGAATCTCCATCTATTCACACAAAACTAAAACTCATCTTACCCTCCAGTTCTCGCCTTGCTTTTATTTCATCTGTCAGCTTGGCTTGGAAATGATCCTTTTCCTCTTCAATGATCTTCAAGGTAGTTTTTACCTTAAAAATAAGGTTCAAGGGAAAATTACATTCCTGTACATCAAACAATCAAATCATACTCATAGTCAAATACATTTTTCCTTCATCTCACCCTCGAAACATCCATCATTTGTTGTATCTTCATCTTTGTCTTCTTGTTTTTATCTACAATGAATATTTCAAAGAGTAAAAACCATAAACAAAACATTGAAACAGCATTTAATAACCCAATTTCCCTCAAAATTTTGAGCGCATTTTGGATGCTATAAATGACCTAAGAATGACCATAACCACCAGGGAATGCATTCCCATCTGTGCATGGAAATAATTCTTAAAAACAGCAACAATTATTTTATTTGTTCTCAGGCTTGAGGATGTAGTGTTAACATGGATGGAAGATTGGGTGGCCAAGTGGGAACAATGCAAACATATCTTTATTTGGTTGACAAGATGAAACAGGTGGTGTGCCACAGGAATGGGTGAGTTATCTTATGAGGAAAAATTGAACCAACTCATCTTGTATCTGCTGGTGTTTAGAAAACCGAGGAGTGACTTGACTCCCAAGAATTTTGACAAGATGAGAGTGTATTTCCTTTTGTGGAAGAATCTTCCAACAATGGGTTACCATTCTCTCAGAATGCCACCAGTCTTTGAACTGAATATACCTGAACAGAAACTGTCTGAATATTTTAAGTATGAGGTATAATAAATATTGGTAACCAAGGGATAAAAGGTATCCACAGGCAGAATAGAATGCATAGTTTAGGTTTTGATCAATCCACCACCGTACTAAATCACAAAAGCATGAAATAGTCAAGTTGCCTATTCTTTCTCCGATCTCATACATCAATTGGCAACTAATGTAAGATTACACCAATTCATAGGGCAGATGGGAGCAAGAATGACAACTTCCTTTCCCTAAATAAAGTTGCTGAAGAATGACAACTTCCTTTCCCTAAATAAAGTTGCTGAATCAGATGGGTTACTCGGACTATGGTGTTGCTTACTCTAACGACTGTTTTGAAAGGAGATGCTTGCACACGTGAGCCGTTGGCCAAATATCCAAAGGTCTACATTGCAGTATTCAGTTCTAAAAGTAGTAAACTATTTCATGGAAATAGTATTCTGATTTGGCATCTGTGCAACAAATATCAACACGAGATCTCTCCGTATTACCAAGTGCATTGCCATTGGGTTTCCTATATAACTAATGGACCAGGGCAAATTGTGTGCAATTGATCTCCTTAGAGCCCAAGATTAGAGAGGTCAAGTTTAGGCTCCCTGCTTCCCATTTTTTTAACATCTAAAATCCATAACCTGATTCAATAATGGCACCATGTAACACTTTCATCCAGATGTACAAATACCTCCAAGGCTTTACTGCCACTCTCTTCACTGTAACCTTCACAAACATCATTACCAAAGCAACTTTGGCACCTCAGCATCATTAATTTATGTTGCTGCACAATCCCATCAGTTTGTTAGCTTTTGTGATTAGGGAAACTCCAAACATCCCTGCAGCCAACAGTTCCAAATCTAAATCCTCAGTCTTTGAACAAACTTTAATTCGAATGGCAGATTTTATATGATGTGGCACGCTGTTATTTTTTTTTCTGTGAAGGGTTGGAGATATTTTACCACATGAAAGATGCTACACAAATATAAATTGCATCCTGGCACATCATTAAATAGTGTGATTGCAGGCCCCAAGTCAATACTGTTGACTTGTTTAAACATATTTAATTATCAAATTCTGTGTTAATGGAATATTTTGCAGTGGTATTAATATTGACATCCTGTTTGTCAAGTGATCTGGTTTGATTGCATTAGTTTTACCTGGCAGCTCACCATTAGCCACCTCGCCATCCACTTCCTTATCCCATCCGTTATCTTCATCGTCACATTCTGTGTCGAGCTGCCTAAGCTGCATCACACAGTCGCTCAGCACCTGGACATTGGACATGAATGAGTCAGGTTATACCACGACAGAGATTTAGATTCCTAAAAGATGAGCTGAAGACACATTCTCACCAGCCCATTAGGGTAAAAATCACTTAAATGCAAGATACCCATGGGAAATGCTTTCTAAGAATGGCTTCATGGCACATTTCCCTCACTTGCTCAGAAGCAACAAAATGACTGGGATTTCATTCTATTTTTAGCAGATAAACTGGCAATTCAGCCCAACATTCCTCTCTGTAATTTCTAGCACGTTGCGGGGCTGGAAACTGGAAGTATCCTGAGCAAATTCAGCTACCACCATCATCTATTGCAACAAGTGATGGCTCCCACTGATTGTCGCCGGAAGCCTGCGTACGGACGATGACAGCGATGTCAACATTTGGAACGTGGAAGATGGACACGAAAGACCGCTTAACATATGGAAGGCAAAAGGGGTTTACAGATTTTAAGGTGAGAGTGGAAGGACATAAAGGGGACCCAGGAGCCAGATTTTTCCACACAGAGGATGGTGGATATATGGAACGAGCTGGAGAACGTCGTATAGGTGGGTACAATAGCCACTTTTAAAGCACATTTGGATTTGTTTATGGATGGAAAAGTTTTCGTGGGATGCAGACTAAATGCATGTCATTGGGACTAGTTCAGGCAAAAATGTGGGTGGGGACGGATGAGTTGGGTCGATGGGCCTGTTTCCACATTCTGCGATTCTGCAAGAATAATCCATTTGATTTTGCTGAAATAAAACATTTGCTACTAATCTTCACATTCATTGCACTTTTCAGTAAAGAATGATTGTGAAAACTCGACTCAGACTGTACTTTCAAATCTAGCTCATGGTTTTCAACATGTTGCATCAGTGAAAGAGCTCAAAATAAGATGACACAGAAGGGCAAGGAGGAGCAAAATCAAATAAAGAATTTGATGCCTGCATTTAATTTTAGCACTCACAAGGTGTTTTCATATCAGACCTGCACCTCAGCTCTTTCTCAGAACTTCAAAACAAGAACCCCACCTTTCCACCTACATCTTCTTAATACAGTATACATCTTTATAAAATAAAAACTAATCACTACCAGGTGTCAACTTCTGTACATCGGCGAGACCAAGTACAGGTTCAGCGATCATTTCGCTGAACACCTCTGCTCAGTCTGCCTTCACCTTAATCTCCCGGTGGCTCAGCACTTGAACTCCCCCTTCCAGTCTCAATCTGACCTTTCTATCCTGGGCCTCCTGCATTGTCAGTGAGGTCCAGCACAAATTGGAGAAACAGCACCTCGTATTTCGCTTGGGCAGCTTACACCCCAGCGGTATGAACATTGACTTCTCTGACTTCAAATAGCCCTTGCTTTCCCTCACTCTCAACCCCTTCCCCGGTTCTCCCACCAGTCTTACTGTCTCCGACTACATTCTATCTTTAATAATAATAATATAAATTTTATTTATGGGAGCCTTTCAAGAGTCTCAAGGACACCTTACAAAAATTTAGTAGGTAGAGGAAAAACATGCAAGGGGAATTAAATAAATAGTAGAGACATGACTAGTACACAAAGTAAAGACAGAATACAATTCAAAACACAATATGAGGCAATTAATGCACAGATGAAAAGGGAGGGGGACGTGGGGCCAAGGATAGGCAGAGGTGAAGAGATGGGTCTTGAGGCGGGACTGGAAGATGGTGAGGGACACGGAATTGCGGATCAGTTGGGGGAGGGAGTTCCAGAGCCTGGGAGCTGCCCTGGAGAAGGCTCTGTCCCCAAAACTGCGGAGGTTGGACTTGTGGATGGAGAGGAGACCGGCTGATGTGGATCTGAGGGACCGTGAGGGTTGGTAGGGGGAGAGGAGGTCAGTGAAATATGGGGGGGCCCAGATGGTGGAGGGCTTTGTAGGTGAGGATCAGGATTTTGTAGGTGATCCGGTGGGAGATGGGAAGCCAGTGAAGTTGTTTGAGGACCGGAGTGATGCCAGGATTTGGTGTGGGTGATGAGTCGGGCGGCTGCGTTCTGGACCAGTTGGAGTCGGTTGATGTAGATGGAGCTGATGCCAAGGAGAAGTAGTCCAGTCGGGAGGAGATGAAGGCATGGATGAGTCTTTCAGCAGCGGGAGGTGTGAGAGAGGGTCTGAGTTTGGCGATGTTGCGGAGATGAAAGAAGGAGGTTTTAATGACATGGCGGATGTGAGGCTCAAGGGAGAGGGTGGAATCAAAGATCACGCCAAGGTTGCGGGCCTGGGGAGATGGGGAGACAGTGGTGCCGTCAATGGTGAGAGTGGGGTTATTGATTTTGCTGAGTGTATCTCTGTCCGCCCACTCCCAACATCAGTCTGAAGAAGAGTCTCAACCCGAAACGTCACCCTTTCCTTCTCTCCAGAGATGCTGCCTGTCCCGCTGAGTTACTTCAGCATTTTGTGCCTACCTTCAATTTAAACCTGCATCTGCAGTTCTTTTCTACACCATTCAGGTAATAATCTGCCTTCCTGTTCTTGCCACCAAAGTGGATAAACTCACATTTATCCACATTATACTGTATTTGCCGTGCATCTGCCCACTCATCCGACCCATCCAAGTCACCCTGCAGCCTCAAAGCATCCTCATCACAGCTCACATTGCCACCCAGCTTTGTGTCATCCGCAAACATGGGAGATGTCACATTTAATTCCCTCGTCTAAATCGTTTATATTGCAAATAACTGGGGTCCCAGTACCAAGCCTTGCGACACCCCAATAGTTACTGCCTGCCATTCTGAAAAGGACCCGTTAATTCCTATTCTTTGCTTCCTGTCGGCTGACCAGTTCTCTATCCATGTCAATACCCTACCCCCAATACCATGTGCTCTAATTTTGCACACTAATCTCTTGTATGGGACCTGGTCAAAGGCTTTTTAAAAGTCCAGATACACCACATCCACTGGCTCCCCCTTATCCTTTCTACTTGTTACATCCTCAAAAGATTAGTCACGCACTACTTTTCGACCTCTAGTTGTCTTGCTTAGAATTACTTGATCCGTTTGCCATTAATTGGTGACATAAAATACTTCCAACGATACAGTGAAGAGAATGAACCAATTCTAAAGCTTTCTCAGTGTACCTCAATTTCATTGTCCTTGTAAGCCAGGGTTTCCTCGAGGTCCCTCTGTGCTTTCTGGCAGAGCTTAATTTGCTCATTAAGTTCACTGTGTCGTTCGCTCCAGCCTTCTGCCTCTTTCAGCAGCTGCAAACCCACAAAATGAAGCCTTTGTTAATAACCTTGGATCACTTCAGTTTGGCTGCTTAGAGCAAAGGGAACACTCACCTGACTTTTGCTCTGCTTGAGCCTTGTATTTTTTTCAATCATAGACTGTAGATCTGTTTGCAGTTTCTCTTCATTTGCTTTGGTCGCACTAAGGGCTCCCTGAACCTAAACGGATACACATCAAAGTTAGGTAATGACTCTCACTTCGGCAAAGTGAAGTCTCTTGGAAACAATGACAAACCCCGGGGGACTGGAACAGGCCCAAGGAAGAAATTCACACTGACAGTTGCTAATGGCCATGCTGGTTAGTTCCTCCATTAGGGTACAACCTCCAAGTCTTTGCAGGACTTTTCTTGCTGGTACTGAGTACAGAATTGAGCCAGTGTGGGATTGTCAGAGATTTTTTTATTTCTATGTTTGTTTATTTTTCGGGTCTGATACTGCTACCAAGATCTGCATTTATTACCCAACCGCAGTGACCCTTGAGAAGATGCTGGTGAGCTGCTATTGTAGATGAAGATACACACACACACACAATGCTTTTGGTTGAGAGCTCTAGGATTTGGATGTACAAGAATGAAGCAACGGCAATACATTTTCAAATCAGAATGGTGTGCGCTTTGGAGGGAAGCCAGCAGGTGGCAGTGCATCAGCTGCCCTCGACTTTCTTGGAATATGGACGATGCATTTAGGAAATCCCAGGCAAAGAACTATCCAGATCCCATAGCCACAATGTTCCGTACAATCCATGCAGGTCACATTTGTCCACGTAATTAAAAATAAATTTAAGGCTGTCTTACCTGCGACAGATCAGTTAAATGAGCCGAATTAACCTTCTGCAATTTTTTCACAGATTTTTGAGTATCTACAATCTGGAGTGGTAAAAAAGAAAAAGAGAAAAATTTAATGCAAAAAATAAAGATTTTGTTGATCTACCAACAGCAATGCATCTTGAGAATTATTGGCTGTGTTTGAAATTTACAGATATCCTAGCGTCAAAATGCTGGTTCTAACAATTAGTGTTATATTAGTAACATTATCGGATGGTTTGGTTGGGATGGGTTGAGTGGCTAAAAGAGTTGCGGAGAGAGTGATCTTTCTGAAAAATGAATATAGGGACGGGAGCAGGACGTTGTGATTAGTGGTGGGATCACATTGAAGGTGATGTCTTTGTCGATGAATGGTGTGTTGGATGCGGAGGCTGGTGGAATGAATGGTGAGGAACGGGGGTATTCTATCTTTGTTCTGTCTGGAGGAAGGGGGAGCGAGAGCAGAACTGTGGGACATAAAGCAGACATGGATGAGGGATCCATTCACAATAGTCGTGGGAGGTGTGGAGACAGTGAAAGCCACATTTACTGAAGAGAGGGATGATGTCCTCGCATGAGGCGTGGTGGGAGAAGGAATTGTCAAGGTAGCTGTGGGTCAGTGGGTTTGTAGTAGATACTTGTCAATACTTTGTTCCCTGTGATGGCGAGAGATAGACATTGAGAAAGGGGAGAGAGGTGTCAGATACTCCAATTGCCGGCTGGAAGTTAGTAGCAAATTTGATGAAATCAACGAGCTCTGCGTGGATTCAGGAGGCTTCACAGAAGCAGTTGCCAATGTAACAGAGAAAGAATTGGGAATGATGCCAATGGTTTGAGGAAGGGCTAGTTAGGGTGGACAGTCAGAACCTTTCATTCCCAGGATGGAATTGTTAAAGACTAGTGGGTATGGTTTAAGGTAAGAGGGGAAACGTTTAAAGCAAATGCACAGGGTAGTTTTGATTTTATCCAGAGTGTGGTGGGTGTCTGGAACATGCTGCCAGGGATGGTGGTGACTATCTCTAAAGTCTAAAGTAAAGTAAGGGAACTGCAGATGCTAGTTTAACACAAAAGGGCATAAAATGCTGGCATAACTCAGCGGGTCAGGCAGCATCTCTGGAGAAGGGAACCGACCTAATACATTACCTAACCATGTTCTCCACAGATGCTGCCTGACCAGCTGAGTTACTCCAGCACTTTGTGTCCTTTTCAATGAAACTTACTTGCTATAGCTTTATAGGCACATTTGCATCACATAATTTATTGCATTAATGTTTATTGTATATTTCCTGTATTTATTATTATTGTATTATTGTTTTTTTGTATATTTGTTCGTAATGCTATAACCAGGCGATATTGGTTCAAGCTGAAGTGCGTAATGCAACCTTAGACAAAGTATAGTATTCAGTGCTGAGGCAAGATGGTAGTCAGGGTTGTGCAGTGTGGTTCATGGGTCTGATGGTTTATGGGAAAAACCTGGAGGTAATGGTTCTCTGGAGGTAATGGTACATTTTCCCCAATTGGTAGCAGCAAGATGAGCGCAAAGCCAGGGTGACACGAGTCCTTGTTGATATTAGCTGATATCATCAATTTCTAGATGCTTCTCATAATAAATGCTTCCAACTGAATTCCAAGCAGCTTCATGCTGGTGAGGTCATCTCCTTCTGGAACACATTCCGGTTATCCCAATTTATTTTCTAGATTCTGATGCAACTCTGCTTTTTTCTTTCTTGAATCAAGACATGTTGGTCCAGTCTGCACACATCTGAAATTCCTCTCCTGTCCCACATACAATCCCATGCCACTTCCATTCCAGCACACTGAGGAAATAATTCCAAGCACCTCTTTTCAAAAATAGCCCACCATTTCCTTACCATAGTCTGCTGTTTTGTATTCTCTTCCTTCTCTTTTTCTAGAGATGCCTGCAGATTTTTCACTCGGGTCTCCAAATGAAGATTCACCTGTTCTAGCTCCCGGCGTGATTCCTTAGGGTACAGAGAAGTTGTTATGTTTATGCAAAGAATATCAATTAACCACTGCCACACATTGTACAATACTCCTCGCTCACCTCAAGTTCCTTAGTCTCAACAGAAGTTGTGGATTTCACATTCTGGGCCTCATCCATAAGGATTTTGGCTTCCTCCAACTAAGTAGTCCAAATCTGTCCAAGGTGGTGAAGAGAGAGAGAGGAAAGAAAAAGAACGTACATTTTAAAATACCAGATAAAATGTACAATTGTGATATAATGCTCACACAGCACATTTGGGATAATTTTTTCCCCCACCATCCATATAGGCTGCTTTGAACATTTTCTCAAAGATGTTCGTAGGAAAGAAGATTCAATTATTGCTGGCGTGATTCCTTAGGGTACAGACAAGTCGTTATGTTTATGCAAAGAATATCAATTAACCACTGCTACACATTGTACAATACTACCTCGCTCACCTCAAGTTCCTTAGTCTCAACAGAAGTTGTGGATTTCACATTCTGGGCCTCATCCATAAGGATTTTGGCTTCCTCCAACTAAGTAGTCCAAGGTGGTGAAGAGAGAGAGAGGAAAGAAAAAGAACGTACATTTTAAAATACCAGATAAAATGTACAATTGTGATATAATGCTCACACAGTCCATTTGGGATCATTTCCCCATCCATATAGGTGCTTTGAACATTTCTCAAATGTTCGTAGGATAGAAGGAAATTATTGCTGACACAACAGAAATAGTACCATTAACCCACTGAGTCTGCACTAACCATTAACCACCAATTTACATGAATGCCATTTACATTCTCCCCATGTTCTCCTCAACTTCTCCCAAATTCCACCACTCACCCACACATTGGGGCAATTTGCAACGGCCAATTAACCTATCCACCCGCCCATCATTGGGATTAGAGGGGGGGGGGGGGGGAAGGAAAACACAGGGGGAAACCCATGCAGTCAGAGGAATGACAACAATGTGCAAACTTCACATGGGGTTAGGACTGAATTGCTGAAACTGCAAGGAAGCAGCCCTATCTGTCCACTGTGTGATTAACATCCCTGCTCTCGCATGGAGATTCTCTGCTCTCCTCTGTGGTAAGCTGCCTTTTCCATTTTTTCACATTATTTTCTTTCTCCCTCAGTTTTCCCAATTTCCACAGAAATAGTCTGAAGGAATCATTTTCCTTTATACACTTTCAATCTGCTAAAATCAAAATCAAATTCTTAATATCTCTTATTCCTAGTTATCGACACATCAACCTCCTCCCAACAGTTTATTAAACTCTCACAGTGGGCAGCACTTATCTGGCATCAAGGAATTAATGCAGTGAAATGGAAAGGAATGGAGCATTAGTATCAATATGGTGGACTAAAGGGCATGTTTCTGTGCTGTACAATTCTATGATTCAAAATTGAAGTGATTACACCAAGCTGCATTGACCCACAATTTTCAACGCTCCAATTGCTTGACCAAGAAAGCTAATATCCATTGAACAGGTAACCACCTAAATCTACTGGGCAACTAATGAAAGAGGATACAAAACATGAACATGTCATAAACCCAGTGACCATCAGCAACCCAGGGAGTGTGCCGCACACTCTACACATTCATAAAGATCAATAAGGATCCAAAATGTCTCTGTGCAAACATTTCCTTCATGGATTTTGCCTCTAGATTTTCTTCATTTATGTCACAGAATTGTTCAACATGCGCTCAGAAGAGGAGATTTAAATAACATTCAAACCAAAGGAAACTTAAATGCAAACTCTGGGGAACTAACTCCCAAGACAGTGGATTTACACGATCTGTGAGCAGGTTATTGTTTATCAAGACCATCATAACATGTTATCTTCCGCATAAATACACACACTTAAAATTTCAACAAAGCTTTGTAGAAATTTTGATCTGTACCTTCTTTTCATAAGTGGACAATTTCTCCAAAACCTCCGTCTTTTCCTGAATAAGCTGCTTGACTTTCTCAGCTATCTGTTTTTCAGAGACTGGGAAGAGAGGGAAACATTTCACAGCCAACTTAATTTATGTGTCAATATGGTTTAAAGAATCAATTAACTGAGAAATACCTGGACAGCGAAGTTCACTCCAAAAGTGAAAGGTGCTGTCCTGGGCTAATATGGTGGACAACATTCACTATGCTGTGCAGAATCAAACCGATCTCCAATTCAATCACATATATCCCAACAGTTACGGGGTCTAAACTAGTATGAGCGATTTAACTGGCTTCATCAGTGCTGCTGAGTGTAGCAACCGAAACAAATTCCCTGCTTCTGCCTTCTACAAGAACGTAACTATTTTGATATACTGAGGATAATCACAGCACTGGATATACAAGGAACTGCAAATGCTAGAACCTGGTGTGGAACATAAATTGCTGGAGCAACGCCACAGGTCAGGCTGCATCTCTGGAGCTCATGAATGTCTGAAAAAGTCCAGATCTGAAACATCACCTAGCCATGTCCTCCAGAGATGGTTTAATGGTTCTTTATTATCATGCGCATCAAGGTACAGTGTATTTTATTTTGCATACAGATCAGTAAGATTACTGTCATACACAAGTTAAGTAGAGAATACGTAGAAACAGCTAATTGAGTCTATATGCAAGAGCCGGCAGGTTTTGACACCATTGCCCAAGTCCCAGCAGCAGCTGGCCATAGAAGCCCAAAGCAGTCATCTGCTCCATCCGGTCCACCAGAATCATCGTCTCTCTCCTTACTTGGATATGTTCTACCTTTGTGCCCTGGGGATGCCTCCCGCAGCCAACCTTGAGCCATGAATGGAAGGCTGGTTGAGTTACTCCTTCACTTTATGCTAGACACCATAAACACAGGATCATTTTCCTGCAATTTCTTTACACCCCCACCCCCAGTTAAATTGTTTCTAATGCTCTTCATTCAGATGGCAGTGTTAAGGAACACCACTCAGTAACAGCAAACAAGGTCAACAAAGCAGATTACAACCCAACAGGAAAGGCCTTCATTATCTCTATTCATGTGCAGTCATTACAATGCAAGCTGAGGAAAAATAATACCTATTAAACAAAAATGATTTGTAAGTTTAAACCCAAGTACTTGTTGGACACTTACTTTGATATATTCTGCTCTTCACCTGAAACAAAATAATTGAATTTCTGTTAGTTGTATAAACCATAACCAAAGCATGGCAAAATAACATGGCTTTGCTAGTTCAGCATCTATGTTGTTTCACAAATTGTGGCTCACCAGAACCTCCAGGGATCCTCCACAATAACCAACATCCTCCACAATAAAAAGCACTCCAGTTTGAATGCTGCCATAGACAAATTGTTACCATCAGCTGCTGCATTCTTACTCATGACCACAAACCACTATCACCAATGCTGCAACATAGTGCCACAAACTCAACCACATGAAACATTACAGAAAAAAACAACTCCAAAGCAAAACAATATATATATTTTTTTTTTTTAAGGTCAGTAGTTTCTATCAAATAATAATTAAATCAGTGTTCAGCAAAAGTTCTAAATTTGGTGATGTGAAAAATAATCTCACTTACTGAAAGGCAGGTTCGCCATATAAAGATAAAGAAAGTAAGGATTCCCAGAGCAGCAGTTATTAAAATGGGCTCCCATGGCACTCCATGGAAATCTGGGCCAAGCCTCATTTCTTCAGTCAAAGAAGACATAAGCTGTAAATACAACAAAGGACATTAGATCATTGGTTATTGTTTTACTGTTACTTGAATTACAAAGCTTACAATAGCAAATGTCATCATCTCTGTCCTTCTTCACCACAATTTAAGGATTTACATGATGGTAGCTTTTCTAGATCATAGTTCATAAACCTAGAGCTCATACCCAATAACCAGATACAGATCACCTGAGAGTTAAATGTTGAACACGTGCTTTACAATAATGAAACATCCCAATCCCACCCTCTGACCCATTGTTTTACAAATGCATTTAAATATATCAAATCATATTCAGTGATGTTTACTGGAAAACACTAACATTTAATTAACGGGCTGGCAATTTGTGTGATTACAGTGCAATGGACAGATTACAGTATTTTCAAATGTGTGCCCTTGCAATTGAATTAATGGAGTAAACTTGGCACACATGTTGCTCGTGAAAGTTACTTAGAAATCAATAAAAAACGTACAATTATTCGCTATTTACACAGCATTTTAAAGAATAAGAAAAATTAAGGTGACTTAATCTTACATAAGTTACATTTTTTAATGAAGATTCCAGCTGATACTAAATGGTGCAACTAATATGAAACCTCTCTACACGGTCTGCAAACTTGGCATGAGTTTTTAAATTGTTTTATTTCAGCTTAATGCATTTCAACTTTCACCCCCTAACTAAAAGTCGTCAAATCAAGTCACATTTATTTATATAGCACATTTAAAAAACAACTCTCGTTGGCCAAAGTGCTTTACATTTGTTATAAGAATAGTACAACAAAAACAGACTACATACATATATACATGTAGCCCTCACTCAGAGGACATCAGGAAACGCTTGGGAGTATAGATAAGTCTTTAGTCTTGACTTAAAAGAGTCGATGGAGGGGGCAGTTCTGATGGGAAAGGGGATGCTGTTCCACAGCCTAGGGGCTGCAACCGCAAAGGCGCGGTCGCCCCTGAGCTTATGCCTAGACCGGGGGATATTCAGCAACCCCAAGTCGGCCGATCTGAGGGGCCTGGAGGTGGAGTGGTGGGTGAGAAGACTTTTTATGTAGGTGGGGGCAAGCCCATTGAGGGCTTTGTAGACATGGAGGAGTATTTTGAAGTTTATACGGAACCGCACAGGGAGCCAGTGGAGAGAGGCCAGGATCGGGGTGATGTGGTCCCTTTTTCGGGTGCCCGTCAGGAGTCTCACTGCGGCGTTTTGGACCAGTTGCAGGCGGGACAGGGAAGATTGGCTGATGCCAGTGTAAAGGGAGTTGCAGTAATCTAGGCGGGAGGAGATGAATGTGTGGATGATCTTTTCCAGGTCATCAAACTGGAGGAATTGTTTTATTTTAGCTATCATCCGAAGCTGAAAGAAGCTAGCTTTTACCACGGCATTGACTTGTTTGTCAAATTTCAGTGCCCAGTCAAATATCACGCCAAGGTTTTCGACGTGAGGTTTGAGTAGTGGGGTAAGGCTTCCATGGCTGCCTGCTATAATTTTGATTGAGTCAGAGGGGCCGAGAAGGATGACCTCAGACTTACTCTCGTTTAGTTGGAGGAAGTTCTGGGCCATCAAACACTTTATATCCTCGAGGCAGTGGATAAGGTTAAACAGATTAGATTGGTTTTTGGGCTTCAGGGGGAGATAGAGTTGGGTATCGTCTGCGTAGCAATGGAGTGGGCACAGAATGGGGAGGTGGTGGTTTGGGCCGGTGATAGAACGTACATTTCTTCACACCACTTGGCCTCATATGCTATAATAAAATGGGGAAAAAGAAAACCCAAGTCTCTCTCTATATCACCGTCCATGTCCCTTGTTTCCGTTTCCCCTGACTCTCAGTCTAAAGAAGGGTCTTGGACCCACCTATTCTTTTTCTCCAGAGATGCCGCCTGACCCGCAGAGTTACTCCAGCTTTTTCAGTCTACCCAACAGTTAAATGTTTGTTAGTAGACACAAAATGCTGGAGTAACTCAGCGGGACAGGCAGAGATGCTGCTCTGAAGGAACAGCATCTGCAGTTCCTTCCTACTCAAATGTTTGTTCAGTATAGATTATGTTTAATACACAGCAGCTTATACTAAGACCTCTCATTCCAAGTTGTATGGAGCAAACCAAAGATGATGAATGCAGATTTTTTGATGTAACAGTAGCAGTATCCAAACAACCAGATACAACAAATGCACCTGTTCTTCCGACTGGTTTACTTACCACCCATTTAACTTAACTAAGTATGCCATGAAATAACCTGCTATGGGTTACGAAACTGGGAATAGATTAACAGAACCTGGGTTATTGATAAACCAGGAATTGAAGGCTCAGTTTAGGAACAGTCAACAGAATACAGACTGCAGCAGTTTCACAATGCAGAATATCCAACTGTATAAGAGTTGCATCACCTGTATAAGCCTATGCCTACCACACATTAACAGTGGCAGAATATTTAGCCCAGCAAACAAACTGCCAGCATTTGCCATTTCAAAAGATGGCCCGACCAAACACTAAGCGTCTGAACAACCCTTCACCAGACTGCCAGGAGCAAGGATTCTCCCGGCTTTTGCATTGATATCCAACCTCTCCTGTAGTGATCAAGGTTCTGTCCAGCTATTCTGGCAAACCTGGACTTCTAAGTATTGAGAGAACTGGCTGAGAGAGATTGGGATAGAAAGAGGTCTCTACTTCTGGTTCTTGCAGGACATGGAAAGATGCGATTTCAGTTTTATTCTGCTTCTTGGTTCTATGATAGAGATCAGTATCGTCTAATATTCCCTCATCTGGGGAGATTATGTGCATTGGGATGTGCAGGAATGAAAGGAACTTCAGAGTGAATAAAACAGAGCTCCACTCCCCTGTCATTGTCCAAGTGCTCTACGGCTTATTATTGGATAGACAAAAATGCAAATGAGCAGCAACCTGCCATGAGGGAAGGCGATGACATCGAAGACCAGGCTTCCCTTTCACATGCAGATATTACTTCACTTAGTACAACAGTTTATTATTCATCTTAAGACTAGCAATAATCACCTGCCATTTTTATAAATTCCTTTAATTTGCATCTTCAATCTCGTGCCTTGCCTCTTGACATATTGCTTCAAGGCTAAAGCTTGAGATACAAGGGCCAATTTAATTCCACCAATTGCCTCAAAAAGCCAGCTAGTTTTCACTTGCTCAAACTCACGTGAAGCACTGAAATTAAGACTCGGTCCAATAACTTACCATGTAGAGAGAAGCAGGCAAAACAGAACTTTATCTTCCCTCCCCCACCCCACCAAAAGCCAATGCAATTGAAATGAACATAGATCGATACACATTAGCAACTCATCTGAGCACAATTTCCATCAAGCCCATTGAAAACAAAACATGCTGCAAACAATTTCTAAGGGAGCACTTTAGTTATAACCATGCGCTACTATTTCCCAAATCCAACGGATGCTGCTGCCGAAGATTAGATGATGCCGTACCAAAAAGACCATCCTAGTCAATAAATAAATGAAATACAACTCAGTCAGCCGAGCAACTTTGACAGGTTGTGTGGAAGATTAAACTTTCATTAAAGTGTCTTGTTTCTCAACTTTCACTTAAATGAACAAGTATTGCTGCAGCATTTATGAAAAAGAGTAGCCATAAGTGATATTGACCTACATTCAGTACAATAAGACAAAATAAGTCTAGGGCAGTAGATTTGGTATACATGAACTTTAGTGAAGTATCCAGGAAGAGAGAAGGTATGTGACCACGAGGAAGAGAAATAGACATTGAGTGCAGATGACCCTTGTGACCATCCTCCTTCAAAACAGGGTACATCCTTTTGGATGCTGTCGAGGGGGGATGACACACCAGGGTTGAAGCAGCAGTATCAGACAGAGCTATGGCACTAAGCCTGGCTCTGAGGCACAGCAAGGAAGTATAATGTCTGGCAGAGCCATAGTAGTTGGTAACTCTTTAGTTTGGGGGGGGCAGACAGGAGATTCTTTGGCAGTAGTCGAGACTCCAAGAAGGCGTGTTGCATCCCTGATACCAAGGTCCAGGAAGTCTCAATGCGCTGTATGGCATTCTCAAGATTGAGGTGGAGCAGCCGGAAGTCTATGTGCACGTTGGCACAAATAGCATAGGTTGGAAAAGGAATGAGGTACTGCAAAATGTGTATAGGGTTAGGCAACAGGCTAAAAAGCAGGACATCCAGGGTACCGCACTCCAGATAACTCTTGGTGACATGTGCTGGTGAGGGTTGGGACAGGAAGATAAGGCAGATTAATTTGTAGCTGAGGGGTTAGTGCAGGGGGCAGGGATTCAGATTTTTGGACCATTGCGAGCTCTCCTCGGGCAGAAGTGACCTGTACATGAGGGATGGGTTGCACCTGAACTGGAGGGGAACCACTCTCCTGGCAGGCAGGTTTGCTAGTGTTACACGGGTAGGTCTAAACTAGATTGGCCGGGGGAGGGAAGAATCCATTGCAGGACTGAGACAGGTGAGGCTAGATAGGATGGTAAAGACGTTCATCGGTCAGGGCATTGTGCAAAAGTATGTAATTCTGCAGCTCTATAAAACTTTGGTTTTAAACATGTAGAGAATTGTGTGCAGTTGTGCTTGCTCCATTATAGGGATGTGGAGGTTTTGGAGAGGGTGCAGAAGAGATTCACCAGGTTATGCCCTGGACTACAAAGTATTAGCTATAGGGAGAGGTTGGACAAACGTGGATTGTTTTCTCTGAAGGTTTGAAAGCTTTGGGTAACCACATAGAAGTATAGAAAATGATGTATGATGAGAGGCATAAATAGGTAGACTCTTTCTCTGGATAATCGTGTTTTGGACAATACATTTAAGTAGCACAGCAGAGGTTTTCTTTTAAAAACTCTTCAGGAAGAGGTGCAAGGTGGTAATTTGTAGAGCTGCAACATAACCATTGCATTACAGCAGTTATGTAAATCAGTTTCCATTACGTTTGCAGCTATAAAACCAAAATGGAAGCAAAATAATTGGGGAAAATGGCACTCTAAATAAAGTGAAACTGACAAGTACTGTTCCTCCTGGCCCATGTATCACTTGCCTAAAACATTACTTCACTTCAAGACTACCCCTGCCTCCAACCCATGCAGCAATGTCCCACATTATCTAGTGCACGAAACACAGATAATAATAAAAATGGACAAATACATCCACTTGGATGATTTTATTAACTAAAGATATATATATGCACACATAAAAATCACAAAAAGCAACCTGTATCATTTTTTCCAGGTTGCAAACATGCACTATCCAAATTACACATCAGTCTGGCACCAGATAGCACAATGGATGTTTTGTGTAATGTGAATTTATTTGAACTACTTCTCAACAAATACTGGTCAAGGAGATACCATCTATCATAATTTGTTCCATAGTAATGAAGAAGTCGCAGTTTTGTCTACGTCAAGGATTCAATTCAAAATGGATAAAGATTGAGAGTAAAGATTAAAATTATAGTGCATATCTAATTGATTACATCACCAAAAACATGCACAGATCACCTAATGCAGAGGAAATTAGTTTAACCTGGCATCATGTTTGGCACGTCAAAGTGCCTGTTTCTGTGATGTTCTGTTCTATGCTGTACCCCAATGAACACCACATGATTAGAATTATGCAAAAACAGACAAATAGCCAAAGATGACATCAGGACAGGCAATCAACCACGGGCGAATGTAGATCTTAGATTATCTGAAGAAGCAAAAGAGTGAGATTTTGGGGTGGTCAGGTGAAAATAACTGAGAGCTCAAGACTTTTATAACTTCCAGGTACCACAGCCAAGGCCAAAGTGAAGTTTGTGGTTGTTACACAAGAGACATAGTTGGTTGAATGCTGAGATCTCAAAGAACAAAAAGATGAGCCAGTTGAGATTGCAACACGAGGATGAGATTTTTAAAACTGAAGGATTACTGGACCCAGAATCACGGTAATTCTTTGTATTAATATACATCAATATTCTGAGATACTGTATGTGAAAAGAAATGCTAAATTATGTATTTAGTTGATCTGATGTGTTGGGAATACCATGTATCTGCGCACCAGCTACATGAACATATTTGGAGTCAAACATTTAATACCTCACACACATTCAACCACATCCCCATTACATCTACACAGTCACACAGGCCAATTCCACAAACTATTTTAAAACAGAGCCAGTGAGTACTTCAGGTTTAGGAACCCAAGGATAAGAACTAAAAGCAGAAATATTGAACTTAACACAAATTCTTTCAAGCAGCAGATTTGTCAGGGCTGAGCAATAAATCATCATCATATAATATACACCAATTAAAAGTCAGATCTTGTGCGTATGTATATGCGTGTGTACATGTGTGTGTCTTTACATCTTCACGATAAAAATACGCGGTAACGATAACATTCTTACATATTCCGGTTGACATTTTTCCCGTCGAGGCCGGGATCACCTTATCTGAAGATTTCATCCTTTATTTATTGACAATACAGATTAAAGTTGAAAATCGTCAAAAGACTGAATTTAAAACAACCTGCTTCTGCTGATGAAGTCACAATGGGTCTGCTCCGAGCCGTCTCACAGAATCTTCCACGCGCTTTGATTGACGTCACCTCCCGGGTTATTCAAAAGACGTCGCAAATCAGAAACTCCAGCTCCAAAAGGCAGCGGACAGCCGGAAACCCCAGTCCAAAAAGGCAACAAGCTCCCCTCTCCCTGCCTCTGCCCTCTCCCTGCCTCTGCCCTTGCCCTGCCTCTCCCTCTGCTCTCTCTCTAACCGCATCTGCGCAGTTGGGGGGCTATCCATAAGTGGATAGGGTGGGGTTGGGGGTAAAAGGAGCGAATGAATAATAGTGATATAATATCAAGGGGGGGGGACGTTAGTGTGTGTGTGTGGGGGGTGGTTAGTGTGCACGCGCATGTGATGGGGCGGTTAGTGTGTGCGCTTGTGGGGGGCGGTTAGTGTGTGTGTGTGTGACGTCGCAGGCCCCCCCCCCCCGCAACGTGCGCGTTGAGGGGACGGGACCAAATGGGTCCCACTGGTTTAGTTAATCAATATAACACTCATCTAAGCATGTGTAAGTAGGAACTGCAGATGCTGGTTTAAACCGAAGATAGACACAAAAAGCTGGAGTAATCTCTGGAGAGAAGGAATGGGTGACCTTTCGAGTCGAGACCCTTCTTCATATAAGCATGTTCTGTCAATGTTTAAACATGTTCACATTCGTAAAGAGACATGCACACACATCTGCAACATCAACAGTACAACCGTGAATAAATTCATATAGATTTGACTCAATTAACATTATATTCATGAAGTTATCAATAACTCAAAAAACTTGTAAACACACAGGGTTACTTATGGGATTCGCACTTATGTTTAGTGTTAAGTAACTATATGTATATTAATGTATAATTGACATTAACAGTAGCATGTTACCAATGAGACATGGACACAAAGTACAGCTTGATTCCTGGAATGGGGATGCCCTATAAAGAGTGATGAAATAGACTGGGCCCATAATCACAAATTCAAATTCAGAGGTAATCTCATTGATGTATACAAATGTCTGAAGGGGCTTGAAAAGATGGATGTTGCTCTACTGACTGGGAGGACCAGATCCAGGGATCACAACTTCAAATCCAGGTCTAGGCCATTATAGACAGAAATGAGAAGACATTTCTTCATTCAGTAGGGTGTAAATTCTTGAAATTCTCCACCACAGATGGCCACAGAAGACCAGTGAGCACAAACAAGACAGAACGACAAGAGCAAGGATATTAAGGAAATCATGAGACATGGGATAAGTGCAGGTAAAAGATCAACTGTGAACTGATTGAAGGCTGAAGTAGATACCAAAGGTCAAATGGCCACTCTTGCTTCTATTACTCATGCTCACATGGAGCTAGGACTCATAGGACATTGAAGGAAGACACATAGCTGCATTAGCAATATGTTTTTTAAAACACATTTCCAATAAAACACTCTGCTATATTCAACACCAATTTATAAAGTCACCACAGGTACATTTTCACAAAAATCAACAAAAAATTAAAAGATCACCATTAAAGTGCAACAACCCACATGCATGCAGCCACACTAACAGTCAATTTATAAAGTTAATATAGGTAGATTTGCACGCATGGTTAGGCCAAAACATATATAAAGTTTCTCCCTATATATTAATCCAATTACCTTAACAATACAGTTTATGTTACCCTGGAGACATGCACACAAACACATATCAATATTACGGGTAGAATTACATAAGATAACCATGGGAATGTAGATACATTCACACACTTACAATACATTTACAGCAACAAAAAAAAATAGCGCAGGTCTTCTGTATATTCAAAAAGGCTCAAGCTGGGCCAAAAGGCCTGTTTCCGTGCTGTATGACTCTACGACTATGTATCGTTCAGTCTATACATCAATAGTGTTATTGGTTCTATTCCTTTGTAGCATGTGCACATTCTGTATACACAGCACTATTGCTACCCACATGGCCCCCATAGGACAATACAAAATGTTCATGTTTGAAAGCCTTTTACATATAGCTTAGCCCCTTAAGTGTCCAATGTCAGAAGGACTTGAGACAGCAGTCTTGCCCCACAAAACCTTTGCATCAGCTGCACCAAATTCAGGGCACGTACTCCTGCAGCCTGGATTGCACTAGCTGGAAGCATTTATGGACATCTCGTTGTACTGGAAGACCATCACATTTCAGACATTTGGCTTGGCATGACCTACTATCTACTGCTTTGGAGACCCTCAGACTACCTTTGATCGGATTGAACTGGATTTATTTTGCACCAAACGTTATTCCCATATCTGTACACTGAATGGCTCGATTGTAATCATTTATTGTCCTTCCGCTGACTAGTTAGCATGCAACAAAAGCTTTTCATTGTACCTCGGAACACATGACAGTAAAATAAATTAAACTAAACTATGCAATTCCGGGAACAACCGATAGATCAGCGAGACAGACCTCTGTTCACATCCTTTTCCTGACCATCTTTGCAAAGTATGCAGTCCACAATGAGGTGGGTGTCTCATACTCATCACAGCCTTCCCAAGGACAATGTGCATTCTACAGTGGAACTCCGAGTGTTCAGAAGAGATCTGGCAAGGAGGGCCCCCTCTCACTGCATCCAGCAGGATTCTGGTGGTTGTCAGGATGTTGTGGTGATGGGGCACCCTGCCAGATAGTTTGACAGTAAATTTGAAGTAACTACAGCTACAGCATACACAGTGACCTTAGGTGTATTTAGGAACAGAGCAAGCCTGGGCTGCAGTTCTGGGGTGAATGTTGGCGCAGTGCGGCTGGGCTGTGATTTCTGGATAAATGTTGGCGCAGTGCGGAGCATGGTTGGGCTGTGGTCTCAATGTAAACAATGGCACAGGGCAGAGGTTCCCGGCTGTGTGTTTAGGCAGTGTGGAGGGTAGGCTGCGGTTCTGGGGTGAGGTCTTGGTGCTGTGGGAAGTGTGACTGGGCTGCGCTTACTAGGCGAGTATTGGCACAGTGTGGAGCGCAGCTGTGCTGATGTTTCCAGGTGAACATTGGTGCTGTGCAGACGGTAGTTGAGCTGCGGTTCTGGGGTGAGTTTGCCACAACGAGGAGCATCCACTGGGTTTCGATTCCCAAGCAAATCTCAAGTATTCATGGAATCATAGGAGGTTTCGATGTGGCTCTATTATCAATGCCAGAACTGACAAACGACTGAGACCCCCAGGGTCCTGCCTCCACTACCCAATCAAGCAGTAAATGTGAGGCATCCACCGCCCTTTGAACGAATATGATAACTTTAACAGCCTTCTAACCCTTGATAGACTAGATAGATGCAAGATGCTGCGGGGCATGGCAACTCTTTGCATGCGATCCCAGAAGATGATTGACTGCGATCGTTCCACTCTTTTAACAGTTGTACTCATTGGTTGATTCGATTGGACAGTCCGCAAAACAAAGCTTTGTACTGTAATGGTTCAGGTGACACACACATTACATTTACAGTGATCTCTGTACATTCAGAGACACACATTTACAGTGAAGGAAGACACGAAATGCTGGAGTGACACAGCGGGACAGACAACACTGGAAAGGGTGACGTTTCGGACCCCGGTACTCAGAGAGACACGGAACTGCAGATGCTGCAATATTGGCCAACACACCAAGTGCTGGGGTAGCTCGGCGGGTCAAGCGGCAGCAGCCACACACACTGTGGAGCCTGCAGCCCGCTGCCCTTCGCCCGGCTCTCACTGATTCACTGATCCAGCTGTCAACATGGGACTGGCCGGGCCGGGCCGGGCCAAGCGCCAGCCCCTGTGCGGCCTGACAGCTGAGCCTGCTGCCGGCCCCCGGCCCCCGCTATCCTCACCTGGCCGATGGTGAGCGCAAGGGTCCCGAGTGCGTGTGTCCCCGGTGTTGTCGTTGTCGTTGTCGGGGGCCCGGCGCTCACGGCAGAGGCGCTCATGGCGGCCGCGCGGACGGAAACTGAGCAGCCGCGCTCGAGGAGGCCTGGTTCGGCCCGCGGCTTCTGACGCAACAATCGGTGCCGGCTCCTTCACGTTAAACCCGTTAAACACGTCAACCGACGGAGAGCGTCGTCGGAAGCGGCGCGCGCGGCACAGGAACTGCAACCGATACATTGGCTCCCCCGCCGGCAACGGTTCCGGATGGCTCCACTCCGCCTGCAGCGACACCCACTGGCAGCATCGCGACCGTGACTGCACTCCATCGACAGCGCCATCCACCGGCAGCACAGAGACAGTGACTGCACTCCAACTACAGCGCCACACACTGACAGCACAGAGACAGTGACTGCACTCCATCGACAGCGCCACACACTGACAGCACAGAGACAGTGACTGCACTCCAACTACAGCGCCACACACTGACAGCACAGAGACAGTGACTGCACTCCATCGACAGCGCCACACACTGACAGCACAGAGACAGTGACTGCACTCCAACTACAGCGCCACACACTGACAGCACAGAGACAGTGACTGCACTCCATCGACAGCGCCACCCACTGCAACTCCGGGGTGACTGCACCCCAACTACAACGCCACTCACTAACAACCAAAGATCTTTGCTAACAACAGCTCCACAGTGACTGCACCCCAACTACAGCGCCACACAGCTCTGGATGACTCCAATTCGTTGAAGGAAACAACAGGCTGAGTTACTCCAGCATTTTGTGTCATCTTCGGTGTAAACCAGCATCTGCATTTCCTTCCTACATCCTTTTTCTTAGGCTGTCCTTTGGGATGACTCATTTCCATTCCAAACCCTTTGGCTCTGAAGCGGCAAATGAGGTCAAGGAAATACTCGAAAGGACAGCCAAGAATTCTGGGCCTTCACGTTGTCCCGCACAAAAAACTCAAGTGCCATCCCAGCTGCAGCTCCCCCAGTTCGACAGGTCAATGCTTAGAGATTCCTGTGACTCCGTGAGGATGTGACTCCTCTTATTCAAGGAACCTCTTTCCTCCTGTTAAGCTCTTACCATGAGTGTTCATAGTGTGCCTGCTTTAGTTGTCAACCTGGTCTGACTATTGGAGCCAGGGAGCTGTTGGCCTTAGGGATGCAAAACTGGTTGGTTTGCCTACCTGTGAAATTGAAGGACACTCTGGTGCTGCGATATGCCTGTGGGTAGTCCCTTTT
The DNA here is from genome assembly GCF_028641065.1 of Leucoraja erinaceus. Classification (NCBI taxonomy): domain Eukaryota; kingdom Metazoa; phylum Chordata; class Chondrichthyes; order Rajiformes; family Rajidae; genus Leucoraja; species Leucoraja erinaceus. The sequence goes on along the minus strand of NC_073381.1, from coordinate 83,965,972 downwards.
GATGTGAATGTGCATAGCCCTTCTCTAGCGGTATGGTGTCTGTAGTAGTCCCTCTGGTGCTCTGTGGGGATTCCATCTGGTGGTTCGGTGTCTGTGGGAAGTCCCTGTCTGGTGCCTTGAGGTGCCGGCAGTGGTAGTCCATGTTGTGGAAGGGTACAGCAGAACAGGTATCATTCTATGCCTGGTTTGACGTCTTTATTTTCAAACTGATGAATACAATTTTGGGCAGTACAGTGCTCCAGCAACCCAGGTCCGATCCTGACCTTGGGTACGGATAGTGTGGAGTTTGCACGCTCTCTCCTGTGACACTATTGGTTTCCCCTTAGTGCCCCAGTTTCCTACCATATGTCAAATATATGCAGGTAGCCATTGTAAATTGCCCTTTAGTGTTGGTAAGTGGTTAAAGGATCAAAGCGAAATTGGTGAGAGGAAGTAAAGGGGTTGTGGGGTTGATGGGATGGCTTTGCTGAGAACGAAGCAATTAATTGAATGGCCTCCCTCTGTGTTGTCTGAAGTCAGAAAGCAGAGCTCCTCATTTTTGGGCTCCCCCCCCCAATTTAACAAGTACTTTACCAATGGCAGCAATGTTTTGAGTAGCCCAGGTGCCAGGCTTTGGAATTCCTTCCCTAAACCTCTCCACCTTGCTGAAAGATGATATTCCCCAAAACCTCCTTTGCCTGAGATTTTTGTCACTATTCAGGGATTTCCTTGTGTCTCAGTGCCAACTTGTTTGACAACCCCGTGGGGTGTTACGACAAGTTAGACTACATGTTCATAAGTTTGTAGGCTCTAGGAACAGAATTAGGCTGTTCAACCCATTTAATCTACTTCGCCATTCAATTATGGCTGATCTATCTTTCCCTCTCAACCCCATTCTCCTGCCTTTTCTCCATAACCCTTTTACCCTTGCTAATCAAGAATCTGTATGCTGGTTACTGTTGTTGTATGAGGAGTAGGTCAGGTTTGGGACCACAACACACACCAAGGATGAGAATTATCAGAGACTAAATTAGCACAAATATCTGGCACTCACAGCAGCGCACACCAGCGGGAAGCCGAAAGGCGAAGAATAAACAGAGGTACTTACGGACTCAGAGAGGGAATGAGCAATCGGTCCCAGGGTGTTGCTGGTAGCCATGATGACCCCTTCCAGTGCGGAGATAACCCACGGCAACCACTGACTCTTTTCCTGGGAGGCTGGAGACCCTGACATTCCACATGGAACACAAAACAGTGAATGAATCAACTGCGAACAGGAAACATCACATTCACCCGGTGGAAGATTCTAGTACCTGGCTGGATTTGTGTTTGAGAAATCCTGGTTCGATTTGTGTTTAGGTGGAAGGATAGAGAGTCACTTCAACATCTCAGACTCCCATCGCGTATGACAAGATATACAACACATCACAAACTACAAAAACAAGACCAACTCAGCCACCAGCAACAGTGCCTCTCTGGCAGAACAGCTCAACCACTTAATTGACCGCCATGAGAGGAGAGAGACGGTCATGCCCACTACTCCAGCTCCAGCACCCAACAGCCAGACACTCATCATACAGTCTGCTGTTGTCACACACATACGCTGGAATGTTAACATACGGAAGGCAGCCGGTCCAGACAGAGTCCCAGGATGGGTTCTCAGAGACTGTGTTGTTGAGTTAACTGACGTATATTTACAAAAATCTTCAATCAATCCCTGGCACAACGCATGGTCCCCACATACTTAAAAAAATATTGGAAATAGTGCCAGTTCCAAAGCAGACAGCCATAGCCTGCCTCAACGACTACAGGCTGGTTGCACTAACACCAATAATTATGAAGCGCCTGGAGAGATTGGTCCTTAAGCACATCAGGGCCGCTCTCCCATCAACCCTAGATCCACACCAATATGCGTACAGAGCAAACAGATCAACAGACGTCGCCATTGCCACTACCCTCCATACTGTACTGCTCCACCTGGAACAACGGAGAGCATGCACACGACTGCTATTTGTGGATTGCAGCTCTGCATTTAACACAATCGTACCCAGTAGACTGGTCTCCCTGCTGTCCGACCTAGGCTTCGAACACAACATCTGCCTATGGATTAAGGACTTCCTTATGGACCGGCCGCAGTCAGTCAGGATGGGACCCCATAACTCCCCCACTCTGACACTCAGCACAGGAGCTCCACAAGGCTGTGTGCTGAGTCCCCTCCTCTACTCCCTCTATACCTATGACTGCATACCGACCCACAGCACAAGCACCATCAAAAAAGTTGCAGACAACACGACAGTGACGGGGCTGATCACTGAGGGCGATGAGTCAGCTTACAGGGAGGAGGTACAGACGGTAATAGGCTGATGCTCAGAAAACAATTTAGCATTCAATACAAAGAAAACAAAAGAGCTCATCATTGACATCAGGAAGAAGTAGGGTGACCATCCCGCACTCCACATAAACGGAGAAAGAGTGGACAGAGTCTCCAGTTTCAGGTTCCTGGGCACCCACATCTCAGCAGATCTCAGGTGGTCAACTAACATGCACTCCCTGGTAAAGAAGGCACAACAACGACTTTACTTCTGAATCAGGAAAGTCAACTTGCCACAACAGCTGCTAGTGTCATTCTACCATTGCTGCATAGAGAGTGCCCTGACACATGGCATCCTGGTGTGATGTGGCAACAGTTCTGCGGCTGACAAGAAGGCTCTGCAGAGAGTCATCAATACAGCCCAGAAGATCACCAACACACACCTGCCTGCCCTGGAAGAGATCTATAGCTCTCGTTGCCTGCGGAAGGCATCATGCATACTAAAGGACTCATCTCATCCCGCACATCACTTGTTTGCCCTTCTGCTCTCAGGAAAGCATTACAGGTCCATCAAATCACACACCATAAGATTAACAAACAGTTTCTACCCCAAGGCCATCACTCTGAACTGAACACCCCCCCCCCCCCCCCCCCCCCCCCCCCCCCCCAATATTTTGTACTGCCACAACACTATACTGTGAAATATTACACATTCTGACTTGACTTGACGTTTTTCTTGCCGTTTTTGTTGTTTCCATTGTCGTTATTATTTATCTGTTACGTTGGAGTTTCGCTGGGCACCCACAGTGCGCCTGAAATTTTGTTGTGTGTATTTACAATGACAATAAAGTGCATTATTATTATTATTATTTTGTTTGAAATGCAGCAACTTCTGCAGTGCAGTCACCAGAATTTCCTTTGAGTACCTGGATTTTCTACCGGCACCGTGGGAGAGCCGCCCGTCCCTGCTCAGTCGCCACATTGTCAAGTGCTCAAGAGACTGGACGATAAATGGCAGAGTGCAAGTGGCTGCTCTGACCATTCAATCCGCGTGGGCTCTTCTGAAGGGCAACTGAAGGAGTGCTCGTTTATTTTCCCCCTCCAAGTATTGTGTGCAGTTTTAGTCACCCCATTGCAGGATAGAGGATGCAGAGGTTTTGGAGAGGGTGCAGAAGAGGTTTATCAAAAATGATACCTGGATTAGGAGGTATTAGCTATAAGGACAGTTTGAGCCAAACTTGGATTGCTTTCTCTGGAGTGTCAGAGGTTGAAGGGATCTGATGGGAGTATATAAAATCCTGACAGGCATAGATAGGGTAAACAGTCAGGACTTCTTTCCCAGGTGGAAATGTAATAAAAGCGGGCATAGGTTTAAGGTGAGAGGGGGACGGTTTATAGATCTACAGTGCATTCAGAAAGTGTTCAGACCCCTTCACTTCTTCCACATTTTGTTACATTACAGCCTTAATTTAAAATGGATTAAATTAATTTTTTTAATCATCAATCTACACACAATGCCCCAGAATGAAGAAACAAAAACAGGTGTTTAGAAATTTTTGCAAAGTAATTAAAAAGAAATAACTGAAAGATCACATTTACATAAGTATTAAGACCCTTTGCTATGACACTCAATATTGAGCTTAGGTTCATCCTGTTTCCCTTGATTATCCTTGAGATGTTGCTACAACTTGATTGGAGTCCACCAGTGGCAAATTAAATTGATTGGACATGATTTGGAAAGGCACACACCTGTCTATACAATGGTCCCAGAATTGACAGTGCATGTCAGAGCAAAAACCAAGCCATGAAGACGAAGGAATTCTCCGGAAACCTCCGAGACAGGATTGTGTCGAGACACAGATCTGGGGAAGGGTATAAAACAATTTCAACAGCATTGCAGGCCTGAAGAGCACAGTGGCCTATGTCATTCTTAAATGGAAGAACTTTAGAACCACCAGGACTCTTCATAGAGCTGGCCGTCCAGCCAAACTGAGCAATCGGGGGAGAAGGAAGGTGACCAAGAACCTGATGGTCACTCTGACAGAGCTCAAGTTCCTCTGTGGAGATGGGAAAACCTTCCAGGACAACTATATCTGCAGCACTCCACCAATCAGGCCTTAATGGTAGAGTGGCCAGACGGAAGCCACACCTCAGTAAATGGCACATAGCAGCCCGCTTGGAGTTTGCCAAAAGGCACCTAAAGGACTCTCAGACCATGAGAAACAGGATTTTCTGGTCTGATGAAACCAAGATTGAACTCTTTGGCCTGAATGCCAAGCGCCAAGCCTGGAGGAAACCAGGCACCGTTCATCACCTGGCCAATACCATACCTACGGTGAAGCATGGTGGTGGCAGCATCTTGCTGTGGGGATGTTTTTCAGCAGCAGGAACTGGGAGACTAGTCAGGATCGCGGGAAAGATCGGAGCAAAGTACAGAGAGATCCTTGATGAATACCTGCTCCAGAGCGTTCTGGACCTCAGACTGGGGCGGAGGTTCACCTTCCAACAGGACAATGACGCTAAGCACACAGCCAAGACAATGCAGCAGTGGCTTTGTGACAAGTCTGTGAATGTCCTTGAGTGGCCCAGCCAGAGCCCGGACTTGAACCCGATCGAACATCTCTGGGGGGACCTGAAAATAGCTGTGCATCGACGCTCCCCATCCAACCTGACGGAGCTTGAGAGGATCTGCAGCGAAGAATGGGAGAAATTACCCAAATACAGTTGTACCAAGCTTGTAGCGTCATACCCAACAAGATTTGAGCCTGTAATCGCTGCCAAAGGTGTCTCAACAAATTACTGAGTAAAGGGTCTGAATACTTATGTAGATGTGATATTTCAGTTATTTCTTTTTAATTACATTGCAAACATTTCTAAACACCCGTTTTTGTTTTTTTATTATGGGGTATTGTGTGTAGATTGATGATTAAACAAATGAATTTAATCTATTTTAGAATAAGGCTGTAACGTGACAAATGTGGAAAAAGTGAAGGGGTCTGAATACTTTCTGAATGCACTGTAGGTGCGGGACAAGTATTTTATATAGAGAGTGGTCGGCGCCTGGAACCCTTTGCTGGGGTGGTGATGGAAGCAGGCACGTGAATATGCAGGGAGTAGAGCAATGTGGATCACATGCAGGCAGAGATTAATTTAACTTGGCATCACGTTTGGCACTGATATTGTAAGCCTAAAGACATTTTCCTGTGCTGTACTGTTCTAGGTTAAGTATTTATGCAAATTTCTTTGCAAGATTACTACAGTATTGATACTGGTTTATTATTGTCACATGGGACAAAATAGTGAAAAACTGTTTTGGTTGCTCTCCAAGAAGATCGCACCCTATGTCAGGTAGTGCAAAAAGGAAAATAAACAAAGTGGAGAATAGGGTGTTGCAGCTACAAAGAAAGTGCAGATAAGGAAAATGTACAAGGCCTGCGACTGGCAGATTGGAGGATTGGGATTGCACTCCTAGCATATGATTAGTTGAAGAGTCTAATAATAGCAAATAAATAGTTGTTCCTAAATGTGGTGGTATGTAATTTCAAGCTTTTGTATCTTGATGGGATCGGGGAAGAGAGAGAATGACGGGTGTGTGAATGGTGTTTGATGATGTTGGCTGCTTCCCCGAGGCAGCATGGCATAGATGGTCAAACGGGAGGGGGTGAAGATTAGTTTGTGTTATGGATGGCATGCTCCAAATCCTAATCGCTTATTGCACTGGAACCTCTCCTCATTTTGCTTCCAGATTCTTTGCCAATTGCCTCAAATTTATGATCATCAATTTTTCAGGCACTAGAAATATTCTACTTCAATGAGCAGTTTTCATAAGTTATAGAAGCAGAATTAGGCCATTCATCCCATCAAGTCTACTCTGCCATTCAATCATGACTGATCTATCTTTCCCTCTCAACTCCATTCTCCTGCCTTCACCCCATAATCCCTCCTCCACCTGGCTGTTATGTGCCATTCAACCCTTCCTCACCTGGATCCACCCACTTGCCAGCTCTTGCTTCACCCCTATCTCCCAGCCCGTGGTACTGCCTACTTCTCCCCTACACTTTTAGTCTAGATGAAGGATCCCAACCAGAAACAGCGAAGGTCAGAGATGTACAGCACAGAAACAAGTCCTTTGGCCTAATTCGGCATGCCGATCAAAATGACCCATCCAAGCTAGGTTGTTACCCTCCACGGATGCTGCCTGAACCGCAGAGTTCCTCCTGCTGCTCTCTTTTGTTACCAATTTGATTCATGTGCAGAGCACTCCAGCCCTGTGGAGACCCGTGATCTCTCACCATTCTAAATTAATATTCTGAAAATCAAAACCTGCAGATGATGGAAATCTAAAATAAAAACGGACAATGAAGGAAATGCTCAGGTAGAAACAAGGAACTACAGTCTGGTTTACACAAAACGACAAGGTGCTGGATTAACTCAGCAGGTCAGGCAGCATCTCTTCAGCTAGACACAAAACGCTGGAGTAACTCAGTGGGACAGGCAGCATCTCTGAAGAGAAGGAATGGGTGACGTTTCGGGTCGAGACCCTTTTCAGTCTGAGCATCTCTGCAGAACAATGGATAGGTGGCATTTGGGGTCAGAACCCTTCTAAGCCCAGGCACATGGATATGCAGGGACTGCAGAGATATGGATCATGAGATTAGTTTATCTTGGAATCGTGCTCGGCACAAACATTGTGGGCCATGGAACCTGTTCCTGTGCTGTGCTGTACTGTTCCATGTTAAATGACTGATATGGATTGTGAACAGTTGCACCAATCGCTGCCACACCCCGACTGGTCACAGACTCCCAACCTGGAAGCTATCATTTCCTCCCTTTCCAGTCTCTGATATCAAAAGCCTAAAGGGCCGGTCCCACTTAGACGAGTTGCTAGGCGACTGCCAGCGACCAGGACAATGGAATGCACCGGCAGCAACCTATGACAGCACCTACGACAACCCAAATTGTTGCCACTGTCGGCAAAAAATGTTCAACACGTTACATTTTTCGGCAGTCACCCATAGTCGCCTAAAAAAAATCACCTAAGTGGGACAGGCCCTTAACATGCAGTGATTCAAACATCTTTCCTCAAATGCCTCAAGATCTGGAGTCACTAAACCATATCATGGTCCCTGGAACGTCTAAATCTGCTATGGTCTGTAGATGAGCAGGATTTTAACCCCCTTCACGGCGTCAGGATGTCCCAAGGTGTTGTACTGCTCATCAAGTACTTCCCCTGAAATCACCATGTGGGTTTGATATGGACTCGCAAAAGAGAAGGTTGTACAGGGGAGTGTGTGGGAAAGAACAACTACTGTAGCCAGCAGCGAGTTACTATGCACCTACCTCTCGCCTCCTCCAGACGAGCCTTCTCGGCAACACCCTCGGTTGTGGCCTCACCCACATCGCCCATCTCTTGCTGCTCTTCCCTCGGGACACTGTCGCCCCCAACGTCCATCCCCTCCGACTTTCCCAGCGACGTCTCCTCGTCCTCAGCTTTCAGGACAGACCCTCCCCGGACCACCTCCTCCTCCTGCGCTCCTTCTCCGACCATCGGGGAGCCTGTTCCTCTCGCATGCTCCCTGCCTTTGCTCTGTCCTATCTCGTCATGTCCAGCACCTCCCTCTGGAGAAGACTCTCTCCCAGCCTCTTCCATCCTCTTTGTAATGTTCAGAGGAGGTGCCTCCACTTGCTCAGCCCCTCCCCAGGTATGTCTCTGTGTTACACGCGGAGTTGCTGGGTCTGCCACAGCCTCCTCCTGTGCTCGACCTATTCCACCCTCTGGACTGCTTACAGAAGGAAGCTCTTTTTCCCTGTCCTTCTCTGGAGAAGATGTTTCCCTTGCAGTCTCTTTAACCTCCTCTCTCTTCTGAGACGCTGCAGCCTCTGTAGAGTCCACATTTCCCTGTGACCCTTCAACTGCGCTCGGCTCCTGCTTTCCCCCTGAATGTGATACATTCTTCGTTACAAGCGGAGAATGCAGACTTTTTTCCAGCTGGTCATTTTGCTCCTCTTCCTTCTCCTCCACTTCCTCTTCCTCCTCCTTCTCCTCCCCATCTGGTGCTCCCTGCTTCCCTTGGTCCAATGAATCTATCAGACAATAAAAAGAAAAGTTTGAGTTCAGAAAAATGAGTGGTGTCCTTATTCATACTTACAAGATCCGAAGGAGGCTTGATTGGGTATAGGTGAGATTTTTTTCATTGGCGAAAGAGTCTTCAACAAGGGGAAATAAATACCAGATAAGGGACCAATAGTTTTAAAACTAAAGTACGTAGAAACCTCTGCTCCAACAAGGTGGGGAATCTCTGGAATTCTCTGCCTGAGAGTGGTAAAATTGGTATGATTAGAAATATTTAGTGGAGATGGATAAATATTTGAAAGATCAAAAAAAAAAATGGCCAAAGGGGAGGGGGTGAAGATTAGTTTGTGTTATGGATGGCATGTTCCAAATCCTAATTGCTTATTGCACTGGAACCTCTCCTCATTTTGCTTCCAGATTCTTTGCCAATTGCCTCAAATTTATGATCATCAATTTTTCAGGCACTAGAAATATTCTACTTCAATGAGCAGTTTTCATAAGTTATAGAAGCAGAATTAGGCCATTCATCCCATCAAGTCTACTCTGCCATTCAATCATGGCTGATCTATCTTTCCCTCTCAACTCCATTCTCCTGCCTTCACCCCATAATCCCTCCCCCACCTGGCTGTTATGTGCCATTCAACCCTTCCTCACCTGTATCCACCCACTTGCCAGCTCTTGCTTCACCCCTATCTCCCAGCCTATGGTACTGCCTACATCTCCCCTACACTTTCAGTCTAGACCAGTGGTTCCCAAGGTGGGGCGTACGCCCCACAGGGGGGGCAATTTGATTTTTAAGGGGGGCAATTGAGCGCGACTGAGGAGGTCGGGTCCAAATTTTCAATTTTTTTTTTTTTTGGATTTTCCATCAGGTAAACATATGTAGTTTATGTTTCAGATGTTATTTTGAGTAAATAATTTTTTGGGGGTAAAAAAGGTCTTTATTGTGTAGTTATTATATAATCACCGCACCATCGCTCTTCATGCACGTCGCACGAAGCGTGCGAGGTCATGGGAGAAACTTATTTATTGAATTGGATTTAGAAATGCGATTCAAAGAGCTTTTGCTAAGTTACCCTTATAATATCGATTTCCTCCGTTTTCTCTCAAGGGAAAGTAATGGGGGGCCATCAGGATTTTAGAGGTGATTAGGTGGGGCATGGCCAAAAAAAGGTTGGGAACCACTGGTCTAGATGAAGGATCTCAACCAGAAACAGCGACGGTCAGAGATGTACAGCACAGAAACAAGTCCTTTGGCCTAATTCGGCATGCCGATCAAAATGACCCATCCAAGCTAGGTTGTTGCCCTCCACGGATGCTGCCTGAACCGCAGAGTTCCTCCTGCTGCTCTCTTTTGTTACCAATTTGATTCATGTGCAGAGCACTCAGGCCCTGCGGAGACCCGTGATCTCTCACCATTCTAAATTAATATTCTGAAAATCAAAACCTGCAGATGGAAATCTAAAATAAAATCAGACAATGAAGGAAATGCTCAGGTAGAAACAAGGAACTACAGTCTGGTTTACACAAAACGACAAGGTGCTGGATTAACTCAGCAGGTCAGGCAGCATCTCTTCAGCTAGACACAAAACGCTGGAGTAACTCAGCGGGATTAACTCAGCAGGTCAGGCAGCAGCTCTGAAGAGAAGGAATGGGTGACGTTTCGGGTCGAGACCCTTTTCAGTCTGAGCATCTCTGCAGAACAATGGATAGGTGGCATTTGGGGTCAGAACCCTTCTAAGCCCAGGCACATGGATATGCAGGGACTGCAGAGATATGGATCATGAGATTAGTTTATCTTGGAATCTTGCTCGGCACAAACATTGTGGGCCATGGAACCTGTTCCTGTGCTGTACTGTTCCATGTTAAATGACTGATATGGATTGTGAACAGTTGCACCAATCGCTGCCACACCCCGACTGGTCACAGACTCCCAACCTGGAAGCTATCATTTCCTCCCTGTCCAGTCTCTGATATCAAAAGCCTAAAGGGCCGGTCCCACTTAGACGAGTTGCTAGGCGACTGCCAGCGACCAGGACAATGGAATTCACTGGTCAGCACCGGCAGCAACCTATGACAGCACCTACGACAACCCAAATTGTTGCCACTGTCGGCAAAAAATGTTCAACACGTTACATTTTTCGGCAGTCACCCATAGTCGCCTAAAAAAAATCACCTAAGTGGGACAGGCCCTTAACATGCAGTGATTCAAACATCTTTCCTCAAATGCCTCAAGATCTGGAGTCACTAAACCATATCATGGTCCCTGGAATGTCTAAATCTGCTATGGTCTGGAGATGAGCAGGATTTTAACCCCCTTCACGGCGTCAGGATGTCCCAAGGTGTTGTACTGCTCATCAAGTACTTCCCCTGAAATCACCATGTGGGTTTGATATGGACTCACAAAAGGGAAGGTTATACAGGGGAGTATGTGGGAAAGAACAACTACTGTAGCCAGCAGCGAGTTACTATGCACCTACCTCTCGCCTCCTCCAGACGAGCCTTCTCGGCAACACCCTCGGTTGTGGCCTCACCCACATCGCCCATCTCTTGCTGCTCTTCCCTCGGGGCACTGTCGCCCCCAACGTCCATCCCCTCCGACTTTCCCAGCGACGCCTCCTCGTCCTCAGCTTTCAGGACAGACCCACCCCGGACCACCTCCTCCTCCTGCGCTCCTTCTCCGACCATCGGGGAGCCTGTTCCTCTCGCATGCTCCCTGCCTTTGCTCTGTCCTATCTCGTCATGTCCAGCACCTCCCTCTGGAGAAGACTCTCTCTGTGTTACACGCGGAGTTGCTGGGTCTGCCACAGCCTCCTCCTGTGCTCGACCTATTCCACCCTCTGGACTGCTTACAGAAGGAAGCTCTTTTTCCCTGTCCTTCTCTGGAGAAGATGTTTCCCTTGCAGTCTCTTTAACCTCCTCTCTCTTCTGAGACGCTGCAGCCTCTGTAGAGTCCACATTTCCCTGTGACCCTTCAACTGCGCTCGGCTCCTGCTTTCCCCCTGAATGTGATACATTCTTCGTTACAAGCGGAGAATGCAGACTTTTTTCCAGCTGGTCTTTTTTCTCCTCTTCCTTCTCCTCCACTTCCTCTTCCTCCTCCTCCTTCTCCTCCTCATCTGGTGCTCCCTGCTTACCTTGGTCCAATGAATCTATCAGACAATAAAAAGAAAAGTTTGAGTTCAGAAAAATGAGTGGTGTCCTTATTCATACTTACAAGATCCGAAGGAGGCTTGATTGGGTATAGGTGAGATTTTTTTTCATTGGCGAAAGAGTCTTCAACAAGGGGAAATAAATACCAGATAAGGGACCAATAGTTTTAAAACTAAAGTATGTAGAAAGCTCTGCTCCAACAAGGTGGGGAATCTCTGGAATTCTCTGCCTGAGAGTGGTAGAATTGGTATGATTAGAAATATTTAGTGGAGATGGATAAATATTTGAAAGATCAAAAAAAACATTTGGGTTCTGGGGAACTGGCACAGGAGAGGAGTTGAGACGAGCACAGATCAGCCACGATTTCATTGAATGGAGGGCAGGATTGAGGGGCCAGGTGGCCTACTCCTGCCCCTGTTTAATTGGGATCAGACACAAACCAGCATTCTTGCAGAGGTGTGGTAGCATAGTCAATGGCTGAATTCCATGGTCTCTGTCAACTGTTCCAGTTAGTTCCCAACAAGCTTTCACTGAGCTCCAGCTCTTGAGCACAGGTGTATTACTCATCAAGGGAAGGGGAGACTCCTGCTGACTTTTATCCTCTCTCCTTCCCGGAACTAGCCACTTTTTCGGCTGTTTTAATCTATCCGGTAATCTCTGCAAATGGCACAACAGAAGGCCCCATCCCCATCCACTCTGCTGCTGGTGCACAGACAAAGAGGCTTCTCGGAACTGACACCAAGGAACGTGAGGGGCGTTGAGGCAAGACCGGACCAATTACATTTGGCAAAGGGCAGAAAACCAAAATTAAAATAGAGAACAGATCCTGACGGATTGTAGAAGTGGTGGACTTTGCAGAAATACGCAGATTTTTCAACTTTAATGCATTAGTTAACTGGGAGCCAGTGGGAATCAGCAAGTGAAGGGGCGATGGGTGAATGGGACAGTGTTTGGAATACCTTGGGCAAGGAGTTTGGAAGAGAGAAGGCCAGACTGGGCACTGGGTCTGCAGTAAATCAATCCATTGGTCTTCTCTCCTCCCCTTGTGCCCAACACTGTGGATCTTTGCCCCCTTTTTTGGTATTTGCATATTATTGCCATGTGTTCTGAGATGCATTGATTGCGTACTATCCAGTCAAATCATACTACAGGCCCATCCTTGGGCATTTGACCCATCTTGCCTAGCCTTGCAGGACCTGGACAATTAATCCCAGTGCTCTGTTTTCCCCAACTCACTGAACTTTATACACAATCCTTTTTGGAAAACATGATGATCAAATCTGCTTGCAACACACTTGGAGGCATGTGCACCACAAGTTCCCTCTTCCACTTCTCTCAACAACTGCCTTTAGTTTATGTTCCTCAAGTCAAGTCAAGTTTATTTGTCACATACACATACGAGATACGAGATTCCTGACAATCTACTTCTCTATCCACAACCTTCAGAACCTCAAAATCCTCCGTTGAATCTCTCATGACCCTCTCTGCCCCCAAGGGGAACAGGACAATAGAGGAACTGTGACAGGCTTTGACTTTGCAACCACTCTCCCAAGAGCTGGTTTATCTCCCTCCTTTCCTCCAGTTGAGCATCGTGTAGCTGAATGGATCAGGGCATTGTATGTTGCTACGATGGCAGTTCTGATAGTTACGTTCCTGAGAACACACACACACGGATACTGACACATGCAACCCCTCCCTTCCCTCCCCCCCCCTTCATCTACCATCAAAATAATATCGTCCTTTACCATGGTGGGGGTGAATTCGTTCCTGCGACAAATCTTCTCCAGGGGCAAGAGCAACGCTCTCCTTGATGGGTGAGTATTTAATCCTCAATTGAAATAAAGCCTCCTGAAGGTCATTCAGGATCATTGTTTCATCATCATTCTCCGGATCTTTTTCCTCCGTCTTCAACTGGTTCATTTCAGCTCTCTTGTCCAACATATTGTCCACCATGTCAAGGATGTTTGACTCTGCCTTCTCCAGTATATCGTCAAGAGTATTCTCAATATGCTTGTCGGTTGTGGATAACTTTGCAAGCTTTAGTGCCTCTTCCAAATCCTGAAGTGCAGCTTCAACTTCCAGAACTTGCTGATGGCTCAGATACTTTAGCACGAGTTCCAAGCTCTTTTCACCCAAGGAGCCTTTCAAAATGATAAGTTTCTCCACAGCCTGCTGGTACTTTAGACCTGCAAACATTTTGCTTGTGTCTTGTATCCCAATATCATTACTGGTTAGCGTGAGTTCTTCAGTCTTGTTCCCTTCAACTTTAGATGGGTTGGATGTATTTTCACTCTTCGGATAAGCCTCAGGCCCCCTGTCCCCACCCTCTGCACTCTCTTCAGTTTGAATACCCTCATCGGACTCGCTGCTTTCTTCATGTAATTCCCCTGAAAGTTGCTTCAAGTCCTGAGACCGGCCTTCTTCCTCTGTACTTAGACCATCCTTATCCAGTGGCCTAAGGGAGGGCTGTTCTGATTCCTTCTGACTTTCAATCTGATCTGCTTGTTTGTAAATGTTCTGAGCTCCCTCTTTTTCTACTTCATGATCTTCCTCAACCGTACTGTCCTTAAATCCCTTTGCGGCCTCTTCTCCTCCATCTTGTAGAACCTCTGGCTCCACGATATTACTTTCTTCTGTTACGATCATGTCATCAATATCTAACTCCTGATCGTCTAATCCATCTTCACGATTAGCGTTGGCATCATGTTCCCTCGCCATTCTGGCGTCTGCAGCATTTTCATCCTCTAACAGCTGATCTGGCTGCACTTCAACATATGGTTCATACAAACTGTCAACATCATCCACCTCTTCTTGGACTTGTTCTGAAATACTATTGGCAGCCAGGTCTACGGAACCATCTGAAGGTAGTTTTATTTCTCTCGGGTCCTTCTCTCCCACGTCATCTTCTAGCTTCAGCATCTTGCGGTCATCTAGGTCTGTGCCACTCATCCAAGAGCTTTTCCCATCCTCAGCTTTCACTTCACCTTGTGAAAGTGTGGTATTGATGTCTTCTGCAGGAAACCCTTCTCTTGTTACCACCTTGGTTTCATCTTTTGATTTCAACCCTTCAATTACAGTACCAGGTCTTTCAAAGGATGCATGTTCAGAAGACTCGGATGATTTGTCCACTCCAGTTTCTGGTTCTGACTGGTTAAACTCTGGGTGATATTGATTCATCTCAGTCCCTGATTTAACCTCAGCGTCACTTTGCAGTTCAATTTCTTGATTACTTTCCCCTACTTCTGGGACATTCTTAAATTCATCGTCAACCACCATCTTTCTGGGGGTGGCACTCTCTGTTTGCAAGTTACCTTCTTGGTACTGCCCTGATTCTTGACCCTCGACATTGGATGCATCGAGTGGCTCCAGCTCCGCTCCCTCCTCTTCCTCTTCCTCTTCCTCTGTGTCGTGATTGGTTTCCCATTCTGAACTTGTGTCGAGAGCCTGCACTGCGGCTTCAGATTCAGGAGAACCCTCCTCTACATCAGCCTCGGTTCCAACTGCTTCATCGGTTGAACGTAGAAGCTTATTTTCAGCCTCCTCCTCTGACATACTCAATAAATAGATCTTATCTTCCTCCTCATAAGCTTGACGACTTACATCTCTCGTGTCTTCAGGTAAGTCTTCAGAATTGTCCAGATCTATAACCTTGGACGTTATCTCATCTCCACTTACAACTGCAGACATGGTGTCTCCCAGGGTTGTCCTTAGCCCTCCACTTTTTGTATCTTCTGAAGTTAGTATTTCCTCATTTTTAGTAATTTCTTGAGTTACTCCATCCAACCACTGTCCTTTTTCTGTACTGATGGAAGCCTCTGGAGTATCCAGAGTTTGAGTTATAGTTTCAGTGTTACCTTCACTAGATTTTAAATGATGGTCTTCAACAGCATCCTCATCTTTGACACCACCTTGTTCAGGGAGTGATTTAGTATCCAAATACGAAAGCAAGGGTATTCTCTCAAGAGACTCGGCCAAATCTCCCGTCTCCAATTCTGCATCAAACTCTGGATCTTCATCTAATGCAGTGACTTTGCTGGTCACCTCGTCATCTACCACAACCGCATCATCTGTTGACCCAAATCCAGTTACTAATACTGAAGAGCCCTCAAGTTCATGAAATGCTTCCAGCTCGCCTTCTTGAGATTCAAGTTGATTTTCTGCCAGTCGACCCCACAACCCCGCCGACCCTCGAATGTCTCCGTTACCTCGATGTAGCCCTTCACGCCCTTCCTCTGTGGGAGGCGAGCTTTCTGGGTCCTGAGAATTAGATTCCAAACGCGTGCCCACTTTAACGTGGCTACTACCATCCTCTCTTGTTGAATGGTCTTCCAAAGAAGAAATATTATCACCCACATCAGCAGGTTTTTCCGCAGATTCTTCATCTTCAACATGAAGAGATTGTTCATTATTTAGTGCACTATCTACAGCTTCAACTTCTCTGCTTTCAGCCTGTGTTTGGGAGTCACTGACTTCCTCCTCTGCAGACTGAACTGCATCTTCCTCTTCGCTTGCTTGATCGTCCCCAGATTTATCTCCAGGCTCTGTCGAAGTCTTCCCTAACTCATCATCTGGAGCACCTTGGCCCGTATCATCCTCCCTCTTCTCTCTCGGACCTGTGCCCCTTTCTACGACATGCTCTCTGCTCTCGTCTTCACTTGACCCTGCGGCTCTGACCAGTTCATCAAGATCCACGTCATCAAACTCTTCTCCGCCTTCCCCGAAACAACCAAAATCCGTGTCCTGTGAACGTAAGAAAAGAAGAGGATAAAATAAGATTAGCTTCACGCGAGGAATGAGGCAGGAGCCGCTCACCTGCTCTCAGTCAGTGAGATCACTAAGCCATGTCATAGGAGCTGAAGTAGGCTATTCGGCACAAGTCTACTCTGCCATTCAATTATGGCTGGTCTATTTTTTCCTCTCAACTACAATCTTCTGCCTTCTCCCCATAACCTTTGACAGCCATACTAATCAAGGCCCTGTCAATCTCCACTTTAAAAATACTTAATGATTTCCACAGCTGTCTCACAGCAATGAATTCCACATTCACTACACTCTGGCTAAAGAAATTCCTCTTCATCGCTTTTCTAAAGGTACGTCCTTTTATTCTGAGGCTTTTCCCTGTGATTCCAGATTCTCCCACTAGTGGAAACATTCTCTCCACATCCACTCTCTCCAGGCCTTTCATTATTCGGTAAGTTTCGATGAGGTTCCTCCTCATCCTTCCAAACTCCAGCAAGTACAGGCCCAGAGCCATTAAATACTCATCATAAATATTAACCCATTCATCCTTGAAATCTTTTGAGTCAACCTCCTCTGAACTCGCTCTCTAATGCCAGCACATTTCTCTTCAGATATGGGGCCCAAAACATTTCACAATACTCCAAATGTGCCTTATAAATGACATGCCTTATAAAGCCTCAGCATGACATCCCCGTCTTTATATTCTAGTCCTCTCGAAATGAATGCTAACATTGCACTTGCCTTCCTCACTACCAATTCAAATTGCAAAGTAACCTTTTGGGAATCCTGCACCAGCACTCCGAGTGCTCTATCTCAAGTTGCTCTCCTCCACCCCATCCCAAGGTCCGCTTTTGTGTCCATATATATCCCAGTTTGCATGTTCTTCCCACCAAGTGTCTCTTCCAAGTGCTCCAGTTTCACCATCCTTAAACAGTTCAGCTGACTGATTAACAATGCTGTTTAAAAACAAGCTCCGCATGCAAACAGTCCCTTTTGTGCATTAGTGCCAAAGCCCAGCACTTGTAGCACTTCATCCACCGGGTAGCGCCAGCAATGGCTACCTCGCCAACAGTCTGTCTGTCCCTTCCTTCTTTGTGTTTGAATAGAATGTGTTAAATGTATGTTTTAGTGTTCTTTAGATTACTTTATGTGGGGGGGGGGAAACTTTTTCTAGTCTCTTACCTCAACGGGGACGCTATTTTTTCCCGTGTCGTATCTCCGTCCACAGTGCGGCCTAACATCGAGGAGTTGACAGCCTTTGCTGGAGTCCAACTTTTGAGAACTCCACCGCGGGGAGCCCACGGGACTTTAACATCGCGGAGCCCGTGATCCCTTTGCCAGGGATCGACCTCGGAGCTCCAATCGTGGGTGCTTGCGGACTTAACATCACAAAGCCCGCTGTCTCTGGTCAGAGACCGAATTCGGGAACTCCAATCCGTAGGAACTTCAACTGCTCCGACGTGGGAGTTTCAATCGCCCGACGTGGGAGTTTCGATCTCCCCGATGCGGCCGCTTCGACTGCCGGCTGCGGGAGCTTCGATCGCAGAATAAGGAAGAAGTTGGACTTTTTTGCCTTCAAACCCAGAGAGAAATGTGGGGAATCTGCTGAGGTGGATGTTTATGTTCACTTTTATGTAGTTGTGTGTCTTGTGCTTTCTTTGTCTTTTTTTACCCTTCGTATGGCTGTATGGTGATTCACATATCACTGTACCTTGATTGGTATATGTGATAATAAAAGAGTTTGAAACCTTTGCCCTATGAAATGACCAGATTTCACTTGTAAAGCTGCCAGGTAGGAACCCAACAGATCATGCTACAGGGTTGATTGCCACACTCTCACTAGCTCTTGATTATCGTGTTTTGGTAAAGACAAATGTTGAGTCTTTAAATGTGGTCAATTTTCCTTGTGCTTCCTAAGGTGTGGGGACAAACAGCCAAGGGGAGTGCACAGAGGAGTTCTGTTCTCGGTCTAAGCTTAGCACGTCTCAGAGTGTTCATCTCCATGTCCATCACACAAACCAGCCTGCCCCATCCACGCCCCATTCCTACCCACTCTATCTACACGCAGCCTCAGGAAAGCACCCGACAAAATCAAAGACACTTTGCACCCCGGGCATTCCATCTTTTCCCCTTTCCCGTAAATCAGCAGATACAAAAGCTTGAGAGCACATTCCAGCAGATTCAAGAACAGCTCCTTCCCCACTGTAATCAGACTACGATCCGCCCCATCCCGCGCTCCCAACCTACCTCATTGTAGCCCTTGCACTTTAAAAAAAACTGTAGCAATCTACTGCTGTAACACTATATTCTACACTCTGATTATTTTCTTTGCGCTACTCATTTTACTTGTGTACGGCTTTACTGTGGTCATGTATAGTACGATTTAACTGGATAGCACACTAACAAAGCTTTTCACTGTATCTCAGTACAGGTGGCGATAGTAAAGTATAAAACAACACCAGTGTGTGGGGGCTGAGGTGATGTACAGGCTGTGCTGGGATTCACTGGGGAAGGGGGGGGATCACAGCAGGGAATGAACACATGGCCAAATTATCTGGTGGGCCAGCTGACTAGCAACAGAACTCCTCCATTACTCACTCTGGGAATAACCTACACAACCCACAGAAGATCCAACACCCCTTCCTGCCTGGGACCACCCTGCACAACACCAGCACAGCTACCTATACTGCAACTCCCTGGAATGCCAGCATTGCACAATTCCCCCCACTTCAAACACCCCCACCCCCCACCAGCCTGGGGCATCCCCAGCAAGTAGCAATGTTCCCCACCTTTGGAATATTCTCCACAAATACTGGCACTGTGCCCCTACCCAACTCTTCCTCTACAAACACCATCTCACCAGCCTCCACATTCCTTTGCAAACTCAACCAAGGATCCTCTGGAAATATCAGCAAACAACTTCCTCAAGGACACCCTTGCAGATTCCGCAAGGGAGATTTGGCAGGGTTTGAAAGAAAATGCAGAGCTGAGTGAACCGGAGAGGAGGCAGCCCGAGGGGGGGGTGGAGAATAGAGACATCTGTTTTGTTTTCCTTAAGATTGGGCTGGTGTGGGAGGGGAGGGTGGGGAAATGGGGCTCTTCTCTGTCCTTAGTTCAAACAACCCCCAGCATCCTCTCCAAGGGGGAAATGTTCCCAAAATACTTGCTTTTACAAAGGTTTTTGTAAATCCTCTGTGGCAGGCTCCAGTGTTACAAGGAAGTGGCTTGCTACTTTTTCAATCTGTAATCTATGGAAGGGGAGAGTTTTTCAATCTGCTACGTTAAAGGCAGAGAAATGCCAGGGTGGATGAAGAAAGACCGTTTGGAACCAAGGCTCAGGTTCTTGGGTTGTGGATGTTAACAATAGTGAGGACAAATATCTGCAATGGGAGAGTGGTGAATGGATGGAACTCTCCACCTGAGGGCTGTGGAGGTTCAGGCACTCAATCTGCACATCTATAGCCCTCTGAAAAGCTGCTATAGATTCACTTCTAGGCTAAGATGGCATTGGTGCAATAGCTTGTATATCTTATAGGCTAATATGCAATTTTTAATGTATCTCCTTATACTGTATGATGTGTTATATGGACCTGTGTCTGAAATAAAGCTCTATATATATATATATATCTGTTCAAGGCAGAAAGCAAAAGATTCCTGGATGTGAGAAGATAAGATGGATATGGGGACCGTGCAGGAAAACAACGCCAAAGTCATCATGCTTTTGAACAGTGGAGCAGGCTCAGAGGCGGTGTTGCCTGATCCATTTCATACATTCTTCTGCTTTTGCTTTCCTCCCTCCTCCAGCCCCCTCCCCATCCACCACTCTTCATTATTAAATCCTGAAATACATACAGGCAGCCTGTTAAAGGAGAACAGTGCGTCTACATCACTGTGTACTCCATGTGTAAACTGCAACAGAAGTAATTAATTCAACAACAGCAGTAAACGTGAGGGGTTTGCTGAGAGGAAGCACCACAGACACGTGGACCTTAGTCTGGAACCCCAGCTTCACAAGAAGCATCCTAATACCAAATCCTTCCTTCGACACCGCAACACTTGCATGCAGGCAGACGGGGAACCTGCACTCACCTCAGCTGGCAACTCCACCTCAGTAGTCGAGTACACTAGGTTTAAATCAATCAGCTCTTTGGGAAAATATCCAAACTGGCTCCCCACCTGCAACAGAAAAAATTCATATCAAGCAACGTTGCAACAATAAAGAGTGTAAACATGTTCCCCGATGAGACGAGCCAAGAGCAGTGTAAAACTTCCACTCCACCCACTCCTCTTCCTTTACTAAATAAAGCAGTTTATTTCATATAAAATGTCACAAAAAGTAATTATGTGACATGACCGAATCTGGAGTTTCAAAAAATTGTTGACCTGTCACCCAAACCATGCCTGTTCCAACTCCATGTTTCCCCTTTCCCTACAACACCTGCCATTCTTCATCCTTCCCCAGTCCACCACTCACCCACAGGTCCCTGTATCTCCATCTCTTCTCCCCTCCTCCCCCACACCTCCCCACTTCCCTCTTCATACCAGCTATCTTCCCTCTCCACTCTTAATCCAGATGCAGGGCTTTGATCAGAAACATCAACAATTCCTCTCCCCACCCCGACCACACAGATGCTGCTTGACTCGCCGAGATCCTCCAACAGATTGTTTGTTGAACAGCAAAAGCCTGTTGGTTTACTAATATTCTTCACGGCTCCCGATTTGCCTGAACTGGTCTTTATGACTCCAGACCCACAAGATTCTCGACTGCCTCCCCAATACAGGGTTATTTCGGGCATGGAATTTGAAATTTGTGATGTTATGTTACAATTTCACAAAACATTTAAGCCACAGAGTATTGTGTGCAGTTCTGGTCACCACACTATAGGAAGGATGTGTTTGTGCTGGAGAGAGTGCAGAGGAGATTCATCAGATTGTTGCACACAAAAAGCTGGAGTAACTCAGCGGGACAGGCAGCATCTCTGGCGAGAAGGAATGGGTGATGTTTCGGGTCAAAACTCTTCTTCAGACTGGTTATGGATAAGGGACACGAGAGATATAGAAGGTGATGTGGAGAGATAAAGAACAATGAATGGAAGATATGCAAAAAAGTAACGATGATAAAGGAAACAGGTGAGCTGTTTGTAGGGTGAAAGTGAAAAGCTAGTGCAACTTGGGTGGGGGAGGGATAGAGAGAGAGGGAATGCTGGGGCTACCTGAAGTGAGAGAAATCAATATTCATGCCACTGGGCTGTAAGCTGCCCAAGCGAAGTATGAGATGATGTTCCTCCAATTTGCGTTTAGCCTCACTCTGGCAATGGAGGAGACCTAGAACAGAAAGGTCTGTGGGAATGGGAAGGAGAATTAAAGTGTCCGGCAACCGGGAGATCAGGTAGGTTCAGGCGAGCTGAGCGAAGGTGTTCTGTGAAACGATCGCCCAGTCTGTGTTTGGTCTCACTGATGAACAACGGACACAGTAGATGAGGTTGGAGGAGGTACAAGTGAATCTCTGCCTAACCTGAAAGGACTGTCAGGGTCCCTGGACAGAATCGATGGAGGAGGTATAGTGACAGGTGTTGCATCTTCTGCGGTTGCAGGAGAAGGTACCTGGGGAGGAGGTAGTTTGGGTGGGAAGGGATGAGTTAACCAGGGAGTTGCGGAGGGAACGGTCTCTGAGGAAGGCGGAAAGGGGTGGAGATGGGAAAATGTGGCTAGTGGTGGGATCCCGCTGGAGGTGGTGGATATTTCAGAGGATTATGTGTTATATGCGACGGCTGATGGTATGAAAGGTAAGGACTAGGGGGACTCTGTCCCTGTTCATCAGATTAATGCCTGGATCTGAGGGCTTTACTTGTGGGGAGAGATTGGACAGGCGGGGCTTGATTTCCCTGGAATGAAAGAAGCTGAGGGATGACTTGATAGAGTTGCACCACATTATCAGAACCATAGATAGGATAGGTAGAATATATGTCCCATGGTCAGGTATCAAAAACAAGAGGGCATAGGTTTAAGGTGAAGAGAATGAGTTTTAAAGGTGATTTGAGGTAAAATGGTTTGTTTACACAGAGTGGTTGAATTCTGGAGCACTGCCAGAGGAGATTGCGGAATCAGATACAATCACTGCACCAAAGAGACATTTAGACAGACACCTAAATATGAAAAACATGGAAGGAAATGGACCTAATGCAGACAACTGGGATTAGTGCAGATGAAAGGACAACTGCAGATTAGTGCAGAAAAAGGACAGTGTGGACGTGATGGATCAAAAGGCCGTTTCTGTGCTCTATGCCTCTAACCAGTCAATAATAGAAACACACAGTTGGTCAGGCAGCATCTACTGGAGAGGATCCAGGTTTCACTGGCAACCTGGTATCTAAAATGGATATTGTTTTTATAGCACACACAAATTTGTCTCCTTTTCCCTTCTTTTTTCCAGAATATTTTGTGTGTTCCCCCTCTCCCCAAAACACTGTGTGATGCAAAAAGAAAAATAGTTAACAATTAAGGTCAAGGTCTCTTCATCACTCCCCTTTCCCAGTTCTGATCAAGGGTCTTCAACCAGAAATACTACTTTAAATCTGTTTCTCTCTCCGCAGACACTGCCTGACTCGCTGAGTGTTTCCAGTATTTTCTGTTTATGTTTCAGGATTCCGTTTTTTAATTTCAGGATGTGGAAACCCCATACTTCCTGTTGGGTCGCTTCCAACAGGATATTACAACTGAGCTCCCACATGTAGAGGTTCACGCAACCTGTGATTAATAATGTATTTAAACACCTGGTCACTTTGGGGGGAAAAAAAAAAATCAATCTGCTGGAGGAACTCAGCAGGTTGGGCAACATCAGTGAAGAGACGTGGACAATCGATATCTTGGATCAAGTCCCTTCCACTGCACTGACAAAGGGTTCATCCTGAGCCGTTGACTATCCAATACCCTCTGCAGATGTTGCTTGACCTACTGGGTTCCTCTAGCAGATTGTTTTATCGCATCTGAAGTTTCCTGTCTCCTGCTCAATCTGAATGATGTCACGGTCAAGAGCACCAACTCCATCACTGATGAAACATGAACTTTTTCTTTAATGTCAAGAGTGTTTTATTGTCATGTGTCCCAGATAGAACAATGAAATTCTTACTTGCTGCAGCACAACAAAATATGTAATGTCTAGAAACTACTACAGACAGAGGAGGGTCAGTTTATTTCACGATGCTTCACACAAAACCCTGCTGGGCCAGAGTGCTTGCTGGAGCTCTGATTGAGATTTTAAATCTTCGCTGGCTGCAAGTGAAGTACCAGACAGAGTCGTACAGCATGGAAACTGGCCATGCAACTCATCCGTGCCAATGTCAGGAGGACATCAGTAGTAGGGAACTTACAAAAAATAAAATCTGTGGGACAGGATTAAAGATTACTTGGAAAGAGTCAAAGATAGTGATGTAGGAAATTCTGAGAATTATAAGAAAGATGAGTTTGTAATATGTTTAACCCAAGAGCTTACATACTGGAGGAGCATGATGGGAAAAGAGACAACAAAGAGAAGGAACTTCATCATTATCGTTGTCGAATGTTAGGAGAGGCAATAAATAAATTTATCAGGTGTGTAGATACCACGGCATAGTTTAAAGTTAAAATCAACCTTGAGGGTTGTAAACCAATTTGGGGGCGATAAAACATCAGGAAATAGTACCTTTTATTGCGCCCATTTGTTAGATAAATGGTAGAATGGTTTTCTATAAACTGGACATTAAAGATAATTTTGAGGAAAAACAAAGGTGAAAGGCAACAGAGACATTTTGATTAACGGTGAATTGTTTGAAAAGTGTAAAATCACCATGTAACCATTGTGTTGTGAGAACATAATAATGCTGTGGGTGCTGTGGATCTTTGAAACTATGCCAGAGTGTTTACCAGTGTTTACCAGTGTGTACTTTAACTCCTTGAATAAACCGACTTGTTTGAGAAACTCATCACTGCTCTGCGAGATATTCTTTGTGTCTGTTCCTATCCGAGTCATAATTGAGAGGGTAACTGGGCCCCACGCAAAGTCAGATTCAGGATACAGGTTAAACACAAAATTCCTTCCAACAGATAGGCTTTGTCATAGACATAAAGCTATACAGCCCAGAAACGAGCCCTTCCAATCAAATCGTCCAGATCGTCCCATTTGGCTAACTGAACTAGTTCTGCTTGCTTGCCACTTATTGGTTCAAAGCTTACGTATTCATGTGCTTGTCCAAATTGCTTTCAAATCTCGTATTTTATTTAGTTTAGAGATACAGCGCAGAAACAGGCCCTTCAGCCCACCGAGTCCGTGCCGACCAGCGATCACCCTGTATACCAGCACTTTCCTACAGGCTGGTGACAATCTGTAATTTAGAGAAGCCAATAAACCTGCAAACCCACAGGTCTTTGGAGTGTGGGAGGAAACCAGAGCACCCAGAGAAAGCCCACGCGGTCACGGGGGAGAATGTACAAACTCCGTACAGACAGCACCCGTAGTCAGGATCAAACCTGGGTCTCTGGCGTTGTAAGGCAGCAACTCTACCACTGGGCCACATGACACATACCACCTGTAGCTGTTTCTATCACTTCCCCATGTGGCTTGTTGCATATACCCCCGACTACAGTGCACACAATTCAATGTGCAGATTTCTTGGGAGTACTTACATAGGCAGGTCACAACACAAGCTATGGGTGAACAATTAGAAATGTATAGCAATGTGATGTATTCTTAGCTTCTACAATGTTAAAGTATCAAAATACATACATGCATGCACGAGCCACCATATAACTATTTTTAGTTTAGTCACAGATATTTAGAATATGATTAGAACACGTCTATTTACTGATGTTATGCACAGTGAAAGGCACTGTACACCATGTTTACTTTAGACCTAAGAGATACAGCACAGAAACAGACACTTCGGCCCTCAAATCCGCGTCTGCCAGCGATCCTCGTACACTAGTACTATTCTACACACTAGGGGCAATTTACAATTTTTACTGAAGCCAATTTACCTACAAACGTCTTTGGAGTGTGGGAGGAAACAGGGGTTCCCAGAGAAAATCCATGTGGTCATGGGGAGAACATACAAATGCCGTTTAGACAGCATCTGTAGTGGGGTCAAACCCGGGTCTCTGGCGCTGTTTGGTAGCAGCTCCATCACTGTGCCACTGTGCCATCCTTATATATCTTTATGATTGTTCTATCCTTGGTGCTTTTATAATTTTATTATAACCACACTGCAGCTTTACAAAACGTCTTTACAGATTGTGGCCATATTGCAATTGAATTTTTAGGATGAGTGGCGTTGGTTTGTTTTTCCCACTATAACGAACAATACTTAAATGTTAGTAATAAATGGCAATTAAATCCAGGCTGAATGGAGAGCAATCACTGTCGATCCACCTACCCAGCCGTGTCACAAAATATGCCAACCACTGGATCCAGCTGTTTGAGAGGGTGCTGGGATGGGGAACATGACAATGTGTCTGACCAATCTGAGTGAATTTTACGAGGAAGTCACAAAGTGTATTGACAAGGGCAGTGTGGTAGATGTGGTTTACATGGACTTCAGTAGGGCTTTTCTCTAAATCCCACATGGGAGACTGATCAAAAAGGTTAGGACACGTGGGATCCAGGGCAGGTTGGTAAACTGGATCCAACAGAGGGTTGTTTTTGTGAATGAATGTAATATGCGTAAATAATTTACATGTGCATGTAGGAGACATGATCAGCAAGAATGCAGATAGCATGAGTATTGGTGGAGTTGCTGGCAGCGTGGACAACAGTCTTGGACAAGAGTGATATCAATGTCACAGAAAGTCATGGAGACATGCAGGGACATGGAGACATGCAGCATGGAAATAGGCCCTTCTGCCCAACTTACCCACACCAACCAACATGTCGCATCTACATGATGGTGAAATAGGCTGAGGAATAGCCGGTGGATTATCATCCAGATAAAAGCGAGGATACATGTGTGGAGCACTAACAAGGCTGAGACTTTGACCATGAATGATACTGTCTTTGAAAGTTTTTGAGAATCAGTGGGATGTTGGTGTACAAGTCAAACATCCTTGAGGGTATAATGATGGAAACCATAGAAGAGACTGTCCTTTAATTAGGGGATTGTAAGAGCAGGGAGGTTGTGCTCCAACTTTATAAAATGATGGTCAGACTTCACTGGAGTACTGTGTGCAGTTCTGATCACAACACTGTAGGAAAGACATGTTCACACTGGAGAAGGTGCAGAGAGGAAGACAGAGAGAGCGTGGGATACCTGAAAGCGCTACTTACACTTCCCGCCCAAAGGTCATTCCTCTTCCCTGCCAACTTATAATAAACGTAAATGGTTTCCCCCGTTTTGAACTTGAGGAAGCGGCAGTCGGGACCCACGAAATTCCTCACAGCTTTACCACGGCACATCAGCACTGGAAGGAAAACGTAGAAGATAATTTAGCTGCAATTCCGCAATGTTCCTCCTCTAGCAGACCCAACCAATCCCTTGCCCAACCACCCTCCGCACCAACAAAACCAACCCCCACTCCCACCCCCCACCCCATGTCCAGACGCAACCTGCCTCCACTACCCACTCCCCAAACAGGCACACAGAACCTCTCTATCCTTTGATTTACTGTTCATTTGAAATGCAGGGAACAATTCCCAATCTCTCATCGGAATTTGAGGAAACCTGCCATGTTTCCTCGGAATGAGGGAGGGGGGAGATGAGGGAAAGGATCCTTGGGACAGGGGTGGGGTTACTGGTCGGACAGCCTGGTTACAAGTGAATGCATTCACCAACATAGTGTCAAGCACCATCCCAGACTGGAAGCAGCAGGGCCACGAGTACATTCATCTGGAAGCAGGTGGTGCTTTTCAATTTTTTATGGGCCACTCCTGCCACTCCTGTTTGGGCCACTCCTGTTTGTGTTCGTACATTTCCATTTACACGACACTGTTTGGCAGCTCTACATATCCAGAAACAACGTACACAGAATTAAATACTTTCCAAGTGTCAGCAATAGGGTGATATAGGAAAATCGCCTCACCCTCTGTGTTTGTACACAGCAAGGCCCCAGAAACAGCCCTGAAATAAATGGGCAGGTAATGTTTATGCAGCGAGGTCAAAGGAGGGATGACTGTGGGACAGAGAATTCACAGCTGCTCCTCAGACAATGCCATGGGATTGGTTTAACTCTGTGCAGTTGAATGACTCCGGAAAAAGCAGCAGCTGTGGTGCTGCGCTTCCTCCCTGGGTCCTGCAGCTCAGGCTCCGGTTCAGGGATTAGGGACCCGTGCTCACAGCCCAGAAAGTAGCCACATTCACAGGCCACACGGAGCAACACCACGAGGGTAGATGCTATTTGAAGGAATGTTCGTGCAATTCCGGGTTTTTAGGAAGCAGGGATTTTTGCTGTCAAGTCACAAAGACAAAGCCGTCCGGACCTTAAAGCTTTCATCAATATCATGTCCAGTTTTCACTCACTCAGACCTTTCCCCTGACCGTCCCCTCCAACACCACGATATCCCCACCTCACAGCTAAGCCCCCCCCACCTAACCACAATCGCCCATCACCCCCACCGACTCTCATCAACCTCTCCTCCACATTGCCTGTCCAAAACACCAACCTTGTGGCCCCTGCAATACCAGCCCACTCCCACATCCTCCTGCTGTTCACCCCAATACCCTTCCACTGCCTGTCACCCCTTTCCACACAACCTCCCCACCCCCCCATTATACCTCCATAACCCAAAGCCCACCACAACCCCATGTCTTCACACTCTGAGGTATCATTGTCCTCCCCCTCCCCCCATCCTCATCACACTCCCAAACTCTCCCACCACTCGGACTGAAGATCAGTAAGGTAGTCAGGTTGTCAAGGGTTTTGGGGAGAAGGCAGGAGAATGGGGTTGAGAGGGAAAGATAGAGCAGCCATGATTGAATAGCAGAGTAGATTTGATGGGCCGAATGGCTTATTTCTGCTTCCACGACTTATGATCTCATAAACCAGCCTCAGGAAAACTTCCCTCCCTTGAAGAATTATCATATTTGGGCTCAGAGCATCGGCTGGGATGATCAACCAATGGTAAAGGTACAGCACACTTCATAAGACACTGGCTGGAATGAGGAAGTGGTGCCAGAGAACAGGAGAAATCAGCCAACAGATTCATTAGAACACATGATTAAGGGAGAGATTGAAGGGAGATATTTTAAATAGCGAGGAGCTTGGAACAGCTTGTTCTGAGAATCAGGTATTAATATTGCATTATTATTATTACATGTACTGATACAGTGAAAGCATTTGTATGTGTGCTATCTAATCAAATCATAGCCACCTCACCTGCATCACTTGGCCGGCTTTGTCCCGGCTCAACCTCTTTTCCAGTTTTCTCTCCCCAACCATGATCAGCCTGGAGGGCCCCCACCCAAAGCAGCATCTGTGCACTCACCCCCTCAACCAATGCTGCCTGACCCACTGAGTTACTCCAGTACTTTGCGTTTTCTCTCAGAATAGAGAGTCTGCTTCTGACTAGGGCCCCGATACTGGGGATGTTGGAGAGGGTGCTGACAATGAGTGAGTGCATCTTCCCAGTGGACTTTACTGTTAAGAGCATCTGTGGCACTTGTCCTTGGGAGCATCCTTTCAGGGAAGAGGACATTGACCATGAAGTTAAAGATGGACACAAAAAACATGAGTAACTTAGTGGGACAGGCAACATCTCTGGATAGAAGGAATGGGTGAACGTTTCAATAGACAATAGGTGCAGGAGTAGGCCATTTGGCCCGTCAGGCCAGCACCACCATTCACTGTGATCATGGCTATATGACCGGTCTGAAGAAGGCTCAACCCGAAACGTCACCCATTCCTTCTCTCCAGAGACGCTGCCTGCCCTGCTGAGTTACTCCAGATTTTTGTGTCTATCTTTGGTTTAAACCAGCATCCGCAGTTCCTTCTTACACATTGATCATGAAGTTGGCTAGTTTCTCTAATAGGCCATCACAGCTATTGGCCAATTCTTACAGGTGGACGTGACAGAATTCTCTGGAAGTTACTCAGAGATGAGGGACTTTGGTTACGTGGAGAAATTGGAGAGCCGAATTTGATCTCCTTACAGCTCTACTCCCTTTACAGGCATGACTATGAGGCTAAGCACAGCTCTAAAATTAGCGAGTGGTGATGAGCAATTTCCTTCCGGGGATGAATAAAGTTCTATCGTATCAAATGAGCCAGATTACAGGTGAGAGACAGAGCACCTGGATGAGTGATGTCACAGCAACCCGCTTTCACTCAATGTCAACAAGACCAAGGAACTAATCGTCGACTTCAGAACGGGGAAGTTGGAAAACCACCTGCCCGATTTCATTCTTAGGTCGGTGGGGGAGCCAGTTAGTAGTTTGAAATGAATGGCGTTAACATCTCAAGTGACCTGTCCTGGGTCCAGAACATCAATGTAATCACAAGGAAGGCATGACCAGCACCTCTATTTTCTTAAAGGTTTTAAAGAGATTCGACATGTCATCAAATATTCACCAAAAAACCTCTATAGATGTACTGTAGAAAATATATTGACTGATTACATCATGGCAGCAATTCCAACGCACAGGAATGTAAAAAGCTGCAGAGAATGGTGGACTGAGCGCTGTCCATCACGGACATACTCTTCCCACCATGTTTATGTGTTGGCTGAGTCTATGTCCAGAGATGCTGTTGCAAGCAAGATTTTCATTATACTTGTACCTCATCATATTTATTCATATGACAATAAACTCGAAATGTCATTACTTGATACGATAGATTGTGCAATTTAAAATCATGAAGGGGCCAGAGAAAATGAATGATGAAGAACTGTTCCCCTGGGCTGCAGGATTGTGATGCATAGGTCACGGGTTCAAAGTGACTGGAAAAAGAAACAAAATAGGTAATCCAAGGCTAAATGTTCCACAGCGCAAGTAGTTTTGTCTCAGATAGACACAAAGTGCTGGGGTAACTCAGCGGGACAGGCCGCAGCTCTGGAGAGAAGGAATGGGTGACGTTTCGGGTCGAGACCCAAAACTGCCTGTGCCGCTTAGTTACTCCAGCATTTTGTATCTATCTTCGGTTTAAACCAGTATCTACAGTTCCTTCCTACACTAGTTTTGTCTTGGAATAGATTCTCTAAAACAAGCAGATTCAATCACATGTTTCCAAACGGAATGGAAGGAAAATAAACTTGCAGAGATCTGGTGAAAGAATCAGGGAATGGGACAACTGAGATTACACTTGTGAAAGGTTAGCACAGGACCGATGGGTCAAATGGCCGCCTTCCAGGCTGCAGGGACTGATTACCTTCTAAATCCCACTAATTGACAAGTAAGTACTTCAAACCTTAACCAATGTTTTCTCCCGAATGCGCTCTTTGCTAAACTTCACCCATTTTCACACCCCCTCCCACATGTACACACACAATAACTTGGTTCTTCTCTGAATCCAAATACATCAGTATCAATTTCTGCACAAGGTATTCCACAAGTGCTCTCTTGTGCTGAGACAACTATCAACCGTAGATGTGAAATTAATATCAGCAAATTAGAAATAAGTGCAATATCTCAATGCGTATTAATTTTTGTCATGGAAAACGGCAATAGTTTGGGGACGGGCTAAGATTAGCGTCAGCATTAAAACTGATGCAAACAACATCCACGGGGAAGGCCAGATGGCAAGCGCAAAGTACCTCGTAGTTAAACATTAAAGGCACTCGAAGTAGCAGGCTCATCTTCCCAAGCATCAAGCTTCCAGCTCGTTACCAGGTTAGAATCAGAGCATCAGAATAGGATACTCTGTCAGATAAACTAAATTGCAGAGTTATCAAAGGAACCACAATTTACAAAGGAAACCTATAATAATTAAACAACCAGGAAATCCATACTGATTAAACAAGTAAAACAGAAATAGATAAACTTCAAAGCAAAACCATATAATTTGCATGTGTATGGCACCTACAAAATCGCAAAATGGTGTACAAATAACAAAATAATTATAAAGTGCTGACAGATTTAACATACGGGACTCAACAGTCAATTTGCCCACAGCAAGTTCCAACAGACAACAACAATGTGATCCTGTTTTGGAAATATTGAGGCATATTCATGTAGGATACTCTTGAGATACAACCCGCCCATTTCTAAAATAACACCATGACTTTGCCTCTGATAACTGAGCCTTGGTTCACCATCTCAAACAAAAGATGGAAACACTGACAGGGAGCAGTGCACCCTGAGAGCTTTGTGGTTAAGGTAGTAAAGTTTGTCTTGAAACAACAACTTAGCGATTGAGAGGGGAGACTACTGCGTACTGAACCACAGCCGGCACCAAATGGCAATGAAAAAGGAGCATCTGGAAAGACCCAGCACGTTGTGATGTTATGGAATGGGAGTTTGCTCGTTTCTTTGACTGGCAGGGTAACTGTTAAATGAGCAGACTGTATCCTGTTGATGCAAGCTCAAATCTTACCAGAACAGCTGAGGAATTAAACAAATCTGAAAGAAAAGATTAACAGCAATACTGGTGAGGAACAAACTACAGAATCACGAAATTCCATCTGGTTGCTTAATACTCATCAGTGGAGAAAATATGCCACATTCTGACTGGGCCTGTCAATTTCAGACCAACAAATGAGCCCAGACTCGCATACTACCCTTGGAAATGACAGTTCAGACTAACACCACAGGCTGACATTGACAACACGCCCACATCCTGTTAATGAATGAAATCATCATTTAATATTCTGGAATCTTCCCAAACAAGCCAGGATTTGGAGCTGCGTGAATATTCAACATCCCGTCAACAATAAGTGCATCTTTGCAAAGCAACAACCAGAAGGGGAGAGCTCCCGATTATAAAATATGGCAACAAAGTAAAAGTTGATGTTGCGTGTGCGAGGACCACAAGCATCTGCACCTCTGATGCACCAGACTAACTCGTAGCGAGGTGATAACATGTAGCCAGAGATGGCTCCCGTAGTTTGTGGAGTTGGGAGCCGACCGATCTGTGGCCTTATTGAGCAGCATCCATCCACGCAGCAGATACATTTCCGCCTGAAGCTGAAGCTGAAGCTGAGGCATCGCTGGCTCTGCAGCTGCCAACACGTCAGGAGCCGGAGCCGGAGCCGGAGCTGTGGGCATCAATGCTGCCCGCGGGACAGTTCAATTAAAGCACACACCGACCGCTCAGTTACACAGGGGGGTACTTACAGCTGCATTCCTCGTCCAGGCAGCGTTTGAAGTCAGAGAAGAGTTTATGTCCGGAGCTGGCAGTGACGGTAGCGGCGGCGACCAGCAGCGCCCACAGACACAACCTCCCCATCACTGCAGCCATGTTGGTGGCGCCGCGCACGCGCACGCGCGATGGGCGGCGGGTGCGACACGTCAGCACCAGAGAGGAGATGGAGGAGGGGTTAGAGTGGGTTAGAGTGGGGTAGAGAGGGGTAGAGAGGGGTAGAGTGGAGAGAGGGGTAGAGTGGAGAGAGGGTTAGAGTGGGGTAGAGAGGGGTAGAGAGGGGTAGAGAGGGGTAGAGTGGCGAGAGGGGTAGAGAGGGGTTAGAGAGGGGTTAGAGTGGGGTAGAGAGGGGTAGAGTGGAGAGAGAGGGGTTAGAGAGGGGTTAGAGAGGGTTAGAGTGGGGTAGAGAGGGGTAGAGTGGGGTAGAGAGGGGTAGAGAGGGGTTAGAGAGGGGTTTAGAGTGGGGTTAGAGAGGGGTAGAGTGGAGAGAGGGGTTAGAGAGGGGGTAGAGAGGGGTTAGAGAGGGGTAGAGAGGGGTAGAGAGGGGTAGAGAGAGGGGTTAGAGAGGGGTTAGAGAGGGGGGTAGAGTGGGGTAGAGAGGGGTTAGAGAGGGTTTAGAGAGGGGTAGAGTGGGGTAGAGAGGGGTTAGAGTGGGGTAGAGTGGGGAGGGTAGAGAGAGGGGTAGAGAGGGGTTAGAGAGAGGGTTAGAGTGGGGTTAGAGAGGGGGTAGAGTGGGGTAGAGAGGGTGAGTGGAGAGGAGGCTAGAGTGGAGAGAGGGTTAGAGTGGAGAGAGGGTTAGAGGGGAGAGAGAGGGTAGAGTGGGGTAGAGAGGGGGTAGAGTGGAGAGAGGGGGGAGTGGAGAGAGAGGGGTAGAGAGAGAGAAGGGGGAGAGAGAGAAGGGGGAGAGAGAGGGGGGGAGAGAGAGGCGGAGAGTGGAGAGAGAGGGGTAGAGTGGGGTAGAGTGGGTTAGAGGGGGGGGAGTGGGGTAGAGTGGGGTAGATAGAGAGGGGTAGAGAGGGGTAGAGAGGGGTAGAGAGGGGTGTAGAGAGGGGTAGAGTGGGGTAGAGAGGGGTAGAGTGGGGTAGAGAGGGGTAGGGAGGGGTTAGAGTGGGGTTAGAGGGGGGTGGAGAGAGGGCTAGAGTAGAGAGAGGGCTAGAGTGGAGAGAGAGGGTTAGAGTGGAGAGAGGGGTAGAGTGGGGGGTTAGAGAGGGGTAGAGTGGAGAGAGGGGAGGAGAGTGGAGAGAGGGCTAGAGTGGAGAGAGGGTTAGAGAGGAGAGAGGGGTTAGAGTGGGTTAGAGTGGGGTAGAGTGGAGAGAGGGGTAGAGAGGAGAGAGGGGGTAGAGTGGAGAGAGGGGCTAGAGAGGAGAGAGAGGGCTAGAGTGGAGAGAGGGTTAGAGTGGAGAGAGGGGGATAGAGTGGAGAGAGGGTTTAGAGTGGAGAGAGGGCTAGAGTGGAGAGAGGGTTAGAGAGGAGAGGGCGAGGGGTTAGAGAGGAGAGAGAGGGCTAGAGTGGAGAGAGGGTTAGAGTGGAGAGAGGGTTAGAGTGGAGAGAGGGTTAGAGTGGAGAGAGGGCTAGAGGAGAGAGGGGGAGAGAGGGGAGAGGGGGAGAGGGCGGGAGAGGAGAGAGGGGGAGAGAGGAGAGAGGGCTCGAGTGGGGAGAGGGGGAGAGTGGAGAGAGGGGTAGAGTGGAGAGAGGGTTAGAGAGGAGAGAGGGGTTAGAGAGGAGAGAGGGCTAGAGTGGAGAGAGGGTTAGAGTGGAGAGAGGGTTAGAGTGGAGAGAGAGGGCTAGAGTGGAGAGAGAGGGCTTAGTGGAGAGAGGGTAGAGTGGGTTAGAGAGGAGAGGGTTAGAGTGGGTTAGTGGAGAGAGGGGCTAGAGTGGGTTAGAGTGGAGAGAGAGGGCTAGAGTGGAGAGAGGGTTAGGGAGGGCTAGAGAGGGCAAGAGTGGAGAGAGGGTTAGAGTGGAGAGAGGGGTAGAGTGGAGTGAGGGGTAGAGAGGAGGGGGGGTTAGAGGGGAGAGGGCTAGAGTGGAGAGAGGGGTTAGAGTGGAGAGAGGGTTAGAGTGGAGAGAGGGTTAGAGTGGAGAGAGGGTTAGAGTGGAGAGAGGGTTAGAGTGGAGAGAGGGCTAGAGTGGAGAGAGGGCTAGAGTGGAGAGAGGGTTAGAGTGGGATAGAGGGGAGAGAGGGCCAGAGTGGAGAGAGGGCAAGAGTGGAGAGAGGGCTAGAGGGCTAGAGTGAGAGAGGGTTAGAGAGGAGAGAGGGTTAGAGAGGAGAGAGGGGGTAGAGTGGAGAGAGGGTTAGAGTGGAGAGAGGGTTAGAGTGGAGAGAGGGCTAGAGTGGAGAGAGGGCTAGAGTGGAGAGAGGGTTAGAGTGGAGAGAGGGCTAGAGTGGAGAGAGGGCTAGAGTGGAGAGAGGGCTAGAGTGGAGAGAGGGTTAGAGAGGAGAGAGAGGGTTAGAGTGGAGAGAGGGGTAGAGTGGAGAGAGAGAGTGGAGAGAGGGCTAGAGGGGTGGGGGCGAGAGGGGAGGAGGGGGGAGAGGGGTGGAGTGGGGAGAGGGTTGTAGGGGAGAGAGGGCTAGAGTGGAGAGAGGGCTAGAGAGGAGAGAGGGGTAGAGTGGAGAGAGGGCTAGAGTGGAGAGAGGGTTAGAGTGGAGAGAGGGCTAGCTAGAGTGGAGAGAGGGCTAGAGTGGAGAGAGGGTTAGAGAGGAGAGAGGGCTAGAGTGGAGAGAGGGCTAGAGTGGAGAGAGGGCTAGAGTGGAGAGAGGGCTAGAGGGCTAGAGGGTGGAGAGAGGGCTAGAGTGGAGAGAGGGCTAGAGTGGAGAGAGGGGTTAGAGTGGAGAGAGGGTTAGAGTGGAGAGGAGGGAGAGAGAGTGAGAGAGAGGGGGCTAGAGTGGAGAGAGGGCTAGAGTGGAGAGAGGGTTAGAGTGGAGAGAGGGTTAGAGTGGAGAGAGGGCTAGAGTGGAGAGAGGGCTAGGGGGGAGAGAGGGCTAGAGTGGAGGAGAGGGCTAGAGTGGAGAGAGGGCTAGAGTGGAGAGAGAGGGAGGAGAGTGGAGAGAGGGCTAGAGTGGAGAGAGGGTTAGAGAGGGGCGAGAGGGTAGAGTAGAGAGAGGGTTAGAGAGGAGAGAGGGGCTAGAGTGGAGAGAGGGGCTAGAGTGGAGAGAGGGCTAGAGAGGGAGAGAGGGAGAGGAGGAGTGGAGAGAGAGAGGGTAGAGTGGAGAGAGGGTAGAGTGGAGAGAGGGCTAGAGTGGAGAGAGGGCTAGAGTGGAGAGAGGGGTAGAGTGGAGAGAGGGTTAGAGTGGAGAGAGGGCTAGAGTGGAGAGAGGGCTAGAGTGGAGAGAGGGTTAGAGAGGGCTAGAGTGGACTAGAGGGGGTTAGGGAGGAGAGAGAGGGCTAGAGTGGAGAGTGGGGTAGAGTGGAGAGTGGGGTAGAGTGGAGAGAGGGCTAGAGTGGAGAGAGGGCTAGAGTGGAGAGAGGGCTAGAGTGGAGAGAGGGCTAGAGTGGAGAGAGGGTTAGAGTGGAGAGAGGGCTAGAGTGGAGAGAGGGGCTAGAGAGGAGAGAGGGCTAGAGGGAGAGAGGGGCTAGAGTGGAGAGAGGGTTAGAGTGGAGAGAGAGGGGGGCTAGAGTGGAGAGAGAGCTAGAGTGGAGAGAGGGCTAGAGTGGAGAGAGGGCTAGAGTGGAGAGAGGGTTAGAGTGGAGAGAGGGGCTAGAGTGGAGAGAGGGGCTAGAGTGGAGAGAGAGGAGGGCTAGAGTGGAGAGAGGGGGAGGAGTGGAGAGAGAGGGCTAGAGTGGAGAGAGGGCTAGAGTGGAGAGAGGGCTAGAGTGGAGAGAGTGCTAGAGTGGAGAGAGGGCTAGAGTGGAGAGAGGGCTAGAGTGGAGAGAGGGCTAGAGTGGAGAGAGGGCTAGAGTGGAGAGAGGGCTAGAGTGGAGAGAGGGCTAGAGTGGAGAGAGGGGAGTAGAGAGGGCTAGAGTGGAGAGAGGGCTAGAGAGGGGGTAGAGAGGGGGGAGAGGAGGAGGGCTAGAGTGGAGAGAGGGCTAGAGAGGGGAGAGAGGGGAGAGAGAGCTAGAGTGGAGAGAGGGCTAGAGTGGAGAGAGGGCTAGAGTGGAGAGAGAGGGCTAGAGTGGGCTAGAGTGGAGAGAGGGGCTAGAGTGGAGAGAGGGCTAGAGTGGAGAGAGGGTTAGAGTGGAGAGAGGGGTAGAGTGGAGAGAGGGGGAGAGAGAGGGCTAGAGTGGAGAGAGGGCTAGAGTGGGTTAGAGAGGGGTAGAGTGGGTTAGAGAGGGGTAGAGTGGAGAGAGGGGTAGAGTGGAGAGAGGGCTAGAGTGGAGAGAGGGCTAGTGGAGAGAGGGCTAGTGGAGAGAGGGCCACAGTATGGAGAGAGGGCCAGAGTGGAGAGAGAGGGCTAGAGTGGGAGAGAGGGTTAGTGGAGAGATAGAGGGCTAGAGTGGAGAGAGTTAGAGTGGAGAGAGGATTAGATTGGAGAGAGGGCTAGAGTGGAGAGAGGGTTAGAGTGGGTTAGAGTGGAGAGAGAGGGCTAGGGGGGAGAGAGGGTTAGTGGAGAGAGAGGGGCTAGAGTGGAGAGAGTTAGAGTGGAGAGAGGATTAGATTGGAGAGAGGGCTAGAGTGGAGAGAGGGTTAGAGTGGGTTTAGAGTGGAGAGAGAGGGCTAGAGTGGAGAGAGGGCTAGAGTGGAGAGAGGGCTAGTGGAGAGAGGGCTAGAGTGGAGAGAGGGCTAGTGGAGAGAGGGCTAGAGTGGAGAGAGGGGCTAGTGGAGAGAGGGCTAGAGTGGAGAGAGGGCTAGGGAGTGGAGAGAGGGCCAG
The DNA here is from genome assembly GCF_028641065.1 of Leucoraja erinaceus. Lineage (NCBI taxonomy): Eukaryota > Metazoa > Chordata > Chondrichthyes > Rajiformes > Rajidae > Leucoraja > Leucoraja erinaceus. The sequence continues at coordinate 83,928,655 of NC_073381.1, read as the reverse complement.
AGTGGAGAGAGGAGGCTAGAGTGGAGAGAGGGCTAGAGGGGAGAGAGGGCTAGGGAGAGAGGGCTAGGAGAGAGGGAGCCAGAGTGGGAGAGAGGGCCAGAGTGGAGAGAGAGGGCTAGAGTGGAGAGAGGGCTAGAGTGGAGAGAGGGCTAGAGTGGAGAGAGGGCTAGAGTGGAGAGAGGGCTAGAGTGGAGAGAGGGCTAGAGTGGAGAGAGAGGGCTAGAGTGGAGAGAGGGCTAGAGTGGAGAGAGGGCCAGAGTGGAGAGAGGGGGCTAGAGTGGGTTAGAGTGGGCTAGTGGAGAGAGGGCTAGTGTAGAGAGGGCTAGAGTGGGTTAGAGTGGGCTAGTGGAGAGAGGGCTAGAAGTGGGTTAGAGTGGAGAGAGGGGCTAGAGTGGAGAGAGGGCTAGAGTGGAGAGAGGAGAGAGGGAGAGAGGCTAGAGTGGAGAGAGGGCCAGAGTGGAGAGAGGGCTAGTTGGAGAGTGGCGAGAGGGGCGAGAGGATTAGATTGGAGAGAGGGCTAGAGTGGAGAGAGGGTTAGAGTTGTGAGAGAGAGAGGGAGATTGTGGAGAGAGGGTTAGAGTGGAGAGAGGGCCAGAGTGAGAGAGGGCCAGAGTGGAGAGAGGGCCAGAGTGGAGTGGAGAGAGGGCTAGTGGAGAGAGAGAGGTGGAGAGAGGGCCAGAGTGGAGAGAGGGCCAGAGTGGAGAGAGGGCCAGAGTGGAGAGAGGGCCAGAGTGGAGAGAGGGCCAGAATGGAGAGAGGGCTAGTGGAGAGTGGACTAGAGTGGAGAGAGGGACAGAATGGAGAGAGAGGGCTAGAGTGGAGAGAGGGCTAGAGTGGAGAGAGGGGGCCAGAGTGGAGAGAGGGCTAGAGTGGGTTAGAGTGGGCTAGTGGAGAGAGGGGCTAAAGTGGGTTAGAGTGGAGAGAGGGCTAGAGTGGAGAGAGGGGCTAGAGTGGGAGAGAGGCTAGAGTGTAGAGAGGGCCAGAGTGGAGAGAGAGGGCTAGTGGAGAGAGGGCTAGTGGAGGAGAGAGGGCTAGTGTGGAGAGAGAGTTAGAGTGGAGAGAGGATTAGATTGGAGAGAGGGCTAGAGTGGAGAGAGGGTTAGTGTGGAGAGAGGGTTAGAGTGGAGAGAGAGGGCTAGTGGAGAGAGGGCTAGTGGAGAGAGGGCTAGTGGAGAGAGGGGCCTAGAGTGGAGAGAGGGCCAGAGTGGAGAGAGGGCTAGAGTGGAGAGAGGGCTAGAGTGGAGAGAGGGCCAGTGGAGAGAGGGGGAGAGAGGAGAGAGAGGGCTAGAGTGGAGAGAGGGCTAGAGTGGAGAGAGGGCTAGTGGAGAGAGGGGGAGAGAGTGGAGAGAGGGCTAGAGTGGAGAGAGGGCTAGTGGAGAGAGGGCTAGTGGAGAGAGAGGGCGAGAGGAGAGAGGGCGAGAGTAGAGAGAGGTCTAGGGTGGAGAGAGGGCTAGAGGAGAGAGGGCTAGAGTGGAGAGAGAGGGCTAGTGGAGAGAGGGCTAGTGGAGAGAGGGCTAGAGTGGGGAGAGGGTTAGAGTGGAGAGAGGGCTAGTGGAGAGAGGGCTAGAGTGGGTTAGATGGAGAGAGGACTAGAGTGGAGAGGAGGGCTAGTGGAGAGAGGGGCTAGAGTGGAGAGAGGGCCAGAGTGGAGAGAGGGGCAGAATGGAGAGAGGGCTAGAGTGGAGAGAGGGCTAGTGGAGAGAGGGCTAGAGTGGAGAGAGATATAGAGGAGAGAGAGCTAGAGTGGAGAGAGGGCGAGAGTGGAGAGAGGGCTAGTGGAGAGAGGGGCTAGAGTGGGTTAGAGGGCTAGTGGAGAGAGGGCTAGAGTGGAGAGAGGGCTAGAGTGGAGAGAGGGCCAGAGTGGAGAGAGGGCTAGAGTGGAGAGAGGGCTAGTGGAGAGAGGGCTAGAGTGGGTTAGAGAGAGGGGAGAGGACTAGAGTGGAGAGAGGGCTAGTGGGGAGAGAGGACTAGAGTGGAGAGAGGATTAGATTGGAGAGAGGGCTAGTGGGGAGAGGGCTAGAGTGGAGAGAGGGCTAGAGTGGAGAGAGGGCTAGAGTGGAGAGAGGGCTAGAGTGGAGAGAGGGCCAGAGTGGAGAGAGGGCTCGTGGAGAGAGGGCTAGTGGAGAGAGGGCTAGAGTGGAGAGAGGGCCAGAGTGGAGAGAGGGCTAGTGGAGAGAGGGCTAGAGTGGAGAGAGGATTAGATTGGAGAGAGGGCTAGTGGAGAGAGGGCTAGAGTGGAGAGAGGGCTAGAGTGGAGAGAGGGCTAGCGTGGAGAGAGGGCTAGAGTGGAGAGAGGGTTAGTGTGGAGAGAGGGATAGAGTGGAGAGAGGGTTAGAGTGGGATAGTGGAGAGAGGGCTAGAGTGGAGAGAGGGCTAGAGTGGAGAGAGGGCTAGAGTGGAGAGAGGGCTAGAGTGGGTTTGTGGAGAGAGGGTTATAGTGGAGAGAGGGCTAGAGTGGAGAGTGGAGAGAGGGCTAGTGTGGAGAGAGGGCTAGAGTGGAGAGAGGGCTAGAGTGGAGAGAGGGCTAGAGTGGAGAGAGGGCTAGAGTGGAGAGAGGGTTAGAGTGGAGAGAGGGTTAGAGTGGAGAGATGGTTAGAGTAGGTTAGAGTGGAGAGGGCTAGAGTGGAGAGAAGGCTAGAGTGGAGAGGCGTGAATGGGCCAAGATTGACTGGCAATTAATTCTAAAAGGGTTGACGGTGGATATGCAATGGAAGACATTTAAAGACTGCATGGATGAACTACAAAAATTGTTCATCCCAGTTTGGCAAAAGAATAAATCAGGGAAGGTAGTACATCCGTGGATAACAAGGGAAATCAGGGATAGTATCAAAGCGAAGGATGATGCGCACAAATTAGCCAGAAAAAGCAGCATACCGGAGGACTGGGAGAAATTCAGAGACCAGCAGAGGAGTACAAAGGGATTAATTAGGAAAGGAAAAATAGATTATGAAAGAAAACTGGCAGGGAACATAAAAACTGACTGCAAAAGTTTTTATAGATATGTGAAAAGAAAGAGATTAGTTAAAACAAATGTAGGTCCCTTGCAGTCAGAAAAAGGTGAGTTGATCATGGGGAACATGGACATGGCGGACCAATTGAATAACTACTTTGGTTCCGTCTTCACTAAGGAAGACATAAATAATTTGCCGGAAATAGCAGGGGACCGCGGGTCAAAGCAGTTGGAGGAATTGAGTGAAATCCAGGTTAGCCGGGAAGTGGTGTTGGGTAAATTGAATGGATTAAAGGCCGATAAATCCCCAGGGCCAGATAGGCTGCATCCCAGAGTACTTAAGGAAGTAGCTCCAGAAATAGTGGATACATTGGTAATAATCTTTCAAAACTCTTTAGATTCTGGAGTAGTTCCTGAGGATTGGCTGGTAGCAAACGTAACCCCACTTTTTAAGAAGGGAGGGAGAGAGAAAACAGGGAATTACAGACCAGTTAGTCTAACATCGGTAGTGGGGAAACTGCTAGAGTCAGTTATTAAAGATGGGATAGCAGCACATTTGGAAAGTGGTGAAATCATTGGACAAAGTCAGCATGGATTTACGAAAGGTAAATCATGTCTGACGAATCTTATAGAATTTTTCGAGGATGTAACTAGTAGCGTGGATAGGGGAGAACCAGTGGATGTGGTGTATCTGGACTTCCAGAAGGCTTTCGACAAGGTCCCACATAAGAGATTAGTATACAAACTTAAAGTACACGGCATTGGGGGTTCAGTATTGATGTGGATAGAGAACTGGCTGGCAAACAGGAAGCAAAGAGTAGGAGTAAACGGGTCCTTTTCACAATGGCAGGCAGTGACTAGTGGGGTACCGCAAGGCTCAGTGCTGGGACCCCAGCTATTTACAATATATATTAATGATCGGGATGAGGGAATTGAAGGCAATATCTCCAAGTTTGCGGGTGACACTAAGCTGGGGGGCAGTGTTAGCTGTGAGGAGGATGCTAGGAGACTGCAAGGTGATTTGGATAGGCTGGGTGAGTGGGCAAATGTTTGGCAGATGCAGTATAATGTGGATAAATGTGAGGTTATCCATTTTGGTGGCAAAAACAGGAAAGCAGACTATTATCTAAATGGTGGCCGACTAGGAAAAGGGGAGATGCAGCGAGACCTGGGTGTCATGGTACACCAGTCATTGAAAGTAGGCATGCAGGTGCAGCAGGCAGTGAAGAAAGCGAATGGTATGTTAGCTTTCATAGCAAAAGGATTTGAGTATAGGAGCAGGGAGGTTCTACTGCAGTTGTACAGGGTCTTAGTGAGACCACACCTGGAGTATTGCGTACAGTTTTGGTCTCCAAATCTGAGGAAGAACATTCTTGCCATAGAGGGAGTACAGAGAAGGTTCACCAGACTGATTCCTGGAATGTCAGGACTGTCTTATGAAGAAAGACTGGATAGACTTGGTTTATACTCTCTAGAATTTAGGAGATTGAGAGGGGATCTTATAGAATCTTACAAAATTCTTAAGGGGTTGGACAGGCTAGATGCAGGAAGATTGCTCCCGATGTTGGGGAAGTCCAGGACAAGGGGTCACAGCTTAAGGATAAGGGGGAAATCCTTTAAAACCGAGATGAGAACTTTTTTCACACAGAGAGTGGTGAATCTCTGGAACTCTCTGCCACAGAGGGTAGTCGAGGCAAGTTCATTGGCTATATTTAAGAGGGAGTTAGATGTGGCCCTTGTGGCTAAGGGGATCAGAGGGTATGGAGAGAAGGCAGGTACGGGATACTGAGTTGGATGATCAGCCATGATCATATTGAATGGCGGTGCAGGCTCGAAGGGCCGAATGGCCTACTCCTACACCTAATTTCTATGTTTCTATGAGAGAGGGCTAGAGTGGAGAGAAGGCTAGAGTGGAGAGAGGGCTAGAGTGGAGAGAGGGTTAGAATGGAGAGAGGGATGGGAGAGGGTTAGACTGGAGAGAGGGCTATAGTGGAGAGAGGGTTAGAGTGGAGAGAGGGCTAGAGTGGAGAGAGGGCTAGAGTGGAGAGAGGGTTGAGTGGAGAGAGGGTTGGGAGAGGGTTTGGGGAAGAGGAGAGGGAGAAGGATGGAAGAGGGGGGTGAGCGAGGGAGAAGGGGTGGGAGAGGGGATCAGAGGGAGTTGAAGTGGGAGGGACTCAGAGGGTTAGGGCAGAGAGTGGGTTGAAGAGGGTTGGGGGAGAGGAGGGTGAAGAGAGGTGAGGGAAAAGGGAGGGAGAGGTTTAGGGGGAAAGGGAAGTGGAAGAGGGGTGGAAAAGAGACGGGAGGGAGAGGGTTAGGGTAGGGGGTAGAAGAGGGGGGGGCGAAGTGAGAGGAAAGGGGTGGAGAGAAGTGGGAGGGAGAGGGTTGGGGTAGAGGAGGGGGGGAAGAGGGAAGGGAGGGAGAGGGGGTAAGGAAATAGTAATGGGTGTAAAATAAACAAGCTATTTAAAAAAAACTCGAGCAGCTGTGCGCTCAGGTCTGGCAACACTATCCACTGGATGAATGACTTGTAAGTTCAGCTTGCCAATGCCAGTCTGAAGAACTCTGACCCAACGCACCATGTGTCTATTTCCTGCACACACGCTGCCTGATCTACCGAGTTCCTTCAGCACATTGTTTTTATTGGGTGAAGATTCCAACATCTGCAATCACTTGTACCTCTAAAACCAGCAGTTTGATTTTGATTTACTGCATTCTCCTCTGGAAGAATTAATCGATGAGCTTATGACAGCTTTTCTCACCGCCCACCACAACTGATATTCCCTGTAGAAGTTATGGATTTAAAGACCTCCCACTGTACAAATGATTCTGCAGGAATTCAAGCCCTTCATTAACTGGGGATGGTTGGAAATACTTAAGCAAATCTGTGGAGACCATTCATGAAAACAATGTAAACTGAAAAGACTGGCTATCTGAACTTTGTTGAACTTGAGACTGAGCCCCAAGTGCTGAGACATGTCTTGTAGGAAAACCTTGTAGCCAGGTTTACAGGGGACCAACCTGTATACAAGCAGCACTCTTCCTGTTACTGTGAAGTAATGCAATGGATAAATATATGATGGTGGAAGGGGGTTGGGAGAGGGCTTCTGGGTATTAGAGTGACCTACACAAGCTGGTAAAGAATGGTGACTGCTGGAGGTATATTTACCATGGATGCAGATCATAGAAACATAGAAATTAGGTGCAGGAGTAGGCCATTCGGCCCTTCGAGCCTGCACCGCCATTCAATATGATCATATTGATCAGCCAGAGTCCTGTTAGGAAGTTGTTATGAAGATCTCTGAAAGGACCTAAGGGCAGTTTATGAATGATTGCCTTTTTGGGGCAGTGTTAAATGCAGTCAAATGCCAGCACATTCTGTCCCTTCACCTGTGGATGGGTTTAGATGACCTTCATAATGCAGCAGAGAGAAGCCACAGAATGATCCCGCGGCAGAGACATTGTCCGTGACCCCACTCTCCACAGACAGTTTCGGGTTCCTCTTGACAGTGGTTTTGGTGACAGGTCCTGTTTGAGTGCTGCCCCTTTAAATAGCACAGTCACTGGGGAAGCAGGCCTCACGAACGCTGTTGCTTCTCCACCGCAGAACCGCTGTTGACCTTGCCTGGATATCATTCTGGAATCGTGTTAGAAGGAACGGAAATCCCACCAAACAAATGAGGGGCCACAATTTTTGCTGAGCACCAACAGACCCAGAAATATTGGAAATGTTCCTACATTCCAGGTTAACCTGGTTCTCAACAGTGGTTCTATGAAGTGGGTAATGTCAGGAAGAACATGGAGTGTGCATCTAGTCTTCCTACGTCTCTCCCAATTTCCATGCTGGAATTAAGCAAAGGTTGGTGCACCTCCCTTGGCCTGGAGGTTCAAGCTTGTTGCAGTTCTGATTTTGATCTGAATAGTTAGATGAGCAAGCCCAATAATCCAAAGAAAATCAGTTCTGCTCTGGTAAATAGAATGCATACACAACAAACACGCAGGAAAGTAGGCCACATGGCCCACTGGACCTGCCCCACCACTGGCAGTGTGATGGGGAACTGATTCCTGCTGCTCTCAGCTCCTCTTCTGTGCCATTCCCCAGAGCCCTCAGTTCCTAGATGTTTTAATGTGTTATCTATCTCTGCCTTAAATATATGAAATGACCCAGCCTACTCCACCCTCGGGGGAAGAGAATTCCAGAGAACAATCTGGAACCACAGATTGCTAGGAGCAGGAAAGGATGTTGGACCTTTCCTGATTAAGACTATTTCCAAACTCCCTTTCCTTTCAAAAGTCATTGAAAAGGTAATTTTAAATCAACTTATGCCTTACCTACACCAAAATACCATCCTGGAAAGTTTCCAATCAGGTTTCAGGGCCCACCACAGCACAGAGTCCGCCTTGTTGAAGGTACACAATGACCTACCTCTCACCATTGACTCCGGCGACTGTGCTATACTGCTCCTTCTCGACCTCAGCGCAGCTTTTGATACTGTTTTGATACTGTTGCTGTTTGATGATTACACCATCCTAATCCGGTACGGGGTGGGTATTGATGGCACTGCCCTGAGCTGGTTCATCTCCTACGTCAAAGATAGGAGTTTCTCTTCAAACATAGGCAACTCTTTCTCCTCCCCAGCTAGCCTCTGCTGTGGGGTTCCACAAGGTTCCATCCTTGCCCCATTCTCATCTCCCTGTATATGCTCCCCTTAGGCCAAGTCATTCAAAGGCACAGCATTTCCTTCCATTGCTATGCACACGATTCACAACTCTATCCCCCTGAAACCCAACAACCGATCAAATCTACTCAGCCTTGTCCACTGCCTCGAGGATATAAAGTGTTGGGTGGCCTAGAACTTCCTCCAACTAAACAAGAGTAAGTCTGAGGTCATCCTACTCGGCCCCTCGGACTCCATCAAAACGATAGCAGGCAGCCTTGGAAGCCTCACCCATTACTCAGTCATTAACAAGTCAATGCCGTGGTTAAAGCTAGCTTCTTCCAGCTTCGGACGATAGCTAAAATAAAATAATTCCTCCAATTTAACAACGTCGAAAAGATCATCCACTCATTTATCTCGTCCCACCTTGATTACTGCAACTCTCTTTACACAGGCATCAGCCAATCATCCCTGTCTCACCTGCAATTGGTCCAAAACGCCGCTGCGAGACTTCTGACGGGCACCCGAAAAAGGGATCACATCACCCCGATTCTGGCCTCTCTGCACTGGCTCTCAGTGCGGTTCTGAATCAATTTCAAGCACCTTCTTTATGTATACAAAGCCCTTAACGGGCTTGCCCCCACATATATCACAAATCTGCTTACCCACCATACCACCTCCAGGTCCCTCAGATCGGCCGACTTGGGGTTACTGACCATCCCACTGTCTAGGCATAAGCTCTGGGGTAACCGCGCTTTTGCGATTGCAGCACCTAGACTGTGGAACAGCATCGCCTCTTCCCATCAGAACTGCCCCGTCCATCAACTCTTTTTAGCCTAGACTTAAAACTTATATCTACTCTCAAACCTTTCTTGATGTCCTCTGAGGGAGCGCTGTATGTATGTATTTATGTATGTATTGTTGATTTATGTACCACTGTCTTGTAGCACGTTAGTGCCTGCACTACTGTTAAGCACTTTGGTCAACGAGAGTTGTTGTTAAATGTGCTATAGAAATAAAATTGACGTGACTTGACCCCTTCGTGATCTGCACCTCAAATAAATCTCTCGCAGGTTCTTCCCACGGCCACCAGATGGCGGCAGAGGGTCAATTCAGTTCCACTAATGACATTGGTATTGATTTACCCTTGTAGGCAGCGAGATACAGTGAAAAATAATGTATGATTGCTATCCAGACAAACCATACTATACGTGTATACAATCAAGCCATACATAAATACAACAGGTTGTGCCTGGAGAAAAATACTAGAGTGCAGAATATTATGTTATAATGTCAGGTTCACAATGTGGTCAGGAGACCGGTATTACACCCTTGGCTTATGAGAGGACCATTCAGTCGTCTGATAGCAGCAGGGAAGTAGCTGTTCCTGAATTGGCACATACTTCTGTATCTCTGTCTGACAGTTGAGAGGAGGGAATGACCTCCTCTCAATTTATTATGATGTGAATTTATTATGGGGAACAAGGAAATGGCAGATGAGTTGAATAGGTACTTTGGATCTGTCTTCACTAAGGAGGACACAAACAATCTTCCTGATGTAGTAGTGGCCAGAGGATCTGGGGTGACAGAGGAACTGAAGGAAATCCACATTAGGCAGGAAATGGTGTTGGATAGACTGATGGGACTGAAGGCTGATAAATCCCCAGGGCCTGATGGTCTGCATCCCAGGGTGCTTAAGGATGTGGCTCTAGAAATTGTGGATACATTGGTGATAATTTTCCAATGTTCTATAGATTCAGGATCAGTTCCTGTGGATTGGATGTTATCCCACTTTTTAAGAAAGGCTGGAGAGAGAAAACGGGGAATTATAGACCAGTTAGCCTGACATCGGTGGTGGGGAAGATGCTGGCGTCAATTATAAATAATGAGATAGCCGCACATTTAGATAGCAGTAACAGAATCGGTCCGAGTCAGCATGGATTTACGAAGGGGAAATCATGCTTGACTAATCTTCTGGAATTTTTTGAAGATGTAACTGGGATAATGGACAAGGGAGAGCCAGTGGATGTAGTGTACCTGGACTTTCAGAAAGCATTTGATAAGGTTCCACATAAGAGATTAGTGGGCAAAATTAGGGCACATGGTATTGGGGGTAGAGTGCTGACATGGATAGAGAAGTGGTTAGCAGACAGGAAACAAAGAGTAGGGATTAACGGGTCCCTTTCAGAGTGGCAGGCAGTGACTAGTGGGGTACCGCAAGGCTCAGTGCGACTGCAGCTATTTACAAAATACATCAATGATTTGGATGAAGGGATTCAAAGTAACATTAGCAAATTTGCAGATGACACAAAGCTGGGTGGCAGTGTGAACTGTGAGAAGGATGCTATGAGAATGCTGGGTGACTTGGACAGGTTGGGGAGAGTGGCAGATGGGTTTAATGCGGATAAATGTGAGGTTATCCACTTTGGTAGCAAAAACAGGAAGGCAGATTACTATCTAAATGGCGTCAAGTTGGCAAAAGGGGAAGTACAACGGGATCTGGGGGTCCTTGTACATCAGTCTATGAAAGTAAGCATGCAGGTACAGCAGGCCGTGAAGAAAGCGAATGGCATGTTTGCCTTTATAACAAGAGGAATCGAATATAGGAGCAAAGAGGTCCTTCTGCAGTTGTACAGAGCCCTAGTATTGTGTGCAGTTTTGGACCCCTAATTTGAGGAAGGACATTTTTGCTATTGAGGGAGTGCAGCGTAGGTTTACAAGGTTAATTCCCGGGATGGCGGACTGTCATATGCTGAGAGAACGGAGCAGCTGGGCTTGTACACTCTGGAGTTTAGAAGGATGAGAGGGTATCTCATTGAAACATATAAGATTGTTAAGGGCTTGGACACACTAGAGGCAGGAAACATGTTCCTGATGTTGGGGGAGTCCAGAACCAGGGGCCACAGTTTAAAAATAAGGAGTAAGCCATTTAGAATGGAGAAGAGGAAACACTTTTTCTCACAGAGAGTGGTGAGTCTGTGGAATTCTCTGCCTCAGAAGGCGGTGAAGGCAGGTTCTCTGGATGCTTTGAAGAGAGACCTAGATAGGGCTCTTAAAAATAGCGGTCAGGGGATATGGGGAGAAGGCAGGAATGGGGTACTGATTGGGGATGATCAGCCATGATCACATTGAATGGCGGTGCTGGCTCGAAGGGCCAAATGGCCTACTCCAGCACCTTTATCTATTGTCCTCTAAAGGATCCTCGATTATGTTGGCTGCTCTCCCGAGGCAGCATGAAGTGTAAATGGAGTCGATGTCGGGTGAGGGGACACTGGTTGTGTGATGGGAGTGGACTGCATCCACAACTCTGCAATTTCCTGTCGTTATGGGTAGAAATGTTCCCAAACCAAGCTGTGATCTAGCGGCTAGTGGAATCAAGGGATATGGGGAGAAGACAGGCACGGGTTCTTGATTGGGGACGATCAGCCATGATCACAATGAATGGCGGTGCTGGCTCGAAGGGCCGAATGGGCTCCTCCTGCACCTATTTTCGATGTTTCTATGATGCATCTCGATAAAATGCTTACTACAGTGCATCCAAGAGTCTTTGGAGACATGCAGAACTTTTTTTGTCTTTCTTGGCTTAGTTTTCTCAAAGATGCTCCATTTTATAATAGATTTGGTTTTTGTAGATTCTGTCGAAGAAATTTGGTTTTCTGATTGCATGCGAATCATCACATTAATCCCATTCCTTGTGACTATTCTCCCCACAGTCCCCTCAACTTGCTCCCAGATGCCACCACCACTCGCCCACACACTGGGGGCAATTTACAGCAGCCAATTAACCCACAGCGCTATCCTATGGTATTGGATTATTAATGACACAGGTACTGAGACACAGTGAAAACAATATGTTTTGCGTGCTATCGAGTCAGTAATTCTGACGGTCTTAGAATAGAATAATTATAGTAGGTGTAAGGAGATGGGTTGGGACCATGGACAATGCAATAGGTATAAGGAAATGAACTGGGCCCACAGAGGGTCACGCTCTGGCACCATCTTGCCCCGAATGGGGCGAATGTAAGAAATCCTCCCAGCGCTCCTGTACATGGGGACCTCCTCCTCGGGCCATGAGAAGACTGGATATAGAGCAACAACTTACCGTGCAGGAGACAATCCTGGTTCGAAGTGTGTGGACTGTCATCAAGTGTGGACCGTCATCCATGTGTATGAGCTCTGCCCACTGTGTGTCAGGGACTGGCGCTGTCGAATTGATTGAGGTCAACAACAATGTTGTATTTACACCAAGACACAAGTGCTGGAATAACTCAGCGGGTCAGGCAGCATCTGTGGAGAATATGGACAGGTGACGTTTCGGGATGGGACCCTTCTCCACCTCTCCATGTACCCCAGAGATGCTGCCTGACCTGCTGAGTTACTCCAGCACTTTTGTCTTTTTTTTAAATATAAACAAACATCTGTAGTTCCTTATTTCTACATTTTGTATTTACACAGCATGTCTTGCAAGAAGACACCCAACGGTTGGGTTGCCAACTTTCTCACTCCCAAATAAGGGACAAAAGGTCAAAATACGGGACAAATCGTTGACAGACTCGGCCGTGGCTGGGTGAATGATGAGTTAGTGGGCCCGGGTGCTGGACTGCACACAAAGCCCAGCCGGTGGGACAGCTGGGGAGTTTCGGCAAAGTCCAGCATCCCCATACAAGTCATGAACCGATGATCAGCCATGAGAAGGGGAGGGGGTGGTGGTGGTGTCAGCGGTAAGCGAGGGCCGGGTGAGGCGCTGCTGCTCCTCCTGCTCCACTAGGTCGGGACGGGTGAGGCGGGGCCGCAACAGCCCTTTGCTCCGACCCAACGCCTCCCCTCCCCTCCTCCTCGACCCGAGTTACAGCACTCAAATACGGGACAAGGTCGGTCCCGCACAGGACAGACCAATTTAGCCCCAAATACGGGATAGCTGCCACTCTAAACCCCACTCTCCACTCTGATGCGACACAGGTTTGAGATGTTGCTCTGAATTAAATTAATGAGCAGCCCCAGTAAATCTCCCCCTGAAACTGGGATTCTGACAATATTGGGGCTTCCTGATGTCCAGAAAATGCAGGATTTGTGTTCCTGGATTAAAATCCCTGCTCTCCCGCACGGTTTGCAATGAATGTGGGAGCTCTGAGGGAAAGGGCTCTGCTGCATTGACAACGACACACGCGAATCAACCCACGAAATGGCCACAGGAAGAAAAGTGAGGCACAAAATGGAGGCCGGTGGCCCCACAGCTACTGGGCCTGAAGTAAGCTTCTCCTCCACCAGGGGGAGCACAGTGCACCGGCCGGACAGCCTGTAGTCTGACTGCAGCTTCGGCAATACAACTGCATTGCTCCTTTTCACAAAATTATAATTATTGCATTAGCAAAATTATTTACGCAAAGATACATGCACACAAAGGTCATTAAAGTGGAGATGAGGCACAATATTGAAATCTCGCCCTTGAAGGGGAAGCCGAGTCTTGGTTTCTTGGTCCTCCAAAATATTCCAAATGGAATTTAAACTGGAGGTGGTGGAGGGAGGACTTAAGCCAGAAAGGGTTATTGGGAGTCTGCTTATTTTTAGGGCAGAGTAAGATGGATTACTGGGGACAGGCAGCAATGGGAAGTGGATCGTACAGTAAGATCAACTGTGACTTTATTAAATGGCAGGGCAACCTTGAGGAGCTGGGTGATCTGTTTCTAATTTGCATGATTCACTATAACAGTGGCAATGTTTCTCAAATACCTCATGGACTGTGAAAGGCCCTGGGATATACCCCAGGTGTAAAAGGCACTACAGAAATGCAAACATCTAGCAAACTAGTTGTTTCAGAGTAAATGGGGAGTTCCCTACATTGTCTGCAGGATGGATGTGAATGCGCTGGAGAGTGCAGGTGAGGTTCACAATCTTTGTTCACAAGGGTGTGAATACCTGCCCTGGATTGGAGGATTTTAGTTATGGGGAGAGATTGCATGGGCTGGACTTTTTTTTCCCGGGAGGGAAGGACACGGGGGGGGGGGGGGGGGGGAGGGGGACCTGATGGAATAGGCAACGTTATATGAGGCATAGATAGAGCAGATATATTTCCCCATGGGGCAGGTATCAGGCGAGGGGAATGAGTTTCAAAAGAGATCCGAGACACGCTTTTTTAAACTCAGATATAAATTGATAATCGGAACTCGTTCTCAGAAATGAAATCAATTGCGATCATCGTGTTTCAAAGACACTTAGGCTTGCACTGAAATTGGCATGGCATGGAAGGCTACAGTGCGGGGAAATGGGATTAGAGCAGATCGGCAATAAAATTGCCGAATGACCAGTTTCTGTGCTGCCCCACCCTTTATGAGGTGTGGAAATCAGAAGTATCCCAGCAGGATTAGATTACAGTAAAGGAGCCTGCATTTCAAGCTCGCAGCAACTCATGGTCTCAACCCTAAACGTCACCTATTCCTTCCCTCCATAGATGCTGCCTCACCCGCTGAGTTTCTCCAGCTTTTTTTTGTCTATCTTCGATTTTTCCAGCATCCGCAGGTCTTTCTTAAACAAGTCATGCACCTCAGTCTGTTTCAAGATTCCCCACCCAGCCCGGCATTTCCCTTCCCCCCCCATTGCCTCGGAAGCGGCAAACACACATTGTTCTCGCTGCTGCTCCGCAAGAGGGAGTGAAGCCGCAGTGAGACGGAGGAGAGCGAGGTTTGCTGCAAAAATACTAGAGCAAGAGCCTTCTTTGATCTTTGGTTTGCTGTGCGCTGCTGCAGGGGGAGGGGAGAGGCGGCTGGGATTGGGCGGTTGGAGTCCTCGGCCAAGCATGGAGTGGGGGGAGGGGCAAAGACAGGGCTTCAGAGCGGGAACTGCAGGAGCGGGAAGCATAATTCACACAAAGGACCTGGATAGTTTAGTTTATTGTAGGGGGCGGGGAGAGGGGATACAAACTCGGGGGTAGATCTGTGGATATATCCATGCGTGACCGGGCAGGGGAAGTACAGGGCTCCTGTCCCGGTTATCTCTTTACCATGCTATATAAAAGCCTGCCTTGTGGTCCTAAGCTTGCAGGAATGAACATGTTCTGCATTCAGTCAGTGCAGTTTAAAAGAAAGTCCCCCAGGACTTCCTGAATTCTTCTGGGAAGCCTGTTTTGCCTTAGTCACAGGAAACAAAGGCTCCACGTGTCAAGCAAGGACTTACCTGATCTCTCCAGTAAAAGGTGTTCTCAGTACTAGCCAATTCTGCACTAGGTCAGTCATTATATAATTACAGTAACATAGTTTTTCTTTCCTCACTGCCTGGTCGCTACGGTCTTTGCGTTCAGTTTTTACGTGTTCCATAGTTTTCACTTCAACCACCCTGATTTATCTACGAACAGTTTCCATTCTTCGTAAAAATCTTGCCCCGCATACCACCTTCAAACGTTTCCCTTCTGACCTGAAAGCCACGCTCTGTCATTTACATTCCCAACCTAGGAAAAAAAGATTGTAGTGTCTACCCTAACTGCAACTCACAATTTTATATACTTCTATCAGGTCTCCCCTCAACTTCTGACATTCCAGAAGCAATCCATGTTTGTGCCAAACTCTTCCTATAGTATACACTTGACACTTTCTTTACCACTCCATCTACTTGTCTTGCCATTTCAGGGAGCAATAGACTTGGACACCAAGATCCCTTCCAACATCAATGCTGTTATGGGTCTTGCCACTAACGGTATACTTTCTCCATTCAACCTCCCAAAGTGCAACACATCACACAAGCTCAGAATAAATTCCACCTGCATCTCTCTGACCATACCTGTTATTGATCTAAATCTCACTGGATCTTTTGATAGCCTTCCTCACTGTTGGCAACTCCACCAATTATAGCGTTGTCTACAAAATTACCAGTGAAACCACGGACATTTACATCCAAAACATTTATTTATGTCACAAACAAACAACAACGGTTTTAGCACAGATCCTTGCGGAACACCGATCACACCCTCCAGCCAGAATAACACCCTTCCATCACAAACATGTCTTCTGTTGATAAACCAGTTCTGAATCCAGGCCGCCAGGTCACCATGGATGCCATGCATCTTAAGCTTCTGGATCAGCCTACCATGAAGGACTACAACCCTATCCTCATCAAACGCCTTTATCTACTTCACAAAAAACTCGATCAGGTTAGTAAGACATAGCCTACCGCAGACAAAGCTATGCTGGCTGTCCCCAATTAGCCCATTCTCCTCCAAATTCAAGTAAATCATATCCCACAGAATTTCTCTCCCATAGCCAAGCCTATAATTTCCTAGATTATTTTTACTTCCCCTGAACAAAGGAAAAACATTGGCTACTCTTCAGTCCACTCAATAACATGGGCTTTATCCAACTTAATGGTTTTCCAAGAGACCGAACACCACCTCTTCCTTGATCACAAGCTACCCAAGTCTTCTCTGTACTGATCTCACTACCCTCCACATGCTTGGTGAATAGCAAGGTACTCGCTTAGAACCTCACCTACATTCTTCTAAAAGCAAAAATTCCTTCATCTATCCATAAATGGTCCTACATACTCACTAGTGTCCCTATTGTTTTTAAATTTGCATATAAAAATCCTTGGACTTCTTTAAAATTCTACTTGCCAATGACATTCATGCCTCCTTTTGGCCTTTCTAATTGCCTGCTTGAATTCAGTCTGTAGAAGGACCGTTGCACTATTTCTGTTTAAAACCCTCTTGATTCAGTCCAAAGCAGGGTTTCAACTCGAAACATTGTCAGTCCATTTCCCACCAGATGCTGCCTGAGAGGCCGAGTTGCACCAGCAGTTTCACTTTTACTTAAGATTTCAATATCCAGTTTCTGTGCCACCAGGGGTAATGGAGGAGCAGGAAGAGAAGCTAAGGCATGTGAATCTGTAGCTACATCTGGAGAGACACAAATCCGTCAAAGTGTCATTGATTTTGCCAGCGTATGGAAATGCAAGTTATAATCACCCACTTTGTATGAAGTTAATTTTATATCAATGGGACGATGGTGGAGAAAGTAAAAAACTTCAAATTCCTGGGCGTACATATTTCCGAAGATCTTTCCTGGACTCAGCACACTGATGCAATTATAAGGAAAGCACATCAGCGCCTCTACTTCCTGAGAAGATTACGGAGAGTTGGTATGTCAAAGAGTGTTCTCTTGAACTTCTACAGGTGCACAGTAGAGTGCATATTGACTGATTGCATCATGGCCTGGTTCAGCAACTTGAACATCCAAGAGCAGAAAAGACTGCAAAAAGTTGTGAACACGGCCCAGTCCATCACCGGCTGACCTCCCCACCATCAAAGGGTTTATCAGAGTCGCTGCCTCAAAAAGGCAGCCAATATCATCAGAGACCCACACCATCCTGGACTCACACTCATTTCACCACTGCTATCGGGAAGAAGATACAGAAGCCTGAAAACTGTAACGTCCAGATTCAAGAACAGCTTCTTCCCTACAGCCATTAGGCTCTTAACAGCCATTAGGCTCTTAAACACTACAACCTCTGAACTGCAATAGACTATTTATTATTGCACTGTTTTGTTTGTTTTTTGAGTATGTATGTATAAGAATATCTGGAACATTTGACAATAAAACACTCTTGACTCTTGAGATTAGTCAATACGAAAACACTTTATTCTTGCAATATATTTACACATACAGATAACAATACCTTGGAATCACAAGTCCATCCCAGTTTATGAACGTCTGACTCGTGTACAGTCTGTACATATGAATGGGTTACAAACAGTTCACAAGAGCAGAACACTGTTGTAACCTGGTGATGACATGTACGAGTTCTGATGAAAGGTCATCAATCCGAAACAACTCGTGGATATTGCCCGATTTGCTGCATATTTCCATCATATTATTTTTATTTGTATTGAAATTATGGACCATTATCAGACAATCAGTGTAATTGTCATTGTCCTCCCATTAATTTGCAGTGCAGGGAGATCATCGCTAAACCAAGTCAGTGACTCTCCAGTTCTGTCAGATTCAATGGGTGCTCAGGAAGGAGCACACCATTCCCATTGTCCAGAGCCACCAAAGCCAGTCAACAAGTGTGAAGCTCAGTCTACTTGTACCGCATCCAGTTCATTCAGAAATCTTCTACATTTTGTTATCAGGACTTTCATGGCTTCAGACACTAACACGTCTGGTGGAAGAATTCCAGTTGATTCTACTGAAACTTTAAAGATAAAGAAGCTTAGTGGACAGCAACATCCCAGGAAATTGGGAAAAGCCAAGGCAACTGATGTTTTTAAAAGGATAACCTAGCTCCCATTGCCCAAAAGTTGAACTTGCCGACTTCTCGAACCTTCCCCATTCTGTGTGAACAAACATAACTGTACATGGAAGGGAGGCTGTTACATCCAAAGTCACTCACCCCGGGTTCCGATGGACAACATCCCACCACAGAATCAACGAATCTCCCTCTGTTCCAGCACTCACACAAACCTTTTTTCAACCAAGTTGCTGGCTACATACCCCTCATTTGTATTAAAATAAAAATTGTAAATGCTGGAATTCTAAAATTAGACACAAAATTCTAGAAACAGTTAGAGAATGAAGTGTTATGTTTCAAGTAGTGGAGAAAGTAGGGTAAGGGTGGATCAGGTAAAGGGAATATATCTGATGGGGTTGCCATAGGGATCTGATTAGCTTGGATCACCTCTGCAACCATTCTCCTTCCCACCTAAAATATTAATTCCCTTTCCTCAGACGCTACCTGCCCATGTCAAACAATTTGTGTCCTTTGTATTGAGTGGTGTAACATTGATCTTGAAAAGTACCATAAGAATCTTTATTACTTGAAGAGACAGTCAAAATCAATGTGCAACTGATTACAAAGGGCTTTGACCCAAAATTGGATTTGTTTCTCTCTCTCTCGATAGATTCTGCCAAACTTGTTGAATATGTCCAGCATCTGGTTTTATTGGGTTCCCTTTGGCATGGGGAGGTGGTTTGGTGAGGATGGAAAGAGGTGGGGGATGGCGACAACTCGATCTACTCCAGCTGAACTCTACAGCCAGTGAGCAGTCCAACAGTTGTATACACCACAGGGTGCCTAGTCCAACAGTTGTCTACACCACAGAAAAGGAGCCCAGTCCAATTCCTGTTGTCCACACTATGGGAAGAGTCCAGTAGAGATCCAATTATCTACATTGTGCGATGGAACCAAGTCCAGATCCAGTTGACTCCACAATGGGATGATAACTCAATGCGGTTTCAATCTCTACACGGTGGGTAGGGTGTCCAGACCAATTCTGTGCACCACAGACAGAGCAGCTACACAATTAACTCAAAATATTCCCAAACCCAAAATATACTTGCCTTTCATTGCTCGACATTCCTAAAATAACCCTCCCTCAAACCACAGCATGTACTTACAGATGTAATGATCTCGAACTCTACCAAGACGGACAAGGTTTTTAAGGTCATCATGCCGGAATATCTCCCGACTGCAGGTGTCCAAACGAGAGTTCACAACTGTGGCAAATTTTCTTCCTAAGGCCAGAGGGACAAGTGAGTTCTCAATTCCCGGTCAGAGACAATATTATATATCAGACTAGACACCAATGTAATCTTATTCCTGTTTATTTGTTTCAAAAGTTAATAAGCCCTGGCTAAGAGTGTACCAGTTGGAAAATTGCATCAATATAGCATAGATAAAATAGGGTTTCCCTAATTTATATCACTATGTGGGAACATTGAAATCAGTAAATTTGGTGAGGCAAGACTCAAACCTCAGAATGGTTACTTTCTTTTAAATCAATGAGCTGACTCATGACTCAGTACAAATCTCAGACTTTATGCAGAACCTATAATAAGACAGTCAGTCCAACAGTCTTGCATCCTACTTAGAAAAACATAGAAAAATATGTGCAGGAATTGGCCATTCGGCCCTTCGAGTCAGCACTGCCATTCAATATGATCATGGCTGATCATCTAAAATCAGTACCCATTCTTGCTTCCCCCCCCCCCCCATATCCCTTGATTCCGTTAGCCCTAAGAGTTAAGTCTTAAAAAAAAACCATCTAGTGAATTGGCCTCCACTGCCTTCTGTGGCAAAGAATTCCACAGATTCACAATCTCTGGATAAAAATGATTTTCCTCATCTCAGTCCTAAATGGCCTACCCTTATTCTTAAACTGTGACCCCTGGTTCTGGACTCACCCAGCATCGGGAACATTTTTCCTGCATCTAGCCTGTCCAATCCTTTAAGAATTATATGTTTCTATAAGATCTCCTCTCATCCTTCCAAATTCCAGTGAAAACAAGCCCAGTTGACCCATTCTTTCATGATATGTCAGTCCCGCCATCTCGAAAATTAACCAGGTGAACCTTTGCTGCACTTCCTCAATAGCAATAATGTCCTTCCTCAAATTAGGAGACTAAAATTGCACACAATATTCCAGGTGCAGTCTCATCAGGGCCCTCTACAACTGCAGGACCTCCTTGCTCCTATAAACTCAAATCCTCTCGCAATGAAGACCAACATGCCATTTCCTTTCTTCACTGCCTGCTGTACCTGCATGCTTACTTTCAGAGACTGATGTACAAGCACACCCAGGTCTTGTTGTACCTCCCATTTTCCTAATCTGACACCATTCAGCTAATAATCTGCCTTTTGTACCTCACATTTATCCACATTATACTGCATCTTCTCCTTCACCCAATCTATCCAAGTCACCCTGCAGCCTCGTAGCATCCTCCTGATAGTTCACACTGCCACCCAGCTTTGTGTCATCTGCAAACTTGGAGATGTCATATTTAATTCTCTCGTCTAAATCGTTAATATATATTGTAAATAACTGGCAGGGCTCGAAATTAGCCATTGCCCAGTTGCCAATGGCAACCTAGTCCCGCTGGGCAACCTAAAAGCCGTGCCATTTTGCCCGGCTTGGCAAGCACCCGGGATACCTATCGTTTAATTCTGAGCAGGCCGCCTCTCCATCTCTCGCTCTCTGTCTCTCTGTCATTCTCAGTCTCTGCCCGCCACCCGTATCCGGGCCGCCGGGTCTCCACGCTCTCCTCATCCGCCAGCACGGCAGGCCGCCTTACACATGTGCACAACCGTGGCCAGCACCAAACATCCTATAGCGAGGATCTTTGGCCAGCACATCATTGGCCGTGGTTGTGCGCATGTGCCGCCCTGCACATGCGCACTGCCACTGGTCGGCGTCGGCCACTTTCTCCCTCCCTTTGCATTGTGGGAGATTTGACCGCCATTGCTGTGCAGTCGCAGCCTCGCTGCGACCGCTGAAAACCCACGCTGGAATCACTCGCTGGAGCCTTGCATTGTGGGAGATTTGACCGCCATTGCTGTGCAGTCGCAGCCTCGCTGCGACCGCTGAAAACCCACGCTGGAATCACTCGCTGGAGCTGGAGTAACTCCCTGGAGTAACTCTTGCTTCTTGGTTTCCTGGTCCTCCAAAAATATTCAACATGGAATTTAAACAGGAGTGGATCCACCACCACCAAACACTGAAAAATAACAGCCTAATGCATTTTATGTGTTTATTTATTGTGTATATATATATGGTCTATGGTATATAGACGCACTGAACTTTTATCTCCTGTTCTGTATTATGTTTACATATTCTGTTGTGCTGGCAGCAAGCAAGAATTTCATTGTCCTATGTGGGACACATGACAATATAACTCTCTTGTCTCTTGACTTGGACTTAAGCAAAAAAGGGTTCTTCGGGGAAAAAAAAGAGCTACCTTAAATTTACTTGCGTCTGGTTGGGTACCTATAGTAGGGTGAAGACTATTCCATGCTTTAATTGTGCGGGGAAACTCCATGGAGCAGCCGGCATCTCTGGATAGAAGAAATTGTGTGACGTTTCGGGTAGTGACCCTCCTTTAGATTTCCTCTGGTTTTAGTGTTTTTGTAATTGTAATTGTAATTGTAAATCTTTATTGTCATTTCCTGAGTATTCGCATACCCAGAGGAAACAAAAAAACGTTGCTCAACCAGTGTCCATTCAGTTTGCATTAAAAAATAAATAGGAATTAAATTAAAAAATACTGTCATGGATATTTAACAAATTGGTGAACGTTTCAACAGCCGTTCCGACCCTTCGGCACAAGATTTACTCTGGTTTGGGTGTTTTTGCGTTTACTTTAAGGGGGCAAAGTCCATTTAACAGTCTTATAGCCTGTGGGAAGAAGCTGAGGAGCATCCTGCTGGTTTTGCAGCTAATGCTCCTGTACCTCTTCCCAGATGGGAGGATGGAGAAAATGTCATGCGATGGGTGGTAAGGGTCTTTGATGATGGAGATGGCTTTTTAGTTTTAGTTTAATTTAAAGATACAGCGTGGAAACAGGCCCTTCGGCCCACTGAGTCCACGCCGACCACCGATCACCCATACACTAGTTCTATCCCACACATTAGCGACGCAAGTCAAGAGTCAAGAGTGTTTTATTCTCTCACGTCCCAGTCAGAACAATGAAATCCTTACTTGCAGCAGCACAACAGAATATGTAAACACAGTACTCTGTAAACACTGTTATAAACGAGAAAACAAAACAGTGTATTACATATGAATATATAACTATACACACACACACACACACACACACACAATTTCCCTCCTGGGATTAATAAAGTTCTATCGTATAGTATCGTGTGTGTGTAGGAAAGAACTGCAGATGCTGGTTTAAACTGAAGATAGACACAAAAAGCTGGAGTAACTCAACAGGTCAGACAGAATCTCTGGACAAAAGGAAAATATTACATTTTGGGTTGGGTCTGAAAAAGGTTCCTGCACACCTTTGGAATTTGGAAGGAAACAAGAGCACCCGGAGATAACCCATGCGATCAAAGGGAAAAGGAGCAAGCTCCATACAGACAGCACCCATATTCAGGATCAATTCTGGGTCTCTGGCAATTTTAGGCAGCAACTTTATGGCCAATTAACTTGAACTGAATTAAAACATACAGTACCTGTAAAGGGGAACTTTGCATCACTTAGAGATTTAAGACTGAAAATGGATAGTTTCTATTTTTAGTAACCAAAGTTATCAACGTGTAATTTTTTGTGTGTTGGAAAATAAAATATAGTGGCACAGCTGGTGGACTTGCTGCCTCACACACCAGGGATCTGTGTTCGATCCTGTCCTCGGGCACTGTCTGTGTTGAATTTGCACATTCTCCCTGCAAGCGTGTGGGTTTCCTCCCACATCCCAAAGACGCATTGGCTTTGTAGGTTAACTTGTCTCTGTAAAATTGCCCCTAATGTGTACGGAGTGGGTGAGGAAAGTGGGATAACCGAACTTGTGTGAATGGGTAGACAAAAATGCTGGAGAAACTCAGCGGGTGAGGCAGCATCTATGGAGTGAAGGAAATAGGCGACGTTTCAGGTCGAGACCCTTCGTCAGACTGTGAGGGTGCGGGGGGGTGGGAAGAAGAAAGGAAGAGGCGGAGACTGAGGGAGAGTTGGGAAGCGGGGAGAAAGCAGCGACTACCTGACATTGAAGAAGCCAATTTTCATACCGCTGGGGTGTAAACTGCCCAAGCAAAACGGTGGGCCTCACTCTGGCCATGGAGGAGGCCCAGGACAGAAAGGTCAGATTCGGAATGGGAGGCGGAGTTGAAGTGCTGAGCCACCGGGAAATCAGGTTGGTTATTGCGAACCGAGAGGAGGTGTTAGACAAAGCGATCGCCAAGCCTAAGCTTGGTCTCACCGATGTAGAGCAGCTGACACCCAGAGCAGAGGATGCAATAGATGACGTTGGAGGAGGTGTAGGTGAACCTCTGCCGCACCTGGAAAGACAGCTTGGGTCCTTGAATGGAGTCAAGGGGGGAGGTAAAGCGACAAGTGTAGCATTTCCTGTGGTTGCAAGGGAAAGTGCCAGGAGAGGGGGCGGTTTGGGTGGGAAGGGACGAATTGACCAGGGAGTTACGAAGGGAGCAGTCTCTGCAGAAAGCCGTCAGGGGAGGAGATTGGAAGATGTGGCCAGTGGTGGGATCCCGTTGGTAGACAAAGCTGGAGAAAATCAGCGGGTGATGCAGCATCTATGCAGCGAAGGAATAGACGATGTTTCGGGCTGAGACCCTTCTTCAGACTGATGTCGGGAGGGGGGGGGGGGGGGGGAAAAAGAAAGGAAGAGGCAGAGACAGTAGGCTGTGGGAGAGTTGGGAATAGTAGGGGAAGGAGGGAGAAAGCAAGGACTACCTGAGATTGGAGAAGTCAATGTTCATACCGCTGGGGTGTAATCTACCCAAGCGAAATATGAGGTGCTGTTCCTCCAATTTGCTGTTGGCCTCACTCTGGCCATGGAGGAGGCCCAGGACAGAAAGGTCAGATTCGGAATGGGAGGGGGAGTTGAAGTGAAGCGATCGACAAGCCTGCACTTGGTCTCACCGAGGTTGATCATACGCTGAATAATCCAACCAGAATTTTGTTTGGAAGTGGAAAGAAAGAATAGAAATTGCATTCATTGCAACGTGTAAAAAGAGATGAGATACTGTATTGTAATTTTGCTGCATTTCATTGTGGTATATATCATGTCTTGATTGGTGAATATGTTTAGTTTGTGACTTTATTTGGGGTTAACCTGCACTAAAGAAATCAGGAGTAAACAAGATATTATTCTTGCCCTACTTAATGCTGTAAAAAAGTTGCAGCCCATCACAGTTATCCCCCATTAAAGGAGACCTGGTTCATCCTGAATATATTTATATTTGGTAAGACAAAGCTAAATATAAATCACCTCAATAAATTTGAATTATCTCCAACCGTAATTTCAGGCAGCACATCAAATAATAACAGCTTAATATCTCCCATTATTTTAAAATGGAGTCAGGTACTGATCTTTCTCCCACTGGACAAATCCTTCCTTTACACAACCCCCCAATTCTCCAAACTTATACTAAAATCAAATTATTAGAGATGCGACATATCTATAATTTTAAAAAGCTGGAAATATTCAGCAGGTTAGGTCTCATAAGTAGAGAGAGAAGCAGTTATTGACGCAAAACATTTGTGCACAGATGGCATCTTTTCTGTTGAACATTTCCAACGTTTACTTCCATTGAGGCTAACCTTACTGTCCTCTGGTCTAAAGAGTGCTCTTGGATCAAGTACATTACCCTAAAAATCAGAGATTTCATATTCAACTGTGGAATTGACTCACCATTCACAGTCTCAACCTCAATGACACCAGGAGAGAAGCACTGCTTTAATTTATCTGCCAGTTCCTCTTCTACAGGACCCAGTAGAGTTATTTCAGGTAGAAGTCGATAGCTTGCTGTGGCAACAGGAGAGAACTTGGCATGGTCTTTTGCTAGGAAGTGAAATACGAGGGAGATTACATTCATGCACAATGCTGCAGTGCACACCAAAGTTTCATTTGCATTCCTTATCAGGTTGTGACATTTTTATAGCTATGTCTCCCAGACTCAAACTCATCAAGAGAAATTATTTTCTATACATGACCCAATCTCATTTTCTTTTTAATACACTGACTAAAAATTATCCAAAAAAAATCTTAACCTCAATGACACCAGGTGAAATATACTGGTTGTTTCTCTGCCAGTTCCCACTGATTAAGGTATGTGTTGGTCGACTCTCTACTGCTTGCTAGAAAGTAGGGTCTGAGGTTGTTTGTGTTCCCAACAAAGCAGCCAACAGCCCTCTAGCGCTCGTTCCATTTACCCATGGGGAGTGTTGCAAGCAGTGCGATTCTCCCTCCTTTTGACTTACCAATTCCTTTTACACAGTGCACGACCACATCGATTTCCTGCCCTGGGCGGAGTTGAGCGATAAGGATATCATTGTGTACAGGTCGGATTTCAACCTGCCCGAAGAGATCCGCCTGATTCCCAATGGGCACCCACTTCAAGTGCTTGGAATAGACTACAGGACAAATAGAAGAAAGCAAGACTATCCTGTAACTTTGGCAGGACTGAAATACTGGAGCAAATATGATTCACAAAACACCAGTATATCAATAACTGGCACAGTGGCACATCGGTAGAACTGCTCCCTTACATTGCCAGAGACCGGGGTTCGATCCTGACTACGGGTGTTGTCTGTAAGGAGTTTTAACGTTCTTCACGTGACCTGCATGGGTTTTCACCGGGAGCTCCGGTTTCGTCCCACATTCCAAAGACGTACAGGTTTGTAGGTTAATTGGCTTGGAAAAAATTGTAAATTGTCCCTAGTGTGTGTAGAATAGTGTTAATATGCGGGGATTGTTGGTTGGTGCAGAGTCAGTGAGGCGATGGGCCCGTTTTCAAGCTGTATTTCTAAACTAAACTGCAATATAAAACAAAATTACCACACTAGTTAGTGGTCATGTTCAGAACCTAAAAAACCCAATTTATAATTTCCCTTGCTATGAAGAAATAATGCAGTGTCTTCAAGATAACATACTGGGGGTGGGAGATTGCAACCTTCCCTGTTTCGACAAATGCAATCAACCTGCTGTGCACAATCAAATAAGATCAAATGGAACAATTTGTCCTCAAACTTTAGGTTGTGCACGCCTAATGCAAGAAGAAGACGATAACATGCTTCCAGCCAACACCACACTTTGGCTCAGAGTGTATTTTTGTGATTACAATCTACAAAAATCTTTGAAGCATTACGACTGCAGCATTTTCTACAGGTATATGCATTTTGTTGTCTCTGTACTGTACACTGACAATGACAATTAAAATTGAATCTGAATCTGAATCTGAATCTGTACTGGGGAGGGGATAGGGGACCAACATGATTTTTGAAAATCATTTTATACCTGTTGGCAATTGTGTTATTGTCTGGCTCCTGTTGAGAACCAGTTGCAGTCCTTCCTCAACCGCTGGCCATTATTCTTTCAGATGGACCCGAGACTAAGCAAGTAGCTCAGAAAAGCGAAGCGGGGAGGGAGGAAAAAGGCTCCTCCACTCCTTTTCACATCTGGGTTGGGGATCAGAAATTTACATCCAACCAGATCCAGCCCCTGGATTTGATCAGCCAGCCTGCCAACTGCCCCTCACTGGTGCATAATTCCCAGTAACTTCTGTTTTCCCCAGGTTCTAGCAGTTTACTTTCCTCTGACATGGGCCCACAGGCACTAATCACTTTGCTTCAGAAGATTTTGTGAGAGAGCATTAACAGAGAATTTGAAATTTCAGCAAATCCAACTCAGGTCGAGCTTTAGTAAATACATTGCGAAGAAATTCAAAATATCATAACTGAATTTCAGTTCATTTACCTTTATGATTTAAGTACAGTTCTTCAGGGTCTGAAGAGTCTTTCAGTGCTTTAGGGTTTTTGGTACACCTCACCTTCAGGTGGAAATGTAGTGTGTCAATCTCTGTTCCCTCTTCATCCCCTATTGAAATAATAACACACAATCTCTTTAAGAAAGAACTACAGATGCTGGAAAATCGAAGGGAGACAAAAATGCTGGAGAAACTCAGCGGGTGAGGAGCAAAGGAAATAGGCAACGTTTCGGGCCAAAATCCTTCTTCAGACAATCTCTTGTCAGGCTAGGGCATTTCAGCTGCTTCATGTTAAAGCGTGGTCATTTCAGTGAAGCACTTTTTTTATTCCTGTACCCACATTTAACTACAGGCAGGAAGAGAAATGGAAATGCTGGAAATACTCAGCAAGTTTGACACCATCCACGAAGAGAGAAGAGTTAATACAAATGCAAGAGACAGCAGATTCTGGTCTTGAGCAAAAAGCAAACTCAACAGGTAAAGCAGCAGGATACAAAGTGTTGGAATAACTCAGATCAGGCAGCATCTCTGGAGAAGATAGATAGGTGACATTTCGAACCAAGACTCTTCTTCAGACTGAATGGCGAGGGAGGGGAAAGGTAGAAAGAGGACTGAGGCAGGACCAAACATGGCAGGCACTGTCCGCCATGGCCTGCTGGATCTCCCGGTTGCTAGCCATTTAACTCCTCGCACCATTCCCCTACTCTTTCTCTCCTGGGCCCCTTCCATTACCAGAATAAGGCCACACACAAATGGAGGAACAGCACCTCATATGTAGATTACAACCCAACATTATGAACATCGATCTCTCCAACTTTAGGTAACCCCTTACTAAACCCTCCCACAAACTCACCCAACCTCCCTTATTTTTCACTCCCCCCCCCCCCCACCCCACCTCCTCCCGTACCCCACCTATTTGTCCCACAACCCCTCGCCCCTAACTTGCATCTCCCTCGCATCGCAATTCGCAATCCTTCAAACCTGGCTCACACCGTCTGCTTTTATCTCTGCCCTTTGTTTCAACCATCTGCATATCAAAAAACCTGCTTTACCAACCACCTGTCATGCACGGTCCTGCCTCTCTCCTCTTCTAGCTTTCTTCTCGCCTCCCTCCATCGACAATCAGTCTGAAGAAAGTCTTGATCCGAAACGTCACCTATCCATGTTCTCCAGAGATGCTGCCTGACCTGCTGAGTTACTTTTGTGTATTAACCAGCATCTCAGTTCCTTGTTTCCACAGGTGAAGCAGCATCTGTGATGAAATAGACAGCCGACATATTGGGACAAGACCCTTCAAGTTAATCCACTCAAAAATATTAACTGCTTCTCCCTCCATCTGTGCCAGTTTCTGATTTTTAAATTCTCCCTCAAAACATAAACATTCAGTGAAAGGATACCTGAATACCAAGTTTTGCTTTGTGTCTCGTGGATGTTAAATCATATAACAGCTATTCGACACAGTGGGTTTTGTGTACCAGTGTACCAATTACTTCATAACTCACCATAACGCACAACACATAATCCTCCAAAATATCCGCCGCCACCAACGGGATCCCACCATTAGCCACATTTTCCCATCTCCACCCCTTTCTGCCTTCCGCAGACATTTCGCTCTGCAACTCCCTGGTTAACTCATCCCTTCCCACCCAAACCACCCCCTCCCCAGGTACATTCCCCAGTAACTGCAGACGATGCACCGCCTGTTACTATACCTCCTCCCTCGACTCTGTCCAGGGACCCTGACAGCCCTCAGGTTAGGCACTGGTTCACTTGCACCTCTTCCAACCTCATCTACTGCATCCGTTGTTCAAGATGTGGACACATACATCGGCGAGACCAAATGCCGACTGGGCGATCGTTTTGCGGAACACCTTTGCTCAGCCTGCGTGAACCAACCTGATCTCCCGGTTGCTGGACAATTTAATTCTCCTTCCCATTCCTTCACATGCCTTTCTGTCCTCAGTCTCGTCCATTGTCAATGGTCGCACGGACCTGTTCTGTATTTATTTATGCCTACTATATTCTGTTGTTCTGAAGCAACGCAAGAATTTCATTGTCCTATCTGGGACACATGACAATAAACTCTCTTGAATCTCTAATATTGATTTCTCTCACTTCAGGTAGCCCCGGCATTCCCTCTCTATCCCTCCCCCACCCAAGTCGCACTAGCTTCTCATTTTCACCCTAAAAACAGCTTACAATTGTCTGTTTCCTTTATCATCATTACTTTTTTTGCATATCTTTCATGCATTGTTCTTCATCTCTCCACATCACCATCTATATATCTCGTTTTCCTTATCCCTTAAAAGTCTGAAGAAGGGTCTCTACCTAAAACGTCATAGAAACATAGAAATTAGATGCAGGAGTAGGCCATTCGGCCCTTCGAGCCTGCACCGCCATTCAATATGATCATGGCTGATCATCCAACTCAGTATCCCGTACCTGCCTTCTCTCCATACCCTCTGATCCCCTTGGCCACAAGGGCCACATCTAACTCCCTCTTAAATATAGCCAATGAACTAGCCTCAACTACCCTCTGTGGCAGAGAGTTCCAGAGATTCACCACTCTCTGTGTGAAAAAAGTTCTCCTCATCTCGGTTTTAAAGGATTTCCCCCTTATCCTTAAGCTGTGACCCCTTGTCCTGGACTTCCCCAACATCGGGAACAATCTTCCTGCATCTAGCCTGTCCAACCCCTTAAGAATTTTGTAAGTTGTCATCCATTCCTTCTCTCCAGAGATGCTGCCTGTCCCACTGAGTTACTCCAGGTTTTTGTCTATCTTAGTTTTAAACCAGCATCTGCCGTTCTTTCTTACTCATAACTCCATTAACCCCGATTCAATTTAGTGCTGCGCGTTTAGGTTTGCATATTCTTTCTGTGACAACACAGGTTTCCTCCAGCGGCTTCTATTTCTTCCAATACCAAAACATTGACAGGATAATTGGGTACTACAAATTACCCCCAGCAGAGTAATGAGTTTCAAAAATTAAAGAGGAATTACACAGATACATAGACCATAGGTGAAGGAGTAGGCCATTCGACCCTTCGAGCAAGCACCGCCATTCAATGTATTCATAGCTGATCATCCACAATCAGTACCCCGATCCTGCCATCTCCCCATATCCCTTGATTCTGCCCGCTCTAAGAGCTTGCTAGAGTTAGTGGGTATTTGAATGAAAATAGGGCACCATGCTTTTGAGAAGTCCCCAGCATATCTTTTCATGGCTGACACAAAACAACATCCTCACCTGTGCTCCTGTACTCAAATAGTCGTGGGTCTGCTTTGATGGGGATGAGGCCCAGTCTGTGCGCCAAGATTTCATCCTGAACAATGGAGGTGTTGTTGTAGATAAATGCCTTCTCCACAGCCATGGTTGGGACCTAAACAACAGTCAATATCAGAGTCAGAGTCAGAGTCAATTTAATTGTCATTTGGACCCCTGGAGGTCCAAACGAAATGCCGTTTCTGCAGCCATACATTACACACAAATAGACCCCAGACACAACATAATTACATTTAACATAAACATCCATCACATAGCTGTGATGGAAGGCCAAATAAACTCATCTCTCCACTGCACTCTCCCCCCCCCCCGATGTCAGAGTCAAAGTCATAGCCCCCGGCTGCATTGCAAGTTTAATGGATCAAATGCAACAGCAAACAATGTCAAATTGTGCCTTAGTAGTTCTTGAGAGGCTCAATGTAGTTGAGCCACAGTCCTGATTCAACACTCATTCACAGCTGTGCTGAATGGGTTACTCTTGTTAAATTGATGAAGAGCCATAGTTAGGATCTTGTATGCTCCCTCCATTAGGATTTTCTTTGAAGGGAGTTTTGGTCTAGTATCTTTGTTTCAAATTTCACCTTATACAATGGAAATAGGAATAGCACAGAAACAGGCCCTTTGGCCCAACTTGACCAAGATGCCCCAGCTAAGCTAGCCCCATCTGCCTGTACATGGCCGATAACCCCCAAAGCCTTTCCCTATCCACGTACCTGTCTATTTGGCAGGTTGTTCCATACACTTACTATCCTCTGTGAGAAAAGGCTACTCCTCAGATTCGTATTAAACTCGTTACACCTATGTGCTCTCATTTTTAATTCTTGTAGTATTCTTGTGCATTTACCCCATCTGTCCTCTCATATTTTGATACACCTGTAAAATTACTCTTCATTTTCATATCCTATAAGGAATAAGGTCCCAGCTTGCCCCAACTCTCCCTAGTTTAGCCCCTCCAGTTCTGGAAACATCCTCGTAAATGTCTGTATCGACATCCAGCCTCCCACTTGTTTCATATGTGCATTACATCCTGTCCCCCTGTCAATCTAGTTGAAGCCATCCTTGTATAATACTTACACTCCTGCCAACGTTTTGGTTTCCAAAGACGTGCAGGCTTGTAAGTTAATTGGCTTGGTAAATGGAAAAATGGTCCCTAGTGCGTGTAGGATAGTGTTAATGAGCGGGGATCGCTGGTCGGCGGGGACCCGGTGGGCCGAAGGGCCTGTTTCCGTGCTGTATCTCTAAACTAAACAAAATGTTCTTATAGCTGAACCGCTGGATGGAGGAGGCAGATAAGAACTCCTGTTATAATTACTGGAAATGGGAAATTATGCAAAGTATCCATTCTGGTTGACACATGAACACACATAGGCCAGTTAATCTCTCAAACCTATTAAACAGAGATCATGGGTGATCTATGATCCAATGTATAGCTTTGACTACATTTACCCCCAAAAAACTATTGATTTCCAATATACACCATGACTATCAATTGAACTAGTTTAGATGGGCATCTTGATCAACATGGATGAGTTATGGCAAAGGGCCTATTTCCGTGTATCACGGCTCTATTAAAAAATGCGGTATCAATTCTATTTTGCAAAATACGGTTCTAAACTGCCTATGTTGAAGGCAACGTAGTAGAGCTGGATATTGAGATTACATCACCTCAGCAAGCAAGATGCGGCGGAAGGCATTTGCAATAGCGGCATCAATTCCAATCATGTCAAACTCCAAAGTGTCTTCCTCCATTTGTAAAATGTCAATCCTGAAATTCTAATGCAGACAAAGGTCAAATGCCTCTCACTTTACAAGGGACTCGTGATTTTTCACTTCTACCCCTTGGGTAAACAGAGTTGATTCTGGTGTATGCATAGTTTGCAAAGCCAGGCAACAATTTTCTCCACAACCATTAATTGAAAGTGAGTAATGCTGCAAGCAAACTGTTTTTCAGAGGTTCTAAGGTCTTAAATGAAAGGAGCAGAATTAGGCCATGCGGCCCAAGAAGTCTACTCGCCATGCAATCATCTCTGATTTATCTCCCCCTTCTAACCACATTCTCCTGCCTTCTCCCCATAACTCCTGACACCCACAGGGTGGCTACAGAGGCGCAGCGGTAAAGTTGCTGCTTTACAGCGCTTGCAGCACCGGAGACTCGGGTTCGATCCCGACTACGGGTGCTGTATGTATGGAGCATGTACGTTCTCTCCATGACCGCGTGGGGGTTAATTGGCTTGGTGTATGTGTAAATTGTTCCTAGTGTGTGTAGGATAGTGTGGAGCTCGCTGGTCGATGTGGACTTGGCCGGCCGTGGGCCTGTTTCCGCGCTGTATCTCTAAACTAAACTAAAACTGTACCAATCAAGCAACTATCTATCTCTGCCTTGAAAATATCCACTGACTTGGCCTCCACAGACTTCTGTGACAAATAATTCCAGATCCTCCACTTCTCCTTCCTAAAGGAACGTCCTTTAATTCTGGGGCTGTGACCTCTAGACCTAGACTCTCCCACTAGTGGAAATATCCTCTCCACATCCACTCTATACAAGCCCTTCACTGAGGTCCCCCCTCATTTAGCGAGTACAGGCCCAGTGCCGTCAAACACTCATCATATATTCACCTACTCATTCCTGGGATCATTCTTGTAAACCTCCTCTGGACCCTCTCCAGGACCAGCATATCCTTCCTCAGATAATCAAGTTTGCTGATGACGCTGTGGTGGTGGGCCTGATCTCAGACAACGATGAGAAGGCCTACCGGGAGGAGGTGGCTGATCTGGCACTCTGGTGTCAGGACAACAGCCTCCTCTTGAACATCAGAAAAACTAAGGAACTGACCGTGGACTTTAGGAGGGCACATCATCCGAGGACGTACACACCATTGAGGATAAATGGGGATACTGTGGATAGGGTGAGCTGTTTTAAATATCAGGGAGTCCACATCTCTGAGTATATGACATGGACATCACACGCTGCAGCACTCGTAAGGCAAGGCAGCGCCTTTACCACCTCAGGCAATTGAGGAAATTCAGAGTGTCTCCGAGGATCCTGCAGTGCTTCTACTCAGCGGCTGTGGAAAGCATCTTGTCCGGAAATATTACAATCTGGTTTGGGAATTGCTCTGCCCAGGACAAGAAGGCTCTGCAGAGAGTAGTGCGTTCAGTCGAACGCACTATGGGAACTTCACTCCCCCCCCCCTGCAGGAACTATACATCAGGAGGTGTAACTCCAGAGCCAATAAAATCATGGGAGACCGCTTCAACCCCTGCAACGGACTGTTTCAGCTGCAACAGTCAGGCGAACGCCTCCGTTGCCATGCTGTGAGAACGGACAGGTTGAGAAGGAGTTTCTTCCCGGAGGCCATTAGGACTGTAAACTCCTATCTCACCAGGGACTAACTTTTACTGTACCACTCTACTGCTTTTTTTTTAATTGCTGTTTTTTTCCCTTTTTCCTTCCACCCACAATATTTAATATGTAAAAGAATATGTGATTCTGTTCCATTCTGTTTGTAGTTTGTTTGGTTGTTTGTTTGTTTGTCTTTTTGCACAAAGTCTGCGAGCATTGCCACTTTTCATTTCACTGCACATCTCATATGTGTATGTGACGAATAAACTTGACTTGACATGGTACCCAAAACTGCTCACAATACTCCAAATGTAGCCTGACCAGCACCTTATAGAGCCTCAGCATTATATTCCTGTTTTTGTATTCTAGCCCTCTTGAACTAAATGCTGGCATTGGTAGTTATCTGGAATAAGCTGCCAGAGGTGGTAGGTGACAGATATAATTACAAAGTTTAAAAGACATTGGAACAAATACTTTAAGACATGGAAGGTGCAGATGTATTTGGCCTGATGTAGACAAATGGAATTAGTATAGATAAGTATTAGAGTCAGCATTGATGATGTGAGCTGAAAGGACCCCGGTTCTGTGCTGTACGATTTAATGAAGGTATTTCAAGTACTGTTTGGAATCTGCAATTTCTTATGACCCAAGAAGGAGGGAGCACAAGTTTAAGGGGCTCGATGCAGAGGCAGGAGGGAGTATCAACAGAGACCTGTGCGCGACTCCTTGCCCCCATACCTAACTCCACCCCCTGGATACCTGGTTTTCCCACCCCATTCCCCCACCCCCTGGCTACCCCCATACCCCACCCTTCGGGCAGCCCCCGTCCCCCCCCCCCACCCTCTGGCTGTCACTGTCCCCACCCCCACCCTGCCACTGTCCCCACCCCTGGCTGTCACTGTCCCCACCCCCACCCTGTCACTGTCCCCACCCCTGGTTGTCACTGTCCCCACCCCTGGCTGTCACTGTCCCCACCCTGTCCCTGTCCCCACCCCCACCCCCACCCTGTCACTGTCCCCACCCCCCACCCTGTCCCCGCCCCCACCCTGTCACTGTCCCCCCCCACCCCTGGCTGTCAATGTCCCCACCCCCACCCTGTCCCTGTCCCCCCCCCCCCTGTCACTGTCAATGTCCCACCCCCACCCTGTCACCCTGTCCCCCCCCCCACCCCTGGCTGTCAATGTCCCCCACCCCCATCCTGTCACTGTCCCCACCCCCACCTGTCACTGTCCCCACCCCCACCCTGTCACTGTCCCCACCCCCAATGTCCCACCCCCACCCTGCCACTGTCCCCACCCCCACCCTGTCACTGTCCCCACCCCCACCCTGTCACTGTCCCCACCCCCACCCTGTCACTGTCCCCAATGTCCCCCCACCCCCACCCTGTCACTGTCCCCACCCCCACCCCCCACCCCCACCTGTCACTGTCCCCACCCCCACCCTGTCACTGTCCCCACCCCCACCCTGTCACTGTCCCCACCCCCACCCTGTCACTGTCCCCACCCCCACCCTGTCACTGTCCCCACCCCCACCCTGTCACTGTCCCCACCCCCCACCCTGTCACTGTCCCCCACCCTGTCACTGTCCCCCCCCCCCCCCCTGCCACTGTCCCCACCCCCACCCTGTCACTGTCCCCACTGTCCCCCACCCCCACCCCTGGCCCCACCCCCACCCTGTCACTGTCCCCCCCCCCCCCCCTGTCACTGTCCCCCCCCCACCCTGCCACTGTCCCCACCCCCACCCTGCCACTGTCCCCACCCCCACCCTGTCACTGTCCCCACCTTCTCGAAGCGACGCTGGCTCCACGTGTCATCGTAGCCGGGGTAGTTCCCGGGAAAGTCGGTGGTGTGGACCTGAGGGGTTATAAAGAATTAACAGCAGCTACATGACAAATCAGTGGCGACAGCAGCCGAGATCACATGTGAACCATGTTCGCGGGGCGACACACTCACATTGTGGACACTGAACTCCTTGAGAACCACTCGGTTGCGAATCAGCTCGACGTGCTCCCGGCCGCCCGCCATTGCCATTGCGCAGCCGCAGCAGCAGCAGCAGTTCAAACCCGCACGCACAGCGCATGCCCCGCCTCCCAGGGACCGTGGGTCCCGAATGACGTATAACACGTCTCCCGCATGACGTGCGCCACACCTCCCGCAACGTCCTCGGCGTAGTCGCGCGGGGCTTTGTGGTCCACGTCACGGCCTCCGGTGTTGACGGTCGGTGTTTACTGCGATCGCCGCGGGGCCAGACCGGTGGTGGCACCAGCGATGGCGGCGGCGGCGGCAGCGGCAGCGGCAGCGGGGACCGGCAGCGGAGCGACAAAGAACGGCGAATGGGGAGCCTTCGAGGAGACAATGCTGCAGGTTAAAGAAACTCTGCCGTTTAGAGTGTACACCGTGGATCCCTTGACATCTCCCCTCCCTGCAGATCCCCCTGGTCTGTCGGCAGCCCCCACGGTGCTCCCCACAATATGTCCCCCCTCCCCACGGTGCTCCCCACAATGTGTCCCCCCCCCCACGCCCCACGGTGCCCCCCTCCCCACAATATGTCCCCCCTCCCCACGGTATGCTCCCCTCCCCACAATGTGTCCCCCCCCGCCCCACGGTGCTCCCCACAATGTGTCCCCCCTCCCCACGGTGCTCCCCCACAATGTGTCCCCCCCCCCCCACGGTGCTCCCCACAATGTGTCCCCCCCCCCCCACGGTGCTCCCCACAATGTGTCCCCCCCTCCCCACGGTGCTCCCCACAATGTGTCCCCCCCCCCACGGTGTCCCCACAATATGTCCCCCCCTCCCCACAATGTGTCCCCCCCTCCCCACAATGTGTCCCCCCCTCCCCACAATGTGTCCCCCCCCCCCACAATGTGTCCCCCCCCCCCCACAGTGTGTCCCCCCTCCCCACAATGTGTCCCCCCCTCCCCACAATGTGTCCCCCCCTCCCCACAATGTGTCCCCCCCCCCCCCACAATGTGTCCCCCCTCCCCACAATGTGTCCCCCCCCCCCACCTCCCCACAATGTGTCCCCCCCCCCACGTGTCCCCACAATGTGTCCCCCCTCCCCACAATATGTCCCCCTCCCCACAATATGTCCCCACTCCCCACAATATGTCCCCTCTCCCCATAATGTGTCCCCTCTCCCCACGGTGCTCTTCCTCAGAGGATATTCATCGGAGTCTGAAGAAGGGTTCCGAACTGAAACGTCACCCATTCCTCCTCTTCAGCGATGCTGCCTGTCCCGCTGATTTACTCCAGCATTTCGTGTCTATCTTCGGTATAATCTAGCCTCTGTAGTTCCTTCCTACAGATAGGATAATACATTACATAAACACAATCAAACTCGCTTACAATGTAAAGTAGAACAAAGGGGAAGATTCTGCATTTCGTTTTCTCTGTACTGTACACTGCACAATGACAATAAAGTTTGAATCTGAATCTGAAGATAGAGTGCAGAATATAGTTCTTAGCTTTGTAGTGCATCAGTTCCTTAGACAAGTCAAGTCAGGTTTATTCGTCACATACACATATGAGATGTGCAGTGAAATGAAAAGTGGCAATGCTCGTGGATTTGGCGAAAAAAACAAACAAACTAAAAACAGAATGGAACAGAAATACATATTCACATATTACATATTTGTGGGAGGGAAGAAAAGGGAAAAAACAGCAATTTTAAAAAGACACCACACAACAGTAAAATGGTACAGTAAAGTTAGTAGGTACACAAAATTGCTGGTGAAACTCAGTGGGTGCAGCAGCATCTATGGAGCGAAGGAAATGGGCGACGTCCTTCTTGAACACAGTAACGTTAGTCCCTGGAGAGATAGGAGTTTACAGTTCTAATGGCCTCTGGGAAGAAACTCCTTCTCATCCTCTCCGTTCTCACAGCATGGCAACGGAGGCGTTTGCCTGAACGTAGCAGCTGGAACAGTCCTTTGCTGGGGTAGAAGGGGTCCCCCATGGTCTTGTTGGCTCTGGAGTTGCACCTTCTGATGTATAGTTCCTGCAGAGGGGCGAGTGTAGTTCCCATAGTGCGTTCGGCCGAACGCACTACTCTCTGCAGAGCCTTCTTGTCCTGGGAGAGCAGTTCAAAGTCCAATGTCGGTACTTGGGGTAGAGGTGAATTGGACAGTACCCCAGCTTATGGAAGGACCTTTCAGAAGCCCAATAACAGTGGGGAAGAAGTTGTTCCTGAGTCTGATGGTGGAGGCTTTCAAGCTGTTGTGCCTGTTGCAGGATGGGAACCGGGCGAAGAAGGAATTACTGGGGTGGGGCAAGTCTTTGATCAGGTTGCCTGCTTTTCTGAGGCAGGGTGGTGTAGATAGAGATATTGGTGGGAAGCCTGGTCTATGTGATGGGCCGGGCTACATCCACACCTCTCTGCCATTTATTGGTTCCCAAATCAAGCTGTGATACAACCTGATAGTAAGCATTCTGAGGTGCAGAGGCGTGATAAAACATGACAAAGGCGTGCGGGTGTGTGGGTTAATTGGTCAATTGCACCTCATATGTAGGAAATGGATGAGAAAGTAGGATAGATAAGTGTGGGCCAAAGGGCCTGTTCCATTCTGTATCTTTCAATGATAATCTGTGATGTTGATTAAATGTCAGTTTTCCATAGTTAGTACTCTGAAATAAAGATTTCTAAGGATTCAGGAACCTTTGAGCAAATTAAAGTTATACTCGTCTCCATCTTAACTACTGTTTGTGACCCCTTATTTTGAAACTCAGCCCTGCAGTTTTAGGTTTCCCCATTAGGTACCACTCAGCAACCACCTTGTCAGTCCCCTTCAGAATCTTGTATGTTTCAATATGATTACCCCTCATTCGCTGAGTCCAATGACTGTAAGATCAACCTTTTTTGCACATCAACCTTCTCCATAATGCCTCCAATGCAAAAACACAAAGACCTGTATGTTTAAGAAGGAACTGCAGATGCTGGAAAATCGAAGGTAGACAAAAATGCTGGAGAAACTCAGCAGATGAGGCAGCATCTATGGAGCGAAGGAAATAGGCGACGTTTCGGGTCGAGACCCTTCAGACCTGCATGTTGTTTTTTTTTTAGGTAAAGGCTTACCAGGACTCTGTAAAGTAGCATTAGAACTTCCCGACATTTGTAATCCGTTACAGTAAAGGCCATGTTGCATTAGCCTCCTTAATTGCTTGTGGTTGGTGTGTGTAACCTTTTCGCATGCTAGTACCTGTACTTTAAGGTCCCTTTGTACCACAACATGTTATAGTCCTGATCCATGTAAATATTTTTTTTTTCCATTCTTTCTTCCAAAGTGGATAACCTAGTACAATTTCCCCATTATTCACAATTTGCCAACTTTATATTCAATCATTGTGTAGGAAGGAACTGCAGATGCAGGTTTACACCAAAGATAGACACAAAATGCTGGAATAACTTAGCAGGACAGGCAGTATCTCTGGATAGAAGGAATGGATGACGTTTCGGGACAAGACCCTTCTTCAGACTACATTCCTTCTATCCAGAGATGCTGCCTGTCCCGCTGAGTTACTCCAGCATTTTGTGTCTATATATCCAATTATTTTTGTATAATCCTTTCACAGGCACTCTGCCCTCCCCATAATTTGCCAATCCGCTTGCCTATCTATCATCAGCAAAACTGGTTACAGAACACTGTCCCCTCATCCAAATTGTTAACATACAGGTAGA
The DNA here is from genome assembly GCF_028641065.1 of Leucoraja erinaceus. Taxonomy (NCBI): domain Eukaryota; kingdom Metazoa; phylum Chordata; class Chondrichthyes; order Rajiformes; family Rajidae; genus Leucoraja; species Leucoraja erinaceus. Next base: position 83,889,541 of record NC_073381.1, on the reverse strand, counting down.
TCTGCTATATAGGGCCAGATAGGCTGCAACCCAGAGTACTTAAGGAAGTAGCTCCAGAAATAGTGGATGCATTAGTAATAATCTTATAAAACTCTTTAGATACTGGAGTAGTTCCTGAGGATTGGCGGGTAGCAAACGTAACCCCACTTTTTAAGAAGGGAGGAAGAGAGAAAACGGGGAATTACAGACCAGTTAGTCTAACATCGGTAGTGGGGAAACTGCTAGAGTCAGTTATTAAAGATGGGATAGCAGCACATTTGGAAAGTGGTGAAATCATTGGACAAAGACAGCATGGATTTATGAAAGGTAAATCATGTCTGACGAATCTTATAGAATTTTTCGAGAATGTAACTAGTAGCGTGGATAGGGGAGAACCAGTGGATGTGGTGTATCTGGACTTCCAGAAGGCTTTCGACAAGGTCCCACATAAGAGATTAGTAGACAAACTTAAAGCACACGACATTGGGGGTTCAGTATTGATGTGGATAGAGAACTGGCTGACAAACAGGAAGCAAAGAGTAGGAGTAAACGGGTCCTTTTCACAATGGCGGGCAGTGACTAGTGGGGTACCGCAAGGCTCAGTGCTGGGACCCCAGCTATTTACAATATATATTAATGATCTGGATGAGGGAATTGAAGGCAATATCTCCAATTTTGCGGATGACACTAAGCTGGGGGGCAGTGTTAGCTGTGAGGAGGATGCTAGGAGACTGCAAGGTGATTTGGATAGGCTGGGTGAGTGGACAAATGTTTGGCAGATGCAGTATAATGTGGATAAATGTGAGGTTATCCACTTTGGTGGCAAAAACAGGAAAGCAGACTATTATCTAAATGGTGGCCGATTAGGAAAAGGGGAGATGCAGCGAGACCTGGGTGTCATGGTACACCAGTCATTGAAAGTAGGCATGCAGGTGCAGCAGGCAGTGAAGAAAGCGAATGGTATGTTAGCTTTCATAGCAAAAGGATTTGAGTATAGGAGCAGGGAGGTTCTACTCAAGAGTCAAGAGTCAAGAGTCAATTTAATTGTCATTTGGACCCCTGGAGGTCCAAACGAAATGCCGTTTCTGCAGCCATACATTACACACAAATAGACCCCAGACACAACATAATTACATTTTACATAAACATCCATCACATAGCTGTGATGGAAGGCCAAAAAAACTTATCTCTCCACTGCACTCCCCCCCCCCCCCCCCCCCCCCCCCCCCGATGTCAGAGTCAAAGTCAAAGCCCCCGGCTGGCGATGGCGATTGTCCCGCGGCCATTAAAGCCACGCCGGGTGGTGCGAGGTCGCACACCGGGTCTTGGTGTTGGAGCCCCCGGTGTGCGCTCGCAAAGTCCCGCGGCCATTCCAGCCGCGCGGGGCAGTGGTGTCAGGCCCCGCTCCAGGAGCTCTTCAACCCTGCAACACGGGCGGGAGAATTCGCCGTTGCAGGAGCCCCGAAAAGCGGTCTCCCTCCAGGGACCCGCGGGCTCCCGGTGCCGCCGTCCGCAGACCCGCAGTAGCAGCCTTCGCATCAGCAGCGGCAGCAGCAGCAGCTGCGCTCCTCCACCGCTCCACCACCCGCTCCGGTCTCGGCCAGCTCCGCGACGGCAACGGTGAGTCGGCACCAGAGTCCCCGGCTTCTTCCTGTTGGAGGCCGCTCCTCGTTGCGGCCTCAACGACACCTGAGACCCGACGAGAAAGGGTCGGGTCTCCAGTGCAGGGAGAGATTCAAAAGTTTCCCCCCCCCCCCACACATCCCCCCACACACACACCCCAACATAAAATAACAAAAACTACATAAAAACACAGACAAAAAATAATAAAAACGCGGACAGGCTGCAGAGGCCGCTGCTGGCCAGAGCCGCGCCGCCTACCGGATGTCGTTGTAGTTGTACTGCAGTTGTACATGGTCTTGGTGAGACCACACCTGGAGTATTGCGTACAGTTTTGGTCTCCAAATCTGAGGAAGGACATTATTGCCATAGAGGGAGTGCAGAGAAGGTTCACCAGACTGATTCCTGGGATGTCAGGACTGTCTTATGAAGAAAGACTGGATAGACTTGGTTTATACTCTCTAGAATTTCGGAGATTGAGAGGGGATCTTATAGAAACTTACAAAATTCTTAAGGGGTTGGACAGGCTAGATGCAGGAAGATTGTTCCCGATGTTGGGGAAGTCCAGAACAAGGGGTCACAGCTTAAGGATAAGGGGGAAACCGAGATGAGAAAAACGTTTTTCACACAGAGAGTGGTGAATCTCTGGAATTCTCTGCCACAGAGAGTAGTTGAGGCCAGTTAACTGACTATATTTAAGAGGGAGTTAGATGTGGCCCTTGTGGCTAAAGGGATCAGAGGGTATGGAGAGAAGGCAGGTACGGGATACTGAGTTGGATGATCAGCCATGATCATATTGAATGGCGGTGCAGGCTCGAAGGGCCGAATGGCCTACTCCTGCACCTAATTTCTATGTTTCTATAATGTGGGTTTCTGCAGTGCAAATTGGATACAACAATGAATTAGGGAACATGATACCATTGTATTATTCAGACCTAGAGAACCGCTTAAAAGTAACTTTGGAAATTGGCAAGAGAGAAAAAAATCTGTTTTGGAAAATGTTTCTATATAGTCTCCTAGCATAATCAGACACATTGTCTCTTCAGAAGACAGCTGCTACTTTCAGGGCGGGAAGTGATTGAAATTAACAATCAATCACTTCTATTGACACGTGCAGTGATACTCTGTAAAACAATGTTCTCTATAGCCGTTCGTATTTACAGGTAAAAAATAAACCTTTGCTATTAAAAATAACTTTTATTTTTGCAAGAAAAAATAACTTTATTAGAGCGTGTCTGTACCCCTCTCGCCCCTAACCTCATTGACACAATTGTTCGTATAATGCAATTTTCTGTAACTTGTGGTTTCATAGGAAACCTACTGTTGTGTTACAACAGAACTATTTGCAGATTATAAACAGTTGAAGGCCTTGCGCTTATCTGGGGTACTCTTACTAACTGCTAATCTGAAAATGACCTGTTTATCTTGACTCTCTTTCCTAATTATTACTCTCCCCATAACATTCAGTAGGTTGCCTCCAACCCCAAGCATACATCTTATGCCTTCTGGAAACCCAGAATTACTGGTTTTCCCTTTATTCATCCTCGTTGTTACATGCTCAACAAACTTGTCAGCACTGTTTATGATTTTTCTAAATGTTCTTCTGTTCTTCATCCATGATTCCAGTATTTTCTCAATGATAAACATTGGGATAGTTGCCCTATCGTTTTTTTTGGTGTTCTGTCTCCCTCCTTTTAAAAAAAATAATGCCCTTGTGTTTCAATTTTTTTCTAATGTCCTGAGACATCTCTGGAATTTTGGAAGAATGCAACTAACATGTCCAGTTTCCTTGCAGTCACATCAAGACCCCTACTGTGTAGGGCAGCAGGTCCAGAGGACTTGTCAGTCTTTAGTTTGCCAAGTAATTGTTCTCCAGCGATAGAGATTTTTTATAAAAGTTCCACCCTTCCTTATAGGCCTTTTATTATGGAGATTTTAAAAAACAAAACATTTTCTATGGTGAAAATTCAATCAAATTAATTGTTTAGAATCTCTACCATCTCTATTTCCATTATCCTCAGTCGCACGCTCCATGGAGCCAACAATGATCAGAGAAGTTGCTGCATAATCTGAATTCCAACAGCGTGATTTTTTTCAACACAACTTCAGGACTATTTTCCAGTAGCCTATGTTCTTGAATCAATATGAGACCGTTATTATTAGAAGTGGTGTATTTACCAGAAGTCTGTCAGTAAATAAATATTCAGCTAACAGTAACCGCAACATGACTGAATTCAATACTACATTTATGTGGACTACAAATGAAGGTTTTAAATGTCGACACGTGTCCATGTGTTAGAGTTAACATGTTAAGCCAGACATATCAAACATCAGGTACAATGACAGATAATAGGTGTCTCACAAAGTTGCACTAAATACAAAGCAAAATGGCAAAGATTCATAGAATTGCAATGGCAAAGAAGGAGGCTGAGTGACCTATTAAGTCTTTGCAGACCCCAAGTAAGATCCCTGTTTTCCTGCTCTGCCAAGTGTCATTTCTCAAGTGCCAACTCAGTACCCTTCTAAAGGCCTTATTTAATTTTGTTTTCACCATCCCCACAGGTAGTGAGTGCCATACCATAGTTACTTTCTGTATGGAAAGCTCTTTCCTCATATCCTGCACGGGTTAAACTGCTCAATCTGTGCTTCACTCAGCTTGTGACAATAGCTTATTTCTATTTAAACCTGTCTAAAACTAAACCAATCCAGTGTAGGAACTGCAGATGCTGGTTTACACCAAAGATGGACACAAAATGCTGAACTAACACAGGCAGCATCTCTGGAGAAAAGGAATAGGTGACATTTATGGTGCAGACTTCTTTAGACTGAATTTTTACTACATCTTTACTAAAGGTCCCTCAACCTTCTCTGCTCCTAAAAGAACAATCCCACTCTCCAATCTTTGAAGCTCAAATCTCTCTTTAGTGGGAAAACATGGTAAATATTTTGTGCATCCACTCTAATACCTTCCTAAAGTGGTGACTGATATTAGATGCAATGCTGCAGTTCTAAGAATGCTATGTTTAATCTATCCATTTTTCTGGTAGTTATCTAAGATTGTGTAAATGCTATTATTTAGGGGAATAGCTCAGCAGTGATCGACATGGAGAACATGGACGACACGTCTGGCTCAAGTTTTGAGGATATGGGAGAGATGCACCAGCAGATGAAAGAAGAAGACAATGTGGGTGAGGAGCCTGTGACTACAGAGGAGGAGGATGCAGCATTCCTTGGCGTGAAGGGATTGAAAGGACAGCTGGGCAGAGAAGTAGCAGATCAGGTGCGGAGCCAGGTTTGTCTTGTGTTGGGCCTGATATTCTCTTTCACGGTGAACCCATTTTGTGATTAAAATGTTCTTGTCCATGTCATCTTGTATCTTGTTGATGTGACTTAGTGATTGGGAGATTTATTTGAAAGTAAATTTGAGTGGTGGTCTGACTGGCCCTCTGATTTAGTTGTGGCCTTGACCTGAATGGGAGCACCATTATCAACAAGATTCTAAACAGGACTCCAGTGATTCTTCTCCCACGCAATATCTATCCTAGCTAATGCCCGAAGCCCCTGCACTGGTGTTGCTTAAATTTGCTGTGCCACTTTGTGACATAAATGAGTCTAACACTGGTATCTGTTCTTCAGGCAGTCCTCTTGTTTTATGTGCTTGCCTACATGATTCCAAGATGCCCTCTGATCTGTGCTGCCTTGCATCCAAAGCTAATCTCATTTTTTTCGTGTTGACTATGCCTGAGACAGGAACTGACTGCCTCTAGAAACATAGATGCTCTGCAGATTACAGTTCTGTCTTGGACAGTGTCTCATTTGTATCCCAGTTCTGAACAAATCACAAAAAATATTCTGACAACACTGTCCCAGTGTTAATAACAATAAATAACTTAAAAGTGTTTATTTTTTTAAATGCGCACAAACAATAAAGAGCAAGTTAGAACTAATAGAGAGAGATAGATTTAGCTCTTAGGGTTCAAGGAATCGAGGGATATGGGGGAAAAGCAGGAACAGGGTACCGATTTTAGGTGATCAACCATGATCATATTGAATGGCGGTGCTGACTCGAAGGGCTAAATTGCCTACTCCTGCACCTATTTCTAGTTTCTCCTGCTTCTAAATGAAAGAACTCATGGTTTTACCATCTCCAGATGACTGCTCTGGCAAACTTCTTGCTGTCTAAGTAAGTTCTGCTGCATATATCCTGTCCAGCATTATATCCAGTCAGCTAAGGTACGGCTGCGAAGCTCTAGGCTGAACTTGGCATTGAGTTGCCATCCACCTAATTGTGTGGAGTCTTCTGCTACCTTAAGGCATCCACTATATGATTTGTCTCTATAAGTTTGGATTATATTTTACAGGTGTGGCAAGCAGGTAAGAGGCAAGCATCAAAGGCATTCAATCTGTATGGCAACATTGATATTCTCAGACCGTACTTCGACGTTGAGCCCATCCAAGTCAGGAACAGGTACGTGTTTCCGCTCTGTATCTCTCAACTAAACCAAAAGCCAAGTCAAAGACATAGGTTTTAAGGAACATCATGAAGCCATAAAGGTTTGGGAAGGAACACTAGCACTGTGGCAGCTGCGGCCACAAACATTGGTGGTGGAGCTGTTAAATTCTGGGATAATTGTAACTCATGTTATGGATATGTGGTCCAAAGCTCTGTTACAAACACAGAAACAAGGCTTTCAACCTAGCTGGTTTGTGTTGGCATTTATCTCACATAACCTGTAGGCCAGGTCCTGTAGATGGGAACTATGATCGCGTCATTCAACGACCCATCCATCTTGGCTTCTGAAGTTATCCCTGGCAATACACTGCTTTTCTTACTGGGTTTTTTAAAGTATCCTTTCTCAGTTTCTACTTAATCGTGTGTCACAAGCATTTATGAAAATGCCCACTGTCTGAAGATGGGTCCAAGCCCAAAACGCATTCTGTCCATTCCCTCCACAGATGCTGCTTGACCTGCTGAGTTACTCCAGCACTTTGATTTTTGCTGTATGTAAATGCTCAAATTGATTTTTTTCCCCTCTAAGATCTTCTTTATAGTTCTTGACTTCATAACTGTATGGCCTCTGTGTGAATTAAATTGTCTTGTTAATGGGCTAACTATAACTTTTCTTTTCAGTGGATTGTTTTCTGTAATCTTCCTTTTGTTCATGATAATTCATGGGTTCAGTACCTTGACTGGCCTTTTTTTGTTTTTAATCCCTTTTTGTTTTTGCTTCTATGCTTCAGGTTTAAGAATTCAAGAGTGTTTTATTGTCATGTGTCCCAGATAGGACAATGAAATTCTTACTTGCTGCAGCACAACAGAATAAGTAAACATAATACAAAACGGAAGATAAAAGTTCAGTGTGTCGATAGACCATAGACCATCTACACACAATAAATAAACAGATATAGTGCAATATTAATAATAGACTGTTATTGTTCAGAGCTTATTTGATGTCATGTTTAATAGCCTGATGGCTGTGGGGAAGAAGCTGTTCCTGAACCTGGATGTTACAGATTTCAGGCTCCTGTACCTTCTTCCCGGTGACAACGGTGAAATGAGTGTGTGACCAGGATGGTGTGGGTCTTTGATGATGTTGGCAGCCTTTTTGAGGCAGCGACTGCAATAGATCCCTTCGATGGTTTTGGTGGTCAAAGCCAGTGATGGACTGGACAGTGGTCACAACTTTCTGCAGTCTTCCACAATGCAGCCAGTCAATATGCTCCCTACTGTGCACCTGTAGAAGTTCGAGAGAGTCCTCCTTGACATACCAACTCTCCGTAGTCTTCTCAGGAAGTAGAGGCGCTGATGTGCCTTCTTTATAATTGCATCAGTGTGCTGGGACCAGGAAAGATCTTTGGAAATATGCACGGTGTCTACCTGATTTTGGGTCTTGTGCATCACTTGGATGCGGGTGGCACAATGGCGCAGCGGTAGAGTTGCTGCCTTGGAGTGCCAGGTTTGATCCTGACTACGGATCTTCTGTATGGAGTTTGTACGTTCTCTCTGTTACCGTGTGGGTTTTCTCCAGGTGCTCCGATTTCCTCCCACACTCCAGAGGCATACATGTTTGTAGGTGAATTGCTTCTGTAAATTTTAAATTGTCCCTAGTGTGTAGGATAGTGCTAATGTACTGGGTGATCTGCTGGTCAGTACAGACCCGGTTGGCCGAAGGGCCTGTTTCCGTGCTGTTTCTCTTGTCTAAAATCATAAGTCCAAACACTCTCATGATCAACATTCTTTGCCATTTCAGATTGGTGGAGTCTCTGATTCCAGTCCGGATGATCAATTTCCCTCAGGTCTGTTTACTTATGCTTGTATCTGCAATCCACTCTTAGTCAGTTCTCATTATCTTTAGGGAACTGTAGCCAGACAACCGGGTCAACATTGCACCTTGTTTAGATATTTTTTAATGTGAATTAACCAAAGTGAATATGTTAGATGCATGTCGTATGATCAGATAATAATCTCATTCAGCGAAAACGTAGCATTGTTCTAAGACTGTTGCAATGTGAGATGTGGAAGGGGAAAAGGGGAGAATTGCATTGGAAATATGCTTTCAATGCCTGTCCATAAACCGTTACTGGACAGGAGAGGTGGGGACCAAGTAAATATTTTGAAGTAAAGGTTGCAAGGTTTTATTAGTCAAGTCAAGTTTATTGTTGTACGCACAACCCAAGAACGTTAACCAGGAGAGTTGGATCGTATTAGAGGACAGACCAGCCATGCTGATTGATTGGGAGAATGGGTCTGAGAGGCAGAATGGTCCCTTCCTCATCCTATAGAATCAAACACCTTGCTTTTTGAATTGTTTTCAAATGCCAGTGTTTGGAAGAAATATTTTGTGAGGGACTTAATGACATTTATTGTATCTTTCTCTCATAGAAGGTTGCAGGAGAGTTGTATGGCCCCTTAATGTTGGTTTTCACGCTGGTGGCCATTCTTTTGCACGGAATGAAGACATCTGGAACTGTAATTGTAAGTGTCAATTTGATTAATGTGACTATAAACCAGTAGTACAACTGTTTATTATATATTGACAGATGACACCAGGGCACAATACCAAAATAATGGTCATTGCTTTCTTAACAGCACTGAAAATTTAAAGATTTTTCAACTGAAGGCAGATTTTTTTCTCTTCTTGCCACAAGTCTCTAGGTGAATATATTAATTTGCACATCTATAGCTGCCATATCTCCTTGTATATTAGATTTATCTAAAATACTGCAGATACTAAAAGGGTGAAATAAAAGAGGAAACTGCTGGAAATCGACATCAGGTGAAGCAGCATCTGCAGGGAGAGGGGGTGTTCACATTCCAGTTCGGGGATCTTTCAACATCAGCATGAAACACTCGCTCTGTGTCTAAACCCACCGGTGTTATCTGGCTTGCTGATTATTACTGATACCTTTTGATTATTTTCAAGAGTCAAGGTGTTTAATTGTCATATGCACTGAAACGAAACAATTAAATTTGTACAAGCAGCAGCATTACAGGTCTGTAAACACAGTACTCAATAGATAACACAATAAACTTTTTTTTTAAATCCCAATATTAGTGAAAAACAAAACTAAAACCAAGGCAAAATAAAACAAAAAATGTTAATCCATTCTGCAGTTTCTTAGCTCTTTCTCAGTTCTCACCTTGGTTTCTTTGGGTGGGAGGATGAATATCTTTATGGGATGAGAAGGTCATCAAACTCAAATCAGGTTTGGTGATCAGGTTTAAGGAATGGCAACAGTGTTTTAGCCAGCTTTGTCTGGGAAATTTGATGCAAATGTTGTACGATAAAGGTAATGAGATGGAAACTGCAGGAAATTGGGACATTTGCTCAATGGTTTAGCTGCAGATTCACTTGAGGACATAGTGTTGGTCAAGCTGTGTAAATATATCTTTGAAATTGGCAGTTGGATTCTGCATAAACATAATCCAAATGGATAACAAGATGATGAGGGGAATTCCTGTGGAGATGGAGTGTAATAAATCCAAAATCAACTACTGTGTATTCTAAAGATCTGGAAAGAATGTTGGAACAGTGGTTCAGCTAGTGGAGCTGCTGCCTCTAATGAAGCTGGTTCAATCCCGACCTCCGGTGTTGTCTGCCTGATGTTTGCACATTTCTCCTTGTGACCCTGTGGGTTTCTCTAGTTACTCCTCTTTCCTTGCATATCACAAAGACATGCGGCCAATTTACCGCTGTTATGAATCTCTGCTGCCGAACAGACAGCTAATGAAGGAAGAAAATATGGCACGGGCAGGGTTGAGAAGCCATTTCTTTGCATTCAAGAATGGCCAAATTGTTCTGACACAGGAACATGGAACTGCAGATGTTGGTTTACCAAAAAGAAGCCCAAAAGTGATGGAGTAACTCCGCGAGTCAGAGCATGGACAGGTGACATTTAGGGGACTTGAAACATCACCATGTCCTCCAGAGAAGCAGCCTGGCCTGCTGTGACTCCACCACTTTGTTTAAGAGTTTTTACACTGTTGTGTGCTGCTGTATTCCCACAGAGAGAAGGCACACTGATGGGCACTGCAATCGGAACCTGCTTTGGCTACTGGCTGGGCGTCTCCTCTTTCGTCTACTTCCTGGGCTACTTGTGCAATGCCCAGATCACAATGGTGCAGATGCTGTCGCTAGTGGTGAGTCTTCAGAGTGGAGCAAAGTTTGTTTGCTAAACAGTCAGTGGAAAGGACACCCATTTTTTTTTCAGGGGGGAATGTATTTGCCAATAACCTTCTTTGTAAAGGAGACAATGTTTGTGGAGGTCAAGGTGACCAGACAGGGTCTTTCCCCTGGTATATTTTACAGGTGAGCATTCTCCTTGAGCTTTGACATGTTTTTATTTAGAACCAAAGTGGATAACGTCATGTATGTATATCCATGTTAAGCTGCATCTACCATGCACCACACTGACCTGTTTACGGTTAGTGGCCTCATTAGTGGATTAACGTACTGTTATTTCATCTTTTGCACTGGACTCGAGTGCTAGACTGCTTTCTTATCTGTAGATTATATTACACAAGGACAGTAAAATACGGTTTCTTTCTTTCCCACATTATTATCCATGCCCACATTCTCACCTGGGGGACTGGGCTCAATGTCAGGTCAGCAGTGTATTCTGGGGCTTGGGCACCTCCTTTCATACTCTGGGTTTCTTTTTTTTAAAATTTTTATTAGAAGTACAGTAAATTACAGTAATACACATCACATATATCTTATTACATTTTGTTGTACCACTTCGTTTTTCGAGCTTTAAAAAAGGTAGAAATAAAAGAAGTAAGGAAAGTGAGCAAGAATCGTGAAGGTGCAGGAAAGTGTTGGGAGAAGAAAGTCCCTTAGGGAAGAAGTTAGAGAAGGAAGTAAAGAAAGGAAATACTCTGGGTTTCTGACGCTTGCTACAAATGTACCTAACAGGATTATATCGCCAACTATTCTTATAAACCCAACTTTATATCTTCCCAGCAAGACAAACTGAGCCCAACTGCATCTGGTAGACACTTTGAAGAAATAGTAAATAACTGTAAATTAAATATGTAATAGTGCTGCAGTCATTGGGTTAGAACAAGGATTGTGGGGCATTCCTTGGTGTCATGAGTTTAATATAATGGATGCCCTGACAATAAAATGGCTGGGTGTTCGCCCTTAGATCATATTTCTCAGTCGGGGATAAATGATGACTCTATGCTGTTAATAATCCATTACTTGCATTGAACCTCTGTATCACTGTCTTAAGTTTGTTCCTGTGTCTTGTTCACAGGGCTATGGTCTGTTTGGACCATGCGTTGTATTGATGGTCACCTACAACGTACATCTCCATTCCCTTTTCTACCTGCTATGGCTCATCGTTGGGGGTCTCTCCACCCTCAGGATGGTAGGATGTCATTCTCTGATTTCCTGACAATAATTAGCAGTTTCCCGATTCTGATTCCCATGTTTACAAAGAAGCATGTTGTGGATTTAGAAAGAGCATTAAGGACATGTACAAGGATGTCATCAGAGCTGAGATGTTAAACCCATCCGGACAAACAACATGAGGGCTGTTTCCAGAGAGAATGCAGACAAGTTACAAGTTGTTGAAGAGTTTGATAGTGCATATGTATAAAAGACGCTTCCACTACAATTTATGGGAAAGAAATAAGGATTAAGCATTCAAAATACAATTTTGTCACATAACTTTGGGGGGCACGGGTAAATGTCTGTACTCAATAATAACTTGCTATTCACAAGGAGCAGTGTTTCAGACGGAACTGGGAGAGAGCAAAAAGAATGGGACATTATAAAGGGAGGGTTAGATGAAGGGAGGGTTAAAGGGTTGGGTGTTGTATTTAGACTTTGACATGGATCCTATGGACAATGTACCATGCTACCAGAGTACCAACAATGGGTGGGGGAGGAATGAAGAATCATTCAATAAAAGTAATTGATAGATTTTTAAGGCTTGTTCAGATCAGTAATTAATCGTGAAAACCACAGTGTGGTTAATGTTGCACTATTTATTGCATACTTACTCCCTGAGCAAAGGGGGATTGTAGTTTAATACCTCTGTCAGAAATGGGACTCCTATGGTGCTGAGGCCAAGACCTGGAGCTGTCAGTGTAAACCAGTGCTCGCTCTGCTTACCGTTCCATGCTCTGCACCCCTTCTGTTTTACAGGTCGCCGTAATACTCTCCCGCACTGTGGGACAGACACCGCGGCTGACTGTCTGTGGGGTGCTCACTGTCCTGCACATGGTCTTCCTGCTTTATCTGCACTTTGCTTACCACCGGATCGTGGAAGGTACGAGAGTGGAGCAAACCTATGGGCCTGCCCCACTTACGCGATTGTTCAGGCGACTGGAACGGCAACTGTCAGAGTGGAACACACACACACACACACACACACACACACACACAGCTTCCTTCACCGGCCCGTTATGCAGGCGGGGAACAGGGAAAGCGGGGGGAGTGCTGTCAGAGTGAAATTCACACGGTGCAAAGCCAATGTGATACAGACACACACCGCGATGAACAGAGAGGTTGGCGCTGTAATTAAGATGGTGAAAACACAGTGCACGGGAAGGGTCATGTAAGTCTTTTAAAAGAGGGGGGGGGGGAAGAGTGGAGATAACTTTTAAGAAGCCATAGATACAAGTCTGTGAAGATTGGCGGATATTAACATTATCGGTCGGTTAGCCTTGGTTCTGAAAATTACTGCTTACGATTTTTTTTCCCAATGAGCCAATGAAATTCACCGGTCAGCACCAGCTACAACCTACGAGAACCTATGACAACCTTCGACCTCCTGGCGACCCACTACCACTGCACCTACGGCACGAGAATTCTCGTTACTCTCCATAACGGCTTCATTCTGGTCGACGCTAATTTTTCAACATGATGAAAAATTTGCGGCGACCGTAATGGGGCCGCGACTAGTTCCCAGAATGTGAGGACTCCTCACGACCATGAAGGTGACTATCCGGCAACCACCCGCGAAGATGTGAGACCGCATAGTCTCCTGCAGTTGCCTAAAAAGTCGTCTAAGTGGGACAGGCCCATTAGTGGCTATTGGTGAAAGGTTTCTGATCTCAACCCCACATTGACAGAGGATGACATTCCTGGGCGAAGTTGGACTGTGTGTTTGCTCATTTATTCCCAGCTGATCATGGGCATTATGAATCTCACTGGCTCAGCTGGACTGGAGTGTAGTCCAGACCTGGGATCCCAGTTTGGGGTGAAGTCCTGAATGATACAAAGGCTTTTAAGAGGGTGAAGGTTTCAGGGATGAAAGACTTCATTTATGTAGATGGAATTAGAAGCTGGGATTGTTCTCCTTGTAACAGAGAAGATTAAGAGGGGATCTAATGGACAGATTTGAAATCCTGAGGGATATTAGCACAGGTGACAGACTTCCTGGGGTTAAAGTGATGAAGGACAATGAGGAACAGAATGAAAGTGATTGGCAAAAGAACCAAAACCCTTCAGGTGGAAAGATGTAAAGTGAGTGGCTGAAGTGCGGAATATACTGTTAGACGTCCTACTGGAGCCGCACCAAAGGAAAGAATTGGTAGTGATGCTGTATATGGCAATAAGGTGAGCTGCATGCTAGAAGAGACCCGAAGGGCTGAATGATCTCTTCTGTAAGAAGCCAGGGTGATGTTTTCCTTGTGTGGACTGTCTAGAAACAAGAGGCAGCCTCAAAATAAGATGTCACACAGGACAAGCGAGAAGAAATGTCTGCAATGGCAGGGTAATTAATCTTTAGAACTCTCTATCTGTGAGGGTAGTGGAGTGGAGTAGCGGTTGCTGAGTATATTTTGGAGAGAAATGGATGGACTTTTGAATATTAAGTGAGCCTGGGGATATGGAGTCAGCGGTGGGAGATGGTGCTGAAGTAACAAAGAATAAAACAAGTTCATTCATTGCTAATTATTACCCTACCTTGTGAGCAAGTGAATCGTCGCTAGTCCAGTCTCTTGTACCTTGTGCTGGTTCCTCTGAAATGACCAGTTCTGGGATTTAGTCTTTACTTGCCTGTACCCTTTACTGGACAGCTTCTAGTAGTGAAATGACCTATCATGGGATTAGTCCACAGTCACCTGTAACCTTTGCTGCGCTGGTTCCATTATGGCAGACTGCCAACCAGTACATGGATAGGACAGGTTTGGAGGGATATGGACCAAATGCAGGCAGGTGGGACTAGTGCAGTTGGAACATGTTGGCCAGTGTAGGCAAGTTGGGCTGAAGAGCCTGTTCCACACTGTGTCATGATGGTACCCAGTTGCTGAGATTGGCTAATCCATTGCACCGGAGATATCTAATGCACCCTGGCTGCCATGCTGTAATTCATTGCTGCAAGATGCAATTGCAACAGATCCACTGGTGGATTGCTCCTCCTAGTCATGGTGCTGGGCATTGTATGTACAATTTAACATTGATTCGGGATAAAATAGCACCCCGTTTGGATTTTATGTTGCCGCCTCTACAACCTCTGTTAACCTCACTTATTTTGGCAGGTATCCTGGATACCCTGGAGGGAGGGAACGCTGGTCCAGTGAGATTCCCCCGAGACATCCCAGCACTTTCTGTGTCTGTGCCAAACAGCACGGTGCGGTTGATTGGTGTGAGCCTGCAGATGCGTTGACCTTGATGACCTTGGAAGATCTTCTCTCTTCTTGCTCCCAGTTTTCTGTGGGGTGATTGTGTGAGGACCATGCTGGCTGGAGGGTACCAAGGGACAGGCTTGCACTCTCCTGCACATGGCTGTACCTGCACAATTTGCCACTTCATCCTGCTGGTGGGGACAGGGATGCGGTTCAACACCTCCCCACGAGTCAACAGATCAAGCAATGTGTACATAATTGAGCTGTACTTTAAAAATATATATATACATTTGTATGTAATTTGTTGTTTAATTTCCCATTGCTTGCAAGGGTTATTGAATTGTGAAATGATTGCAAATCATTTGTGCAACATGAATTGAATTAAACCAAAAAACCTAACATTATTTGCCCAGGAATGCAAAATTCCTTCCACTTGAGCTTCACCCTGAGTGGAGCCGAGCTGCAGGGATCAGTGGTGACCCTGCAACAAGCTTCAGGTCGTGCTATTGACACTGCAGCTTGCACAGGAGCGCGGTCTTTATAGACAGAGGATAAGTTGAAATGCTAGGATTCTCACTTCCTGACATCCAGTATGCTGAGTGAAAGAGATGGGAAAAGAATGAAGTCACTGTTTCCTTCAGATTGTTCTCACTCATCAAATCATGGTTTAATTTCCAGTTCAATTCTATTCTATGTTATTTCACTCCCCCAGTCTACTATCAAACCGTACCTCTTCCTTTCCCTGCCACATATGATGCAATCCCTTGCACCCCACTCCCATTTCCACACCCTCATCATCGTCGTCTTGCAGTCACCTATCTCTCACGCAGTACTCTAGCTGTTTCATCCCGAGTGCTGGTCTTTGTACCGATGCACTGTGTTGCTGAGGGTATTAATATTTAAGAAAAAACTGCAGATGCTGGAAAAATCAAAGGTAGACAAAAATGCTGGAGAAACTCAGCGGGTGAGGCAGCATCTATGGAGCGAAGGAATAGGTGACGTTTCGGGCCTTCAGACTGTGGGGGTGGGGGGTATGGGGGGGCGGGAAGAAGAAAGGAAGATGCGGAGACAGTAGACTGGGAGAGCTGGGAAGGGGAAGGGGAAGGAGGGAGAAAGCAAGGACTACCTGAAATTGGAGAAGTCAATGTTCATACTGCTGGGGTGTAAACTGCCCAAGCAAAATGTGAGGTGCTGCTCCTCCAATTTGCGGTGGCACCCTGGCCATGGAGGAAGCCGAGGGCACAAAGGTCGGATTCAGAATGAAATTAATATTGGTGTACTTTGATACAGTGAAAAACTTTTGTTTGCGTTCTGTCTCGTTAAATCAAACCATATTAAACGCAAGTCAGGCCGTACACAGATGATGCAAAGAGAAAAATATAAGAGTGCAGAATATAGCGTTACAGCATTATAGAGTTACAGTTACAGAGCAAAAGTGCAAGGACCGCAATGAGGTATGTTGTAAGATCGGGACATACCCTAGCTTATGGGAGGATTGTTCACTAGTCTGATAACAACGGAGAAGAAGTTGGTCCTGAATCTAGTGGTACGTGCTTTCAAACATTGGTATCTTCTACCTGATGGGAAAGCAAAGAGAGGATAATCAGGGTGGGAAAGGCCCTTAAATCAATGCCTAGCTTCTTCATTTTATTGACATCGAGGAACAGGTTATTGCCATGACACCACGCTATCAAGCTCTCTGTCTCTGTCAGGTCATTAAATAACCACAGTGACAGTGGTGTCATCTCCAAACTTGGAAATTGAGTTTATTGCAGTTTGGCCACACAGTAGAGTGAGGGGCTGGGAATGTAGCCTTGCGGGGCTTTGTGTTGAAAGGATGTTTTGTTGGCTATCCTTGCTGATGGTTGTCTATGGGTCGGGAAATCAAGGATCCAGTTGTGGGGCGAGGGGGAGTGTGTCCTCACCAGGGGTCCAGGAGTGTAGTTGAAATGATGGCATTGAATGCGGAGCTATTGTCAATAAATAGGAGTATGATGTTGGTGTCTTTGTTATCCAGATGTTCCAGGGTAGGACCAGGGAAATGGTGTCTGTCATGAAGTCCGAAGAAGGGTTTCGGCCCAAAACGTTGCCTATCTCCTTCTCCATAAATGCTGCTGCACCCGCTGAGTTTCTCCAGCATTTTTGTGTACCTTCTGTCATGGATATGTTGCGGCAGTAGGTGAATTGCAGTAAATCAAAGCTGTGTTGGAGGCTGGAATGAATATGTGTCACGACAAGCCTCTGGAAGCACTTCACGATGGTGGATGTCAGAGCTGCCTGATGGTAGTCATTAAGCCACTCTACCTTGCTTTTCTTTGGGACTGGGATGATAGTGATTTTAAGGTAGATGGAGTAAGGAAAGGTTAAAAATGTCAGTGAATACTCTTGCCAGGTTCACAGAACACAGCGGGACACTATCCAGGCCAGTTGCGGGTTCACTGAGGAAGGACAATCTGATTTCTGCGATGGTAGCAGGGGGTAGATAGATAAATGGCTGTGGGTGCACCTGAGACTGTTGGGCGGCTGAAGTCACTCCACTGAATTTCTATTGAAAACAAGGGTGGTATTCAGCTTGTCAGGGAGGGGCGTGCTGTCACCAGTTATATTGTCCTACTTTGCTTTGCGTTCAAATGGCTTACCCTCAACCAGCACAAATACGATGTGCCAAATGGTTGCCTCTGCCACACGTCTCTTATGAGTCTAGGAAAAGTTTGGTCCAATGCTGATTTTAATGATCATTTAAAAAGCAAAAACAAGATCCAATGCATTATAGCCAACGTTCAGCTAATGTGCAAATTAAACCATAAAGGTGGGAATATTTGAAATAAACACTGAAAATGTTTGGTGGTTTTGAACTTCTTTGCACAAAGGTAGTTTAATAACTAACTTTGTCAGCAGAAGCGAGAGGCAGATGGGTGGGGGTGGGGCTGGGGTGGAAACTTGCCATTGAGCTCCCAAGCAGGGAAGCTGAAATCTTGCCTCTCCCTCCCCCACCTCCTTTGTTCTCTCCGTTTAAAAGCTCAGCTCTCCAGGAGGTATGCAGCCAGTGTGGTTTACTGTGATGGGGGAGGGGAGGAATGTTTTTAGCTGTGTTTAGAACGACCCATGTGTGGCCTGGAGCCGCTGAATGCCCTCCGTAGCCACATTGGTTTATACCTGTGTTTAAATCACAGAGAATAGACACAAAATGCTGGAGTAACTCAGCTGGACAGGCAACATCTCTGGAGAGAAGGAATCGGTGACGTTTCGGGTCGAGACTTCAAATCACAGAAGCTGGGCCAATTCTCCCTGGGTTGGGCAGGGGTGGGGTTAAACTGATTTAATGTCAGCCTGTCCACAAAGCTACACTCTGACAAATTCAGGCTTCCAGTCTTGAGTTGAAACTGGAATGAATTGAGTTAATACCCCCTTCATAAGCTCGGCAACCCTTAAATCTGAATGGGAATTAAAACAGTCTCCCCCCCCCCCCCAAATCAGTATACGTAGGACTTTGAAATAGTAATCGGCCTGTCCCACTTAGGAGACTGCAGGAGACTATGCGGTCGCCGCATGTTCGCGGGTGGTTGCCCGGGGAGACGCCTTCATGGTCGTGAAGTGTTCCCGCATTTTGGGAACGAGTCGCAGCCTCATTATGGTTGCCGCAAATTTTTCAACATGTTGAAAAATTAGCGGCGACCAAAATGAAGCTGCCATGTAGAGTAGCAAGAATTCTCGTGCCGTAGGTGCAGTGGTAGTGGGTTGCCAGGAGGTTGAAGGTTGTCATAGGTTCTCATAGGTTGGAGCCAGTGCTGACCGGTGAATTTCATTGGCTCATTGGGAACAAAAAACGTAAGCAGTAGTTTTCAGAACCAAGGATAACCAACTGGTAATGTTAATGTCCGCCAAGCTTCACAGCTGTGTTAAAAGTTGTCTCCACTCCTCCCCATCCCTTCTTCCCCCCCCCCCTCTTTTAAAGGACTTACCTGATCCTTCCCGTACACTGTGCTTTCACCATCTTAATTACTGCGCCAACCTTCCTGTTCATCGCGGTGTGTGTCTGTATCACATTGGCTTTGCACCGTGTGAATTTCACTCCGACAGCAATCCCCCCGCTTGCCTTGTCCCCCGCCTGCATAATGGGGCGGTGAAGGAAGCGATGTGTGTGTGTGTGTGTTCCACTCAGACAGGTGCCGTTACAGCCGCCAGTTTTTCAGGTGACTGCCGGCAATTTAATAGTTGCCTGAACAATCGCGTAAGTGGGGCAGGCCCATAAGTTTGCTTCACTCTTGTACCTTCCACGATCCGGTGGTAAGCAAAGTGCAGATAAAGCAGGAAGACCATGTGCAGGACAGTGAGCACCCCACAGACAGTCAGCCGCGGTGTCTGTCCCACAGTGCGGGAGAGCATCACGGCGACCTGCAAAACAGAAGGGGCGCAGAGCATGGAACGGTAAGCAGAGCGAGCACTGGTTTACACTGACAGCTCCAGGTCTTGGCCTCAGCACCATAGGAGTCCCATTTCTGACAGAGGTATTATACAGTCCCCCTTTGCGCAGGGAGTAAGTATGCAATAAATAGTACAACATTAACATTAAAAAGAAAGGAAGAGGTGGAGACAGTAGGCTTTGTGGGAGAGCTGGGAAGGAGGAAGAAAGCAAGGGCTATCTAAAATTAGAGAAGTCAATGTTCATACCATGTAAACCATTCAAGCGCAATATTAGGTGCTGTTCCTCCAATTTGTGGTGGGCCTCATTCTGGCAATGGAGGAGGCCCAGGATGGAAAGGTCAGATTGGGAATGGGAGGGGGAGTTGAAGTGCTGAGCAACCGGGAGATCAGGTTGTTTAGTACGAACTGACCGGAGATGTTGGGCAAAGTGATTGCCGAGCCTGAGCTTGGTCTCGCCAATGTAGAGAGGTTGACACCTGGAACAGCAGATGCAGTAGATGAGGTTGGAGGAGGTGCAGGTGAACCTCTGCCTCACCTGGAAAGACTGATTGGGTCCTTGGATGGAGTCGAGGGGGGAGGTAAAGCGACAAGTGTAGCATTTCCTGCGGTTGCAAGGGAAAGTACCCGCGGAGGGGGTGGTTTGGGTGGGAAGGGACGAATTGACCAGGGAGTTATGGAGGGAACGATCTTTGCGGAAAGTAGAAAGGGGTGGAGATGGGAAGATGTAGCCAGTGGTGGATCCCGTTGGAGGTAGCGAAAATGTCGGAGGATTACATGTTGCATGCGACGGCTAATGGGGTGGAAGGTGAGGACAAGGGGGACTCTGTCCTTGTTACGAGTGGGGGGATGGGGAGTAAGAGCAGAGCTGCGGAATATAGAGGAGACCCTAGTTAGAGCCTCGTCTATAGTCGAACAGGGGAACCCCCGTTCCCTAAAGAATGAGGACATCTCCGATGCCCCGGTCTGGAACACCTCATCCTGGGTGCAGATGTGGCGTAGACGGAGGAATTGGGAGTAGAGGATAGATTCCTTACAGGAAGCGGGGTGGAAAGAAGTGCAGTCTAAGCTATGGGAGTCAGTGGGTCCTGTAATAGGGTGATTAGAATCATGTTTATCGTACTTTTGTTCAATTCACCAAATGCAGCTGAACCAAAATAGAAACATAGAAAATAGCTGCAGTAGGCCATTCAGCCCTTCGAGTCAGCACCGCCATTGAATATGATCATGGCTAATCATCCAAAATCAGTACCCTGTTCCGACTTTCTCCCTGTATCCCTTGATTCCATTTGCCCTAAGAGCAATACTCTTGGAAAAAACATCCAGTGAATTGGCCTCTACTGCGTTCTGTGGCAGAGAATTCCACGGATTTACAACTCTCTGGGTGAGAAAGGTTTTCCTCATCTCAGTCCTTAATGGCTTACCCCTTATTCGAATGCTGTGGACCTCTGGTTCTGGCAAAAGCCGCTTTGGCCCACCGAGTCCGTGCAGACCAGCGACCCCCGCACACATTAACACTATCCAACACACACTAGGGACAATTTGCACATACACTAAGCCAATTAACCTGCCTTTGGAGTGTAGGAGGAAACCGAAGATCTCGGAGAAAACCCACGTGGTCACGGGGAGAACGTACAAACTCCATACAGACAGCTCCAGTGGTTAGGATTGCACCCGGCGCTGCAAGGCAGCAACTCTCTCCCTGGGCCACTTGGCCGCTATAAGAACCCTCTCATCCTTCCAAATTCAATAGACAATAAGTGCAGAGGGTCATTTGGCCCTTTGAGCCAGCAACGCCATTCACTGTGATCATGGCTGATCATCCACATTCAGTACCCCGTTCCTGCCTTCTCCCCATATCCCCTGACTGCTTTCTTAAAGAGCTCTATCTAATTCTCTCTTGAAAGCATCCAGAGAATTGGCTTCCACTGCCTTCCGAGGCAGAGAATTCCACATATTCAAGACTCTCTGGGTGAAAACTTTTTTCCTTATCTCCGTTCAAAATGGCCTACCCCTTATTCTTAAACTGTAGCCCCAGGTTCTGGACTCCTCCAACATCGTGAACATGTTTCCTGCCTCTAGCGTGTCCAATCCCATAATAATCGTATATGTTTCAATAAAATAACCTCTCATCCTTCTAAATTCCAGAATATATAAACCCAACCGCTCCATTCTATCAACATATGACAGTGCCGCCATCCCGGAAATTAACATTGTGAACCTACGCTGCACTCCCTCAATAGCAAGAATGTCCTTCCTCAAATTTGGAGACTAATACTGTACATAATACTCCAGGTGTGGTCTCACTAGGGCCCTGTACAACTGCAGAAGGACCTCTTTGCCCCTATACTCAACTCCTCTTGTATGAAGGCCAACATGCCATTAGCTTTCTTCACTGCCTGCATGCTTACTTTCAGTGACTGATGAACAAGGACCCCCAGATCTCTTTGTACTTCCCCTTTTCCCAACTTGACACCATTCACATAATAATCTTCCTTCCTGTTTTTGTCACCAAAGTGGATAACCTCACATTTATCCACATTAAACTGCATCTGCCATGCATCTGCCCACTCACCCAACCTGTCCAAGTCACCCTGGATCCTCATAGCATCCTCCTCACAGTTCACACTGCCACCCATCATTGTTAATGTTACTTTGAATCCCTTCATCTAAATCATAGATGTATATTGTAAATAGCTGTGTTCCCAGCACTGAGCCTTGTGGTACACCACTAGTAACTGCCTGCCATTCTGAAAGGGACCCGTTAATCCCTACTCTTTGTTTCCTGTCTGCCAACCAATTTTCTGTCCATGTCAGTACCCTAGCCCCAATACCATGTGCTCTAATTTTTCCCACTAATCTCCTATGTGGGACCTTATCAAATACTTTCTGAAAGTCCAGGTATACTACACGATCATGTTTTATTTGATCCCCTCTCATCTTTCTAAATTCCACTGAATATAAGCCCAGTCGATCCAGTCTTTCATCAGTCCCGCCATCCCGGGAATTATCCTTGTAAACCTATGCGGCATGCCCTCAAAAGCAAGAATGTCCTTCCTCAAATTAGGAGACCAAAACTGCACACAGTACTCCAGGTTTGGTCTCACCAGGGCCCTGTACAACTGCAGTAGGACCTCCTTGCTCCTATACTCAAATCCTCTCGCTATGAAGGCCAACATGCCATTTGCTTTCTTCACTGCCTGCTGTACCTGCATGCTTACTTTCGGTGACTGATGTACAAGGACGCCCAAGTCTCATTGCACCTTCCCTTTTCCTAATCTGTCACCATTCAGATATAAAATATTATAAAGCTGCAGCCTATTCCTGTCTCCCACATCCCATACCTTTCCCAACCCTTTTAAGTACTGATCTAATTTCCTTTTGAAAGCAGGCTCTGCGTTAACCACTTGCTCCAGATAACTACCTAATGGTTATTTTACTGAACACTTTAAATTTGTGTGCCCTGGTTCCCAACTTTAATCAATGGTAACAGTTTCTCTCTCCTCTACACCACCCACTCCTACTATTATTTCAGAAACGTCCAACCAACCTCTTACCAGCCAAAAACAACAGCTTCTCCAGACTAATCTTGTGCTGAAATACTTCCTCCCTAGGACCATACTAGTGAATATGTTCCATACTTTACTTGTGGTGTTTAAATTCTTGGAAAAAGGTGGTGACCTGTGTTGGACTCAATGCACCAGTGTTATGAAATCGTTCAGCACAGAAACATAAACATGCTCAAGGTTACAATAAAATGAGTGGAGGGGAATGTGATTGCCCTGGGAGCTGGCACTGAATTGATGGGCTGAATGGCCTCCTCTGTCACGACACCCACGTACTTCAGATCCTGCTACTAAACTCCAACCTCTGCTGCGGTCCTGTGGCTGGAAGCTACAGTCGTTTTGCATTTAATATCAGGAGAATTATTTTGTGTTTCTTGGCCATCTTCACAAATGTTGGCAACTTTGCGAATAAAATCAAGTGTAGACATTGACTGTGTTCAATTATTTCAGTTGAAGTTGTCTCACAAACGAGGTATAGTTTCTGCCTCACTGCGCCAGGGACCTGGGTCTGATCCTGACTACGGGTGCTCTGTGCAGAATTTGCATGTTTACCCTGTGAGCAATGTGGGTTTTGTCTGGGTGCTCCAGTTTCCCCACACATTCCAAAGATGGGCAGGTTTGTAAGTTAACTGTAAATTGCCCCTAACGTGTAGGATGCAAAAGTGGGGTAACATAAATCTAGTGTACGGGTGATTAATTGTTGATGTGGACTCGGTGAGCCGAAGGACCTGTTTCCACGCTGTATCTCTAAAACAAAAACTCAACGCATGCTCCAGCTGCAGTACTGAGACCATCCCTCTAACAAGATAATGAATGCACTGACACTTGCCCAGCCTCTGATTGCAAGTTCTGTATTTCCAGCAATCGAAACTCAAAATGACTTCAATGCTGGATATCTAAAATAAAATTGGAAAATGCAGGAAACACTCAATAGGCCAGGCACCATCCCTGGAGATAGAAACAAAGTTAACATTTAAGGTCAGCTAAAGTGTTCTTAACTTAAAACATGAACCAGTCTGAAGAAGGGTTCCAACCCGAAACGTCACCTATTCCTTACCTCCAGAGATGCTGCCTGACCTGCTGAGTAACTCCAGCATTTTGCATCTATCTTCAGTATAAACCAGCATCTGTAGTTCCTTTCTACACATTGAAACATGAACCGTTTCTCTCTCCCTACAGATGCTGCCTGGCCTGCTCATTGCTTCCAGCATTTCTGGTTTTATTTCAATGCTTCTTAAATGCTGCTTCCTCCTCTGTCATCAACACCAACCCATGTTTACCTTCTCTTGCACGAGCTGATAAGCTGCACACTGGGAGTTCCCTCGGCATCAGTCCAGTCAACGGGCTACTGAGGACATCCAAATCCCTCGGCATCTCAGAGCTCTGCAAACTTGTGCAATTTTGATAACATGCTCCTTTATTATTTTCCAAATAATTGCCAAAATGGACAATTTCAAAATTCCCCACATTATAATGCCTTTGCTGGATCCTTGCTTGTTCACTTTTCCTATCAATTTCCTTCTGTACCCTCTTTAACTCAATAACAGTTAGAGAATGGCCTAATTTCATAGTTTTTAGCAACCAAGGTCCATATTCTTCCTAATACATCAACTAAATTATGACAACATGTTTTCACGACAACGTTGGCATCACCGTATCAGATATATTCCCTTTGCCCCACCATCCCTCCTGCACCCTCCATGCAATTTGACACAAACTTGTTTACTCTTCTTTGCAGTTCTGATAAAGAATCTACAACTTATTTATCTCTCCAAAGATGCTGCCTGACCTGCTGAGTGTTTTCATCATTTTCTGATTTTTTACTCAAGTAGTGAGACAGGGCTAATCAATTGATACTGTCATTTACTAACCCACGATTTCCTAACTGATGCTGAATTCCTAACATTCCTCGGCCCTAAGGTAAGTCCCCAGGCTGTAGTTTCTAGGGAAGATAGACACAAAATGCTGGAGTAACTCAGCGGGACAGGCAGCATCTCTGGAGTTTCGGGTCGAGGCCCTTCTTGAGTCTTATTCTCTACTTTAAACGGGTTAAACAGAGAAATAATGTCTACAGACCTCCTGCTTTCAGGCTTGACTCCCAGAACACGGGTTTGCAAGATTGTATCCCGAGACAAAACCACATCGTCTCACTTCCCTCAATACACTCGGATGCATCACACCCAGGTTGGCTTACCTTTCTACCTACGTTGTCAACCTGTTTAAATAAAGAAACTGGAATTCGTATAATGTTGATGTAAATGGGTGGTTGATGGTTGGCACGGACCGGGTGAGCTGAAGGGCCTGTTTCCGTGCTAATATCTTGACTCTAGGACAAGGCTTCCCAACCTGGGGGTGAATTTGTTGATTCAGGATTTGTACATATGTTTTCTCATTGACTGACTGGACCTGTTCATCTTTCGTTGTTCGTAAATAAGTTAAATAACATTGTTATGTGCTATTAAAAGTAGCCAGAGGTAATCGGGACGAAAAAGGTTGGGAACCCCTGCTCTAGGAGATGATGATTGAACCACAAGAGAGCCGAGGGCTGAGCGGAGAGACCGGGAAGGTGGTGCTGATGCTGAGGGTAGAGTTGGATAGGATCTTCGGGCAGGATGGAACAGGCCGGAGGGGCCGAGTGGCTCCGCCGCGGCGGTTGGTGGGCGGGCGGCCTCTACCCTGTGATTGGCGGAGCGGCCGGGGGGCGGGGCCATTGTCAGGGTTCGCGCTCCCCCCTCTCCGCGCGCTCCCCCCCTCTCCGCGCGCGCCCCCCCCCTCCGCGCGCTCCCCCCCCCCTTCTCCGCGCGCTCCCCCCCCCCCCTTCTCCGCGCCCCCCCCCCCCCTTCTCCGCGCGCTCCCCCCCTCCGCGCGCGCCCCTCCCCCCCTTCTCCGCGCGCTCCCCCCCCCTTCTCCGCGCGCTCCCCCCCTCCCCGCTCCCCCCCCTCCGCGCGCTCCCCCCCTCCGCGCTCCCCCCCCCCCCCGCCTCCGCGCGCTCCCCCCTCTCCGCGCGCGCTCCCCCTCCCCGCGCTCCCCCCTCTCTCCGCGCGCTCCCCCCCCTCTCCGCGCGCTCCCCCCCCTTCTCCGCGCGCTCCCCCCCTCTCCGCCGCTCCCCCCCCCCTCTCCGCGCGCCCCCCGCCCCGCGCGCGCTCCCCCCCTCCTTCCGCGCGCCCCCCCCCGCGCCGCGCCCCCCGCGCTCCCCCGCCCCCGCCCCGCGCGCTCCCCCCCCGCGCGCTCCCCCCCCCCCGCGCGCCCCCCCCCCGCGCGCGCTCCCCCCCCCGCTCCGCGCGCCCCCCCCTTCTCCGTGCGCTCCCCCCTTCTCCGCGCCCCCCCCCCCCCCCCCTCCGCGCGCTCCCCCCTCCGCGCGCTCCCCCCCGCCCCGCGCGCGCTCCCCCCGCCCCGCGCGCTCCCCCCTCCGCGCGCGCTCCCCGCCCCGCGCGCTCCCCCCCTCCGCGCGCTCCCCCCCCTGCTTCCCAGTCGATCTGAGTTGTGCAAATTGTCGCAATGGCGCAGGAGCTGAGCGGCCTCACGGACGAGCAAGCGTACGCCGCCTGTTCCGAGCCGGACCCCGATACCCAGGTGTGGCAACCGAGGCCGGGTCACCTCCTCCCTCCGTCCCAGCCGGGTTGGGGTTGAGGCAGGGGCACCGGCTGTCAAACCCGTGCAGCAGACTTTCCCGGCCCAACAAACCACCGCATGCATGTTGCCGTTGAGCCGGAGGCCATGCGGCCCCTCCTGCCCGTACTGCCCTTACCTGCCCGAGCGACCCAACATTCCTACACTGAACCTTGCAGGTCCCAGGGACAATTCACCCCAGGGGATTATGCCTTCACCCGATGGGCGTGAAAAGTTGCCTCTTTGCTCCAATACTGCTAATTATTTTAAATCTCTGTTCTCCGATTTTTTTAACTCTCCCCTTTGCTAAAGGAAGTTAGTGCAGTCTGTGTGGACTTTGCTCGTTCTCGCTGGCTCAAAGCCGTGGCTTTTCCCAACTTCTCCGTACCCTCCCATATCGCAGAGATGCGGATTTGTGGGTTAGTTGGCTATTGTAAATTGTCCCCCCCCCCCCCCCCCCCCCTGTAAGGGCAATGGGTGTAATTACACTATATTTAATGGGACTGGATTTAAAGAAAGATTAGTGTGGTGGATTGCTCTATGAGCTGGTACAGACATGATGGGCTGACATGGCCCTTTTCTATGTTTCAAGAAAAATCTTTTAAGGCAACGGTAACGCCTTTAAAATCCATGAAAATCAGAATGTTTTAATGGTTAAAGACTTGGCTATAGATGAACAAATGAACTTGGGATCCAGCACAGATGATGAAAGTTGGAGTTTCAGCTCTGGATTGGACTGCAGAAGTGTCAATGTACATGGTGCTTGGCCTATTTATAAGGCCAAGTTCTGAATAAGAATTATTGTGTATAGTATAGACACCATATGCTCATGGCATAGTTTACTCGGAATTTACATTTGTGTGGTACACAAACAAAGCTTTTCACTGTATTGTGGTACACATGACAATAATATACCAGTAATCGGGGATGTTATCATGGTTCTGGAGGAGTTACTGTCTGTTCCAAGTGTTCACACAACGGCTGAATTACAATCTGGTGCTGTAGATTCCTAATGTACTTGAACCATACTAAGCTTTGAAAGACTAAAATAAGAGGATGTTTTATAAATAGAAGTTATTTTCTGTGGTGGAAGAATCCAGACCTATATTGAAATTGAAACAGCCATTTAAGATTGGGGTCAGGAAACACAAAAGTGTGGAGGGAAGTGTTAACTGCCCACCCTAGTTGCTTCTGAATGCCAGGCTAAGGCAGGTTGTGGGATATCAGTGGGTGCAGTCAACACTGAATGGTGAACCTCAGTCAGAGTTAGACAGAGCAGAAAGGTCTACAAGATGCTCACCATCATGAGATGGGTCATAGAATATAAGAACAAAGAGGTTATAATGCAACTTTATTGATCATTGATGGGATCACAGCTGGAGTACTGTGTGCAGTTCTAGTGGCCATGCTATAGGTGCTGGGGATTCACCAGGATATTGCCCGGGACAGAGAGATTCAGTTATGAGGGATAACTGGGTTTCAGTTTTAGTTACATTGAAAAGCTTTTGTTGCATGCTAACCAGTCAGCAGAAAGACAATACATTATTACAATTGATCCATTTACAGTGTATGGATACATAATAAGGGAATAACGTTTAGTGTAAGGTAAAGCCAGCAAAGTCCAATCAAGGATAGTCCGAGGGTCATCAAAGAGGTAGATCGTTGTTCAGGACTCTGGTTACACAGGGTAGATGGATGGAAACATTTCCCCCCAAATAGTGTAAAACTAGACAGCATAGATATAGGGAAGAGGTAAAAGGTGTAGAGGGTTTCTGTGGAAGAACCTTTTCATCTAGTGGTTAGGTTCTTTCTAAGGGATGGTGGAGGCAGAAACTCTGAACATCACAGCACCCGAATCAGCATGGGATATGTCATGGCTCAAGTGCTGGTAAATGGGGTTGGTATGATGGGCAGTTTCATTGTGATGGGCCAAAGGGCCTGTTTCTGTGCTGTGTAATTCCAGCTGAGAGGTGAGCGCTTGTTGCTTTTGTTTTCCTCCCTCACTGAGGCAGAGGAGATGAGGAAAAATGAATGTATGGCATGTAATTTGATTTCTCCTCAGTCACTATATGTTATAAATAAAACTCAGCCAGAGTGCATCTATTTTCCAGTATTCTCATTGTCTCTCTCTTTCAGGATTTCATTATGCAACAGACCATGCTGAGAGTGAAAGATCCGAAAAAATCTCTGGATTTTTATACCAGAATCATTGGAATGACGTAAGGAACATTGAAAGTTGAGTAGAGGAAGGGGAAAGTGAGTGAGTTGTTTAGAGGTAGAATGGAAGCAAGAAGTACAGAGGAAGCCACAGATTAAACAACTTAATGCAACACACCATTCAGTTTGTCTTGTGTAAAGTTGTATCTTAAGTTGTGCAGGTCTCTCTTATTTAAAGGTTATGCCTCTGTACAGCTAAATTTCCCAAAGCAGGGACAGAACTGAGCAATAATTAGTTGCAGATAGATGAATTTACAAAGAATTTGAACCATCTTAAAGGTGTAGGATTTTTAAAGATTGTTGATTTGCCTGATGTACATTTCTTTCTCGATATATTACATGCTTTCTGGAGGCTTACCTCTTTTGCCAATTTATTTTTATTATTTCCCACTTTGCGGTCGAGTCAATGGGACACGTGTCCTGACTACAGTAACTTGCAGGTAAACACATGTCAGAAATTTTGTCTGCATTCTGTTAACATTACACATTAATTTTTCCTGCCTCACCCAGCATGTAACAGTGTAGCTTCTGCTTACAGAACGCTCTGTGACCACAAGGGTCTTGTGTTGTATTTTGTCCATAGCTACTATTTGACTCTTTACCATTACCCTCTGACCTTTCTCCAGTATTACACCTCCTTATCATGACTAGAATTTGTTGTTTCATATTAAAACCAGGGAATACATTTCCGGTTCCTTGTTATCTTCCAATAATTCCCTCTGTTCCCATTTGATTATTTTACAAATGTCTTAATTGCCTGTCCCACAGGCACCTCTGATCAGTTCCCAAGCATTTGCAGAACGTAACTGCAGGAAGGCATTAGGTCCATGGAGTCCAGGCCAGCTGTATGCAAGAGCAATCCAACTCGTCCCAAGATGCACTGTTCCTCTATGATCACCCTTCACTGCAGCCATACTCTGTTTCTCCCTTATTTAAACCCCTATGCCTCATTCTATGAACCAGCATTCAGAGCTGCAAAAGATAACTGAAAGAGGTCATTTGGCCCATTGAGTCCAGGCCAGCTCTCGACAAGAGCAATCCAACTGGTCCCACCCCTCAATTGCACGACTTCCTGTCAAGATATTTCTTGTTTGCCTTGAAACATTCAGCTCCACTAACTCTGGCAGATCTTAAATAACTTGCTAGTTTACAAAAAATAATTAATTGAATCACTTCCCCTGGTGATGGACATGATTGTAAATAAGGCAACACACCATCCTGGAGTCCTGTTTGTAGCAACAGAATCCCCTGCTTGTCTCCCCAGTGTTCCCAGCTGATGGATTGGGTGTGCTCCTTCATCCCAGTGTCATGTTTGAAGGCCCTGTAAATGGGAACCCACCACTAGGCAGGTTCTGCATACGTTCAATGTCGTAGTGTCGCTGGAGCTTAATTCAAAGTGATCCCAGCAGGAGTTAAATGGGCAGAATCCAGTGCAGTTGTGCGAGTCCACAGACCCTTATGCCTTCTCAAACATGCTTAATCGGTTTATGATCCCTCTGCTCCTTCCCTCCTTCTCTCCATCTTGCTCCATACGTTTCCCAGGAATTTTGTAACAATAAGCACCTTCAACCTGCTGTGTGCATGTTCCCTTTCTATGATGGATTTTTTCCCCACCCTGCTCTCAGGCTGCTGCAAAAATTTGACTTTCCCTCAATGAAGTTCACACTTTACTTCCTGGGCTTCGAGGACAAAAAGGAAATCCCGGGAGAAAAGAATGAGCACACGGCCTGGACGTTCTCTAGGAGAGCCACCATCGAGCTGACGCAGTGAGTATGTTGGCTGCTCAAGCCTGCTGGATATCTCGCTGGTTACCTGCAGCGTCTGGTGTTTGCAGTGTCATGTTTGAAGGCCCTGTGAATGGGAACCCACCACTAGGCAAGTTTTGCATGCACAGCTGGCTCTTCACATGCAGGCTTGCATTTTTATGAAGTTAAATTCACTTGCCTGTTATGTGTAGCCCTCAGCCTTGGTGAATAGGGTTCTGGGCAGTGTCTGATAATTAGATTAGTATAAGTAGGTAGCAGAGTCCCAATGGGATGAAGGGCCCGTTTCCATGCCCTATGACTCAATTTTCACTTGTACATCACCTATTATGCAGGAAACTGTGTTAAGTAAGCTGCTTCACAGGAACATGCTCAACAAGTCACGCGAAACAGGCCTGGCCAAAGGTAGAGGTTCTGAGGTGCATGTGAAAGGGGAGATGGAGAGAACTGGGGAAGGAATTCCAATTATAGACACAAAAAGCTGGAGTAACTCAGCAGGACAGGCAGCATCTCTGGAGAGAAGGAATGGGTGACGTTTCTTCGAGACCCTTCTTCAGACTTCCAATTCCAATTTGCAGCCAAGTCATGATTAGCAGTCTGTTGAGTTTATTGTCAGATGCACAAGGGTGTTGTATAGGTACAATGAAATGTTACTTGCAGCAGCATTACAGGCACATGGACTCGGAGAACACAAAAAACATGAATTCCTAAATACTTTCTTATACATAAATTACGTATAAATTGCACAAGACAGTTAAAAGAAAATAAGCATTTAATAAACAACACAGTGCAAAAACAATTATGAAAATCCAAGATAGTGCAAGAGGTGGACCATTGTGTTCAGATGACGAGGTAGGGTTAGGGTTATGTGAGTTGGTTCACAAACCTGATAGTTGAAGGAAAGTAGTTCCTGAACCTCATAGTGTGGGACTTGAGGCTGCAGCGAGAAAAGGGCATGGCCCGCACGATGGGGATTCGTGATGACTGATGCCGGCCTACCTGAGGGAGTGCCTTCGGTTGCTTTGGCTGGTGTGAAATGCTGTGCCTGTGAGCTGAGTGCAACACTCTGCAGACTCTTGTGTTGCTGCTCTGGGCCACAATGTAGATGTACTTTCTACAGTGCATCTGTGAAGGTTTGTTATAATATTCAGTGATATGCCAAATCTCTTTGAACTTAAAAGAAAGTAGAGGTGCTGGTGTGTGGCCATCATAATTACATCTATGTGCTGGGCCCAGGATATGTCATCTGAGATGTTAATGCCAAGGAGTCTCAGGCAAATAGATAGGCCCATGGTTGTGCAGAAAATAGAGAGATACAGATTAATGGAGGCAGAGAAGATGATTTTAACTTGTCATCATGTACAGAACAGGCATTGTGGGGCAAAGGTCCTTTTCCTGTTCAGTATTGTTTTGTGTCCTATTTTACGGGTGGGGGGTGTAGAGAGAGTTGAGAAAAACAAATCTCATCAAGGCAGTGGTGTGTTTTGAAACTTGCCATCTGGATTGTTGGTGATGGCAGAATTTCTGACCACGAGTACAAGTCAGCTGGCCAAGAACAGGACTGAGCTGGAAAGGGAGATTAGTCGGATTGGCAAAGATGGACACAGGAAAGTAACTCCGTGGTTCAGGCAGCATTTCTGGAGAAAATGGATGGGTGCTTTTCGGGTCGGGACCCTTCTTCAGACTGATTGCAGGGCATAGAGAGCTGAACAAATCACGGCTGGCAACAGATGACCTCAGGCGAGGTGGTTCCCTGATAGGCAGATTGGTGGACAAAGGCTAGAGATAGAAGCGGGCGTGAGATGAAGAATCTGAAGAAGGGTCCTGACCTGAAACATCACCTATCCATTTTCTCCGGAGACATTGCCTGATTCATGGCCTCAGGCCAGCACAAGGAGTGGGCTGACAATTGGGGGGGAGGATCTGTTGGACAGGGCACCTGTTGTTCATCCACGTGTTTGTCTTGCAGCAACTGGGGCACTGAGGTTGATGAAAACCAAGCCTACCACAATGGGAATTCTGACCCCAGAGGATTTGGTAAGTCTGGTCACCTTGACTCTCTTAAAGATTTTGAGTCATGAGACTAAACTGGAACAAAAGCTTCCAGATGAGGAGGATGACTTTATTCAGTGTTTGTATTGTACTGGGTGATGGAGAAGTGGGGACCTTGCAAGAGATGGTCTCCTATCTGGATAACATCTGTTGTAATTATTTACATGTGGGGGGGACAGCATGGATCCTTAGTCTCAATCCGTGTGCAAGAGTTCCTTCCTTGGCTTTCCCGTTGCTGCTGAACAGCATCTGAGAGAATCATAGAACTAACAGTGGAGAAGGCCATTCGGCCCATCCTGACTGTACATGATCAGTGTAGGAGAGCTGTGGTTCCTGTTGACAGGCTGACTTTGAAGAGGGTGGCTAATGTGGGCCTAGTTTTACTGTGATGGTGAGAAAGTGGCTGCATGTTCAATTGTCTTGGGTTGTCCGTGCTTGTAATGTTCACCTGGCGATGCTCCTTGCCTGCAGGTCACCTGGGCATTGCTGTCCCTGATATTTACGTAGCCTGCAAGCGGTTTGAGGAACTGGGGGTGAAATTTGTGAAGAAGGTGGATGATGGTGAGTTCATAGGTCGTCATCCTGCCCCATTCAACAACTGTTGAGTGAATTGGAGGCAGATTTCACGTCCTTGTGACGGTCAACGGGTCAGGCAGCATCTGAGGAGAGAGAAACAGAGGCAATGTTTTGGGTTGAAGACCTTTAGTCAGAACTGGACATGTGAGAAAACGAGTGTTCTGTTGCAGTGACAGTGGAGAGAATGGGAAATATCCAGGATAGAGTGGAGAAGTAAGGCTGTCCACATGACACAAGGCCTTTGACACAGTGTTCCCCGTCTACAACTAAACCACACTTACTTTCTCAATTTTCCAGTTCTGATGGAAGGTCATTGACTTGAAACATTTCTCACACCACAGATGCTGCTTGGCCTGCTCAGTATTTTCAGCATCGTTTGTTTTTCTTTTGTATTTCCTACACTTCACACCTAAGGGACAATGGTTTTTGTTTTGTTTTGCTTTACCATTCCCTTGTTCCAGGGCAAGTCAGGTGAGACGTGAGTTGAGCGGAAGTTTTGAGAAATGATATGTAAACCAATCTATTTTTCTCTGTTTCAGGTAAAATGAAGGGGCTTGCTTTCATTCAGGACCCAGATGGTTATTGGATTGAGATTTTGAGCCCAAACCAAATGCTTACCATAGTCCCTTAGGTGTGAAGCGTGAACTATGAGACTCGACGACAATTTGGATACACTTGACAACATCACCCGCCCCATGCAGGACGGAGATTTGCCACAACTATAAATATAATTGTACTGTTTTGGAATTCAGGCAAACTGGTTTTGTGAATAGTATTTTTTAGCTTGTCTCTTGGCAGTCAAGATCAGCTTCCTGGTAAATTATAAATTGTAAAGGAAGTTTGCAGCTTGAATGTTCTACACGTATGAAGTCCCCAAGAGCCGAATGTGTGAAGCCTGGACTAATCATGTTTAAAGTGAAGAGTTTATCCTAATTCATCAATTATTTCCTCCTTGCAATTTTCACCAAAAGGAGCAGGGTAAAATGGTTGATTTAAAAAAAAATTTGCAGCATATATGTTTAGAAGCCAGTTTTAAATTACAAATCCCCATTTCCATTTCTGTTGGAGTACTTTCAAATTCTAGTGTCAACTGTAAATTCAATGCCAAAAGGATGGAGAAAATCAACCTCAGTTCTTGCAATGAGCGATTTTAACTTGGAAAATCCTGAAGTGGATTGTAGTTGGTGAAAATTTGTCTTGATGGAGATAATCTGGGACCCTCAGCTGTTTAAAATTGTTAACGAGAAATTGTTCTATTGGAAGTTGCTTTCTTTCCAGTCTTAATTTAACTTAGAAATATGAAATATAACTGCAGTATTAAAGACTACAATCTGTCACCACTGCCCAGAATTTGGGTAAAAAATACCCAGGCTCCTCGCTTACTAAAATCCTGTTGGTGTTTAAATTTTCTTAATCAGGAGGATTCTTATTGTGCTTTGAACAGCAGCAAGCCAGGCACACCTTTGGCAACAGTCTCACCTGCAAATTTGTAGATTAATTGAATGTCTATTTCTGTTAAATAGAAATTATCATCATGCAGGGCCTGATTTGTGATAAATGTTTTCCTTAATGTTCATTTTTGGAATTTTGCCTGTTTTTACAAAATAAAATAAAATCTAAATGGGCTAAGTCCTCTTGGAGTTAATCCCAAATTATTTTCTAATATTGTGACACACTAGCAAATCCCTATCGCGCCTGCGCCACATCACTCCCCACCTCTGGAACCAGTTAAACCATTTATATCAGTGGCCTTCCCGGGTGAAACCCAATGTCTACCATTCCATGGCCATCTTGTCTTTGAACCTTCTCTGCTTGAAATGTACCTCCTTATTTTCCATCTTTTAAAGAATTATGGTTTCAAACTTTTAAATATAGTCAATTTCATTTATTTCTAAAAACATCACTCAAAACGTTGTCATTCTTGATAACATCCCTGTCATTTTCACCTCCATAATTTATATTATATTGATGCATGCACAAAAATGTGTAGGGTGTTAATGTGAGTTCTAGCCCCTCAGTGACCAATGGCAGGAGGACTGGTGGCTTTGATTCATGGCAGTGTTGTTGAAGCTCAGTGCAGCTGCCACAGTATATTGCCCTGCAGGTCCTCCTGACCTTCACTGGCACCTCCCTGGCCTGGAATACCCAGGTCCCAGACAGACCATTCGTATGTCTTTTGTCAAACGTTCTTTATCTCAGTACTACAGAGTTTGGGCCTCAGCTGTCCGTAAGTCCAGGAGCAGAATTAGGCCATTCAGCCCATTAAGTCTACTCTGCCATTTAATCATGGCTGATCTATCTCTCCCTCCTTACCCCATTCTCCCGCCTTCTCCCCATAACACCTGACACCCATATTAACCAATCTCTGCCATAAAAATATTAGTTGACTTGGCCTCCACAGTCTTCTATGGCAATCCTCAACATGGACCATTACTTCTCTGTCCGGACCCTTTGCCAAAGGCACATTCCACAAATAGGTTGCCTCATCCCCACCTCAGCTGGCTGAAGGTTGTGTTGTAACACTAATGCCCCTTTGCCCCACTTAGGAAACCCGAACGGAAACCTCTGGAGACTTTGCGCCCCATCCAAGGTTTCTGTGCGGTTCCCGGAGGTTTTTGTCAGTCTCCCTACCTGCTTCCACTACCTGCAACCTCTGGGAACCGCACGGAAACCTTGGGTGGGGCACAACGTTTCCAGAGGTTTCCGTTCAGGTTTCCTAAGTGGGACAGGGGCATTAGACTCCCTAAAAAGTTTTGATGATGAGCATTGGTCTAAATGTCCTTCCAGCAGAACCTTCCACCAAAGTCTACCTTTTCTTGCAGGACATTCTGTACAGATTGCTGCCTAATGGACATGTGGTGAAAGTAGTCCTCTATTGAGGAACATTGGGCAGCAGTCCAACTGAATGGAGGATCTTATAGTGGCCAGGCCTCTCTTTACAACTGTGGGAACAGAGAGGCCAGCACACAATGACACTTTGCGTTCTGGTGCTGTCATGTTTTGGTGTGGCTGCATCAATGTAGCCAGTAGTTGGTGAAATCCTTTCACCATCCTTTTTCTGGAGCACATGTGCTCTGTAACATAGACGAGATGAACATTGGAACAGGCCATTCTAATTAACCCTATCTGCCTGAACTTTGTCTGTATCTACCATTACCTGTCTGTTCATGTATTTTTCTAATTGCTTATTAAACACCACCATCGTATCTGCTTTGACTATTTCACCTGGCAGCATATTCCAGCAGTGTCTAAAGAAAAAGACGGCCTGCACATCTCCAATTAAACTTTTCCCCCTCTTGTCTTAAACCTTCTCCCTCTAGCATTTAACATTTCCATTCTAGGAAAAAAAACCTCAATCTACTCTATGCTTCTCATAATATGTGTAGGAAAGAACTGCAGATGCTGGTTTAAATCGAAGGTAGACACAAAATGCTGGAGTAACTCAGCGGGACAGACAGCATCTCTGGAGAGAAGGAATAGGTAACGTTTCAGGTCGAGACCCTTCTTCAGACTCCAGAGATGCTGCCTGTCCAGTTACTCCAGCATTTGTGTCTACCTCTCATAATATACTTGTATCTTATTGCCCCTCAGCCTCTTGACAAGTCGAAAACGGCAGGAGGCGGGGTGGAACGACGTTCCCCCGTAGCGACAATTTAAACCAGGACCTGCAGGTAAGAACTGCGGTCTTTTTGTGTTTTCCCATGCTGATTACAGGTGAAGAAACCAACGGGAAACAAAGAAGACAAGGTCTGCGACAAAGCTGGTGAGGGAGGACTGCGGAGCAGTGGGCAGCCAGCAGCAGCCAGCGGCACTCGGATCACCGATAGTGGGATCAGCTGTGCCCGATGTCGCCTCCGCACCGGCCAGATCCACGTGGCCGGGCGGTAAGGCTAGACACAAAAACAAACAAGGTCGTGGACTCAGAGGAGTCCGACTTTGAACAACCGCGGGCGGCCAGCGACCGAGAGCGCTGGAGCCGGATGGAGTGGTGTGTGGCGCATTTGCTCCAATGTGACAGACTCCGGGAGATGGAGTTGGGTCACTGTGGGCCCTATGATAAACCCACAGCAGTACCTCTTGAAGGGCTGCACAGTGCTTCTACCTCATCAGAGGGGAGCACTGTGGGTCAGTTCTGGGCTGACCTGGAAGAGGGGTCCGCAGAAGGAAAGACAAGTGTGCAAGGGGTGCAGGAACGAGAGAACCTACTGGACTAATAAAAGGGACTCCAACAAGGTCCGGTACTCAAGACATGTGTCTTTTTTAAGGCATGGCCCAGGCCGGCCTTCTTGGAAGATGCGGGGACCTCCAACGCCAACCAAACATGAACATCCCATCTGTTCTGGAATATCTGGCAGGCCTCTACTATGATGAGGGGCTCAGTTACAGTGCCATCAACTGTGCCAGAAGTGCCCTATCGACTTACCTATGGCAGGGAACAGAGCGTTACTCTGTTGGGACTCACCCACTGGTAACAAAACTTATGAGGGGAATTTTTAATACCAATCCCCCAAGAACCAGGTACTCCCAAATATGGGATGTAAGCATTGTCCTGAAGATGCTCAGGAATTGGTCTCCAGCAACAGCTCTGTCCCTACACAGACTGGCATTAAACACAGTCATGCTAATGGCATTGGTCACGGCACAGAGGGTACAGTCACTGCATAAACTAAGACTGGACAACATGACTTCCTCAACAGAAAATATTACGTTTCATATCTACGAGTTAGTAAAGCAGAACAGACAGGGATCAGCAGGCCTCGATATACAATTTAGGTCATACCCAACAGATGACCGTCTGTGTATAGTAAGACATCTGTCGTTATACATGGAGAAAACGAAAATCCTAAGAGGCAATGAGAAGGCACTTTGGTCAGCCACAAGCAACCACACAAAAGTGACGGTCCAGACCATCTCAAGATGGCTGAAACAGGTGCTAACACAGGCTGGGGTGGATACTAATATTTTTAAATCTCATTCCACCAGGGCTGCAGCTACATCGGCAGCGATACAGTTGGATGTACCAATGGACCAAATCCTCAAGGCAGCAGGATGGTCTGGGGGAAAAAACATTCCAATTATTTTACAACAAACCAGTAATGAAACCTGTGTGCCACACCTGGAACGTTTGCAGAAACAATTTTAAGTTCTGTAAATTAATTTAAACCCATAAAAAGGGGTTATAATTTTGTGTTAATAAATTTTATGATTTCAATGTCGAATTCATGTCCAAATTATGTTAACACAATTCCTCCTACAGTCATCAAGGCAGCCGAAGTAAAATAGTAAGATTAAACGAGAACTTACCAGTTTGAAGTTTGATCTGTATTTTATGAGGAGTTACGATGAGGGATTACATGCCCTCTGCTCCCACCCTTGATCATATACTTAACTGGTATCTCTTCTCTAATCTTACTATGTTTAGTCATTACAGTTATCTGTGATTTCACACCGCTGCTTTGAAGAATGACATGCATGCGTCGTGGCGGGCTTCTTCACGTAATCCCTCATCGTAACTCCTCATAAAATACAGATCAAACTTCAAACTGGTAAGTTCTCGTTTCATCTTACTATTAATGGCAAGACCCTGGCATTTATACGAACCCCATTCTTATTCTCCCTACATTCTCAACAACTAGCCCCAGGTTCTACCACTGATCTACACACTAGGGGCAATCTACAGCAGCCAACTAACCCACCAACTTGCATGACTTTAGATACAAAGCATTGGAGTAACTCAGCGAGTCGTGCAGCAGTTCAGTCTGAAGAGGTTTCCTGACCCGAAACGTCACCCATCCTTTTTTTTCCAGAGATGCGGCTGTGGAAAGCATCTTGTCCGGAAATATTACTATCTGGTTTGGGAATTGCTCTGCCCAGGACAAGAAGGCTCTGCAGAGAGTAGTGCGTTCGGCCGAACGCACTATGGGAACTTCACTCGCCCCCCCCCTGCAGGAACTATACATCAGGAGGTGAACTCTGCTGTAGTTGTAAAAATGGTGCACAGAGACTTTACTTCCTCAGAACACTGAGGAAGGCCCATCTGTCTGCTAAACTACTGGAGTCTTTCTACCGCTGTTCGGTAGAAAGCATACTGACTTACTGCATAACTGCCTGGTTTGGGAACTGTTCAGCAGCTGACAGAGCAGCTCTCCAGAGGGTGATAAAATCTGCCCAGGGTATCATTGGACTGCCCCTGCCCCCCCTGGAGGACATTTACCACTCCAGATGCCGCAGCAGGACCTGTAATATCGTGAAAGACATTACACATCCTTGTCACCACCTTTTCACACTGCTGCCCTCAGGAAAAAAGTACAGGTCGCTAAAGTCACGCACTGCCAGACTCAAGAACAGCTTTTACCCATCAGCAATGTTGGAACTGAACTCTGTCCCGGGAGCGGGTTATGGGGAAGGATGGGGGTGGGAGGGAGTTAATTTATGTAAATGTGAATCCATGGGTGGGTTTGGGGAGGGAGGGAGTGTAAAAAGTATGTATGTGAATGTTTGAAGTTCTTTTAAATGGAGACACAGTAATCTCGTTGTATGTGACACATGCAATGACAATAAAGCATTCTGATTTGATCTGAGGTGCAACCAGAGCCAATAAAATCATGGGCGACCCCTTCCACCCATGCAACGGACTGTTCCAGCTGCTACGGTCAGGCAAACGCCTCCGTTGCCATGCTGTGAGAACGGAGAGGATGAAAAGGAGTTTGGGATGTGGGGTTTCCTCCCACATCCCAAATTAACCTGTGAGTTGTAGGTTAATTGGCCTCTGTAAATTGCCCCTATTATAGAGGGAGCAGATGAGAAAGAGGGATTACAGTGTTAACGGGTGATCGATGGTCGGCGTAGACTTGGTTGGCCACAGGGTTGCAACAAGGTTGAGTTGCGATTTATCTTTAGAATATGAGAGGCCTATTCAAGAAATTGATAACAGGAAAGAAGCCGCTCTTTGATCTGGTGATACATGCTTTTAAGACTTGAAGTCGATGGGAGGGTGTTTGGCTTGTGAGATGGACCGGGCTGCATTCACAACTCGCTGCAGTTTCTTGCAGTCTTGGGCAGAGCAGTTGCCATACAAAGCTGTGATGCATCAGGAAAGGCGCATCTGTAGGAACGGGTAATTAAAAAAATTTCCTTGGCCTTTGAAGGCGGTTGAGGTGTCGCTATGCTTTCTTGGCCAGTGTTAACGTAGATGGACCCAGACAAATTGTTGATACAGGGTATTTGCACCTAGAAACAGGAAGTTTGTGACCATCTCTTCAGCACCATTGATGCAGACTAGGACATGTACTCCATTCAGATTCTTGAAGTGATCGGTTCCTTTGAAATGAACCACTAATATTGCAAATAGAATACACACAGTAAGATCACTCCTTCTCGTGAATGTAAACTACCAAAGAGGGAGGTAATAGACTTTTTAGAAATAATTACTAAGTTATAATGTTTGTAGATCTATAGCCTTCCTCACAAGTTATCACATACACATTTGCGGCGCAAGATGTTAAAATACAAAAAGGCAGAGCTTAAAAGAGAAACTTACAGCAATCGCCATTACTGGCGAGAAGGAACCAGGCAAACTAATGAGAGTAAAAGATGACAACTGCCTTGGATGTGGTGTTGAACACAAGCTTCTCAGAATTGGCAGAGATGATGGATGTATTGTCATCTTTCAAGAACCTGTGGATTCTGGAAGGAACCCAATTCACTGGAAAATTGAAAATGTAACAAACCCTGGAGTCAAAGGCAAGGTGCAGTTTTTCTTAAATGGAACATTAGTCCTTTCCTTTGTAATGGTGGTCAAAGGATCCTCACACGTACTGGCAAGAGCAGCAAATCCAGAATACTGAAATGTTCTGATTGAATTGAAGGATATACATGCATTGCCCATTGGTTTAACAAGGCAGATGCCACGAGCTTACCTTCCTGGGGCATTGAATAAGCTGTCCAACCAAGACTGACTTTCTTACTTTGCAGAAACATGAATGCTTGAGGCTGAGCAGAGGTGGCTCTCTGAATTTATTCAAGCACTCTGTAGACATTTATTCAGATCAGGTATTATTGGTTATTTTCAGAACCAGCCAAGCACATCAAATGGAAACTACCAATGTCACAGCAGTTTAGTTATGCGGACTTGCTGGTAAAAAGAATATGCTTAAACTGCTCAATTACGCTCCCAATTAATGTAAGGAACAAGGAAATGGAATATGCCATTGGAAACCTAGCTCCAATTAATATATAGACACAAAATGCTGGATAACTCAGCAGGAAACGCAGCATCTCTGGAGAGAAGGAATGGGTGACATTTCAGGTCCTGACCCGAAACATCACCCATTCCTTCTCTTCTGAGATGCTGCCTGCCCCGCTGAGTTACTCCAGTATTTGGTGTCTATCTTCTGTTTAAACCCAGTATCT
The DNA here is from genome assembly GCF_028641065.1 of Leucoraja erinaceus. Classification (NCBI taxonomy): domain Eukaryota; kingdom Metazoa; phylum Chordata; class Chondrichthyes; order Rajiformes; family Rajidae; genus Leucoraja; species Leucoraja erinaceus. The sequence goes on along the minus strand of NC_073381.1, from coordinate 83,848,244 downwards.
GCTTTCTTTCCTTTACTCAATGTATATATATTTTTAATGTTCGGTCCATCTGGGGGATGGGACGAAAAAATGAGAGACCGTGGGTCACAGATCCATATACAACACATTCAAGGAGTGGGGGTGGAAACCAAAGTTTACTAAAGAGGACATCTTGAATGCTCAACAACAAATGCTAAATTGTCCTTTTATGAGGCTGCTCTTGGAATATTATGCCCAGTGTTGGTCACCCTGCTATGGGAAAGATGTCATTAACCTAGAAAAAGTAGAGCTTTATGGGTGGAGGAAGAAAGGGGCAGTTATTCTAGAGAAATCGGTGACACTGCAGGATTTGGGACAGGTTGGAAGTGGGCAAAGAAGTGGCAGATGGAATACAGCAGAGCAAGTGTGGAATCATGCATTTTGTTAGTAGGAATAAAGAAGTAGACTATATTCTAAATGGGAAGATAATTCAGAAATGGGAGAGATAATTCAGAAATGGGAGGTGCAGGATTCCAAATAAATTAATTTGCATGCTGAATCAGTAATATTAAGTATTGAAAGCAGTTTGGGGGCTCATACGAGGAAGGATATGCTGGCGGGTCCAGGGGTTATGAGAATGATCGGGTTAACATAAGCATTTGATGGCACTGGACCTGTACTCACCGGAGTTTAGAGGGATGAGGGGATCCCGCATTGAAACTTACTGAATAGTGATAGGCCTGGATGCAGAGAGGATATTTCCACTAAAGTGGAAGTCCAGGACCAGAGGCCACAGCCTCAGAATAGACATACCTTTAGAAAGGAGACGAGAAGGATTTTCTTCGGTCAGAGGGTGTTGAATCTGTGTAATTCAATGCCACAGAAGGGTGTGGAGGTCAACTCAATGGATATTTATGGAGATGAAGATTCATGATTAGTACTGGTGTCAAGGGAGAAGGCAGAATGTGATTGAGGGGGGAAAGACAGAAACTAGGTGCAGTAGGCCATTCGGCCCAGCAACACCATTCAATATGTTCATTCAAAATCAGTTCCCCATTCCTGCTTACTCCCATATTCCTTGATTCTGTTAACTCTCTTGAATACACCCAGTGAATTGTCCACTGCCTTCTGTGGCAGAGAATTCCAGATTCACAACTCTCTGGGTGAAAACTTTTTTCCTCATCTTAATCCAGAATGGTCCACCCCTTATTCTTAAAACTGACCTCTGGTTCTGGACTCGCCCAACATCAGTCTGAAGGGTTTCGGCCCGAAATGTTGCCTATTTCCTTCGCTCTGTAGATGCTGCCTCACCCGCTGAGTTTCTCCAGCACTTTTTGTCTACCTTCGATTTATCAGCATCTGCAGTTCCTTCTTAAACATCGGGGAATTTTTTTCCATCCTTGAGCCAGCCCAAACCCATAAGAATTTTATACGTCTCTATAAGATCCCCTCTCGTCCTTCTATCTTTCATGTCAGTACCGCCATCCTAGGAATTAACCTGTTGAACCTACACTGCACTCCCTCAGACCAGCCACAATTTAATGGCAGAGTAAACTTAATGGGCCGAATGGCCTAATTCTGCTTGTGCACTTATTAACAGCTGAGAGGCCTAAACTCTCTATAGTACAGGCCATTCCACATACCGAGTCAAGCCAACTGCCAAAGAACGATTCGGCTTGACGAAAGATGTACGAATGGTCTGCCTGCAAGTAGACTTGTGCCAAATGGCCTAATTCTGCTCCTATAACTTATGATTTGAGGGACTGACAAAGGGAGCAGTTGGCCATAAGTTTATTTTAATTCTTTGAGTGCATGAGACTGGGGTGACCTCACTTAAGAGTTGTATAAAATCATGTTGCATTGTTATGGCAAATGCACATCAGCTGTTTCCCCGGTTTAGGAAATCAACTAGAGAGCATAGGTTAAAATGAGGTGCAAAATATAATGAAAAGTAATTTTGCTGAAAACAATAGCTGGTTAATCCACAAACCTGTGCCCCAGCCCAAATAAATTTCTAGTGACATTTAAACATTGCTTTAATTAGAAACCCACAGCTAGTTTACTTATAATGCCTGCACAAGAACATTAGTCAGAAGGACCCCAACCAAATATGTCATCTATATGCAGGAAAGAACTGCATATGCTGGTTTAAATCGAAGGCAGACATAAAATGCTGGAGTAACTCATCAAGGCAGGCAGCATCTCTGGAGAAGGAATGGGTGACGTTTCGGGTAGACCCTTCTTCAGTCCTGTCTTGCTGAGTTACTCCAGCATTTTGTGTCTACCTCCAATATGTTATCTATCCATGTTCTCCACAAATGTTGCCTGACCCGGAGTTAATCCAGCACCTTTTTTTGTACACTGGCATCTGCAGTTCCTTGACATTACCTGGTGTTCCTCTACTCATTCTTGGAATCTGCTGTAAGAGTGGATCCCCCATAGGGGTGGGCTGTGTACTAGGTTGCATGGTTCTCAAACTGAGTAGGGATTCTACTCTGTTATACCAGCAGTCAACCAGAAGTCCATCCGGATGACACAGGCATTTTAATTTATATTAAGAAAAATGCTGCAGGCAACTGAAACTTATGGGTGGAACCTGTGGACAGAACAGAAGTGGAAATCTTCAAGGTTGTTCACTCATCAGTACCTTTAGTTTCCAAAAAGCTTGATCGAGACATTTACTGAACATATTAACTTTTATTTTTCCATTGACATCAGTCTCCAAAGTGGCATGTTTTTGTACAAAAACGTTCCATGCTAACTCATGAATATTCAATAAGAAACAACTATCAATTTCCTACCAGTTTGCTATTAAAAAAAATTAGCTCAAAGTATGTTGTATTGTTTAAGAGTAGGATGATACCAAAGTTTCACTGTAGGCTTCTCACTTGATGCAGTGGCCAAACCAAAAACTAATACACACACAGTGGTGTTCCAGTTGGGATGGCACCAATCTTAAGATTTACATAGAAAACAGTTTGCCAGATAACAATTATGACCCACAAAATAACACGGTAAGCGTACAATTGACGTTGATGGTTCGCATAATTTCTTCCCAAAACGCTGATGTTCTTTATGCTCTGCATTCGCTAAAGCACGGTCAGGTCTGTAACAGCAGATACAAAGTCAAACAGTTGCCCACGCATGGAATCTCCGGAGATTCGTGGCATTTTCCCCAAAACAGTTGAAAGTACAACGGATTTCCCAGATTACTTAAAAATAAATCAATTGGATCGTTGTTCCCCATTTAAATCAGAAATCTGGCCCATAATAAAAAAAAAGTGAATAAAATAGGAAATGCCCCTACTTCCAACATTGGTCACGGCATAAAGACGGGAAAAAAATGGTTATGTTGCAAAGCAAAGCAGATACCCTGGCGGCCCCACAAATTACTGCGGGCATAGGGAGGAGGAGCTGGATGGAGCACGTTGTCGAGACACTGGAGCATTGAGCCTCTGCACAAGGCGAGTGCGCCATTTTAAAACTGGAAGGGAGCAGAAATGAGCAGCTAAAGGGAGTGCCTGTGTTCTGACACTGAGCTGCCGGGCTACAATGAGGTGGTCAACGAGGCTGCACCCCAAGAGGCAAAAATAAAGAACAGACACTACAAGAGACAGATCCCGGGAGAGGAAAGGCTGTCGAGGGCTGGGCCAGGTGGAGGTTTGGGAACAGGATTTCCCCCTCATTCCTATTCCCGTTTTGGGAAACGTAGTCTGCAACACGAGGGGGAGGGTGAAGGGGGGTTCGCATGGGAGAGGGAAGGAGAGTTAAGACAGCGTCCCGAACAAGCGAAATTGAATTCAAGAGATTAGACGGCGTTCGCCCCAAAAAAAGTCCCTTCAGAAACAGCGAGTGGTGGATCGCGGCGGGCGGGCGGGCCGGGGCCTCCTATCTGCTGGACTGGTACCGGTCGTAACTAGCGCCGCGGGAACTACCAGTGCTCCGGTTGTTGTAGCCGCCGCCGCCACCGCCACCTCCGCCTCCGCTCGACTTGTCGTACTGTCGGTAGCCGCCTGAGCCATAGCCGCCTCCATTTCCGCCGCCGTATCCACCGCTGCCGTAGCTGCTGCTGCTGCCGTAGGAGCCGCCAGTATAACCGCTGCCTCCATAGCCGCCTCGTCTGTAGCCGCCGCCGCCGCCGCCGCGGCCTCCGCCGTAGCCGCCGTCACTAGATTTCTTCTCGGCGTGGTCGACACGTATTTGGCGTCCGTCGACCATCTTGCCGTTCATGGCCTGCAGGGCCTCGGTTGCATCCTCCGGGTTCTCGAAGGTGATGAAGCCGAAGCCGCGGGAAGCCAGGCTCGCCTTGTCCTTGATCACACGGGTGTCCACGATCTCCCCGTACTTAGAGAAGACGGACTCCAGGGCCGGCTCGTCCGTCTCGAAGCTCAGGCCGCCGACGAATAGCTTGCGTTCGTCATTCATGATTCTGGTTGGTTGTTTTTTTGGCGGGGTATTTTTCCCCAGATCGACGGAGTGAGCAGCGGCCGCTCCTTTGCACTGACGAACGAAAGTGCGCACCTACCGGAAGGGAGCCATTTATATAGGCCAGGCCCTGTGCCCCGCCGTAATCGGCTCTCCGGGCCACACCAGCCCGCAACGTGGTTCCGGGCGGGCCCGGTCTGCGAGCCCACATGACTCACCCCCACGTCGCGGGAGGTGGAGCCCGCCATTTTGGGGAGGGAGATCCGGCTTCGACCCGAGGGTAATCTATTAATCTCCGGCCCCCTCACCATCACCACAGCATAGGGTCGGTCATAAACGCTCTTTAATTTCCCCACTTCTGCCCTTAATGTTGACGCGGTCTCGGGTTTTACCAGAGATTGCCCACGTTGCCGCCATTTTGCTACGAGCGAAGGGCCGGTCGAGACCAGCTCCGACAACCACGTCTCATGCAGCGAGGTGGCTCGTCCCACTGCGGTTCCCTGGGATCTGAGGTGGCTGATGAGTGAGGTTCAACCGCTGACTTGCACAGAAGGGGCAGGAGGCCGGTGTGGCTTTGTGAGGCGGTTGTGACCAGCTCCCGCCGGAGTTTCTCAGCACCACCACGTTGCGGGCTAAGTGGCATTTATTCTAAGGAGCACATCCTTGAATCTTTTCCTATGTCCACCCAAAAACCTCTTCCTGTGACACAGGGAAGATGTCAGTTTGGCCGGGCTGGTGTAAGAAATGATGTGGCCGAAGAAGACGACAGGGCTCAGCCAAGTCACATTGAGCTTACTGTTAGTGTAATGAAGTGCAGGTACAACGAAAACAATTTTAATGCAAACAATTGTAAATTATACATCTATTGCACATTCTCTCACAAGACTATATAGATCAAAAAGATTGCACAAGAATATTCATCAGTAAAAACACAATTCATTAAGGTCTTAGTTGATCTTTTACCGTGGCAATGTTTCTACACTCTCCCCTTCTGAGTCTTTGTGTGAATGTTGACCTTTACCTCATCCTCATCACTTCTTCCCAACATGGCCAAAGCTTCAGATGACATGTTAGTTCACAGATCCATATTAGTTTACAAAGTATCCCTCATCTATGCCCAGGTTATTTCCAGATAAGGGTTCAAAAAGGTAAAACTCACACTGGGGCATGCAGAGTATTAACAGGAGAGAAGAACATGCTGACCTTCGACGGTTATTCAGAGTACAGCAGCAGCAGTATAGGCAATGCACACATATGCATTTTCTGGCAGTGTTTGTCACGATTATATGTTAAGAGATGAAGCCACCCAATTTGTTAAATTACTAAATGCAGGAAGGATAAAACGCTGCTCCCTCAATTCGAACAATACTGCCCTTTGGTTAGGGGGCAGAATACTCAATACATGTGTAGGAAGGAACTGCAGATGCTGGTTTAAACCGAAGATAGTCACAAAATGCTGGAGTAACTCAGCAGGTCAAGCAGCTTTTCTGGAAGGAAGGAATGGGTGACGTTTCGGGTCGAGACCCTTCTTCAGATTGATGTCAGAGGTGAGGGAGATACTTAGATAAGGAAATGTAATGTGTGAAAACAGGACAAGGGATGGAGGTCACGGAAAATGTAAAATAGATCATTGTTAGCTGGGAGAAGCTAACAGCAAAGCAAACAAAATGTAGTCAGGTACAGACTAGCCTGAGAACTGGGAAGGGGGAGGGATGGAGAGAGGGTTACTGCTGGGGTGTAAGCTGCCCAAGTGAAATATTACGTGCTGTTCCCTCCAATTTGCTCTGGGCCTCACTCTGACAATGGAGGAGACTAAGGACAGAAAGGTCAACCTCCTATGCTACAGGGAAGTCCCAACCTATCTAGCCCCTCCTTATAGCTCAAGCCTTCCAGAATTGCACACAACACTCCAAATCTGGCCTTACCATTTTCTTGTACAGCTGTAACATAATATCCCAACTCCTGTACTGAATAGCCTAACAGATGAACAGTACAATGCAGGAATAGGCCCTTCATCCCACATTGTCTGTGCCAAGTTAAACTTATGTCTGTGAGCATGTGATCCATGGGCCTCTATTCCGTGCATATTCATGTGCCTATTTAAAAGCCTCATAAACGGCACTATTATATCTGCTTCCACCACCACACCCTGGCATCCATTTCAGGAACCTACCACTCTTTGTAAAAAAAAAACTATCCCCTCTGACCATAAAGTTATGTCCTCCAGTCTTTGAAATTTCCATCCAGGAAACACTGAACTGACTGTCTACCCTACCCACGCCTCTCATCATTTTAAATACTATAAGGTTACTCCTCAGCCTCCAACGTTCCAGACAAAAACAATTCAAGTTTGTCCAAACTCTATAGCTGTGTAGGAAGGAACTGCATATGCTGGTTTACATTGAAGATAGACACAGCAGTAACTCAGCGGGACAGGCAGCATCTCTGGATAGAAGAAACAAGTGATGTTTCGGTAAGGAGGATCTCGACCCGAAACGTCACCCGTTCCTTCTATCCAGAGATGCTGCCTGCCCCGCTGAGTTACTCCAGCATTTTGTGTCTATCTCATTATAGCTAATACCCTCTAATCCAGGCAGCATCCTAGTAAACCTCTTCTTTATCCTCTTCAAACCTCCACATTCTTCCCATAATGGGGCAACCACAACTGCACGCAACACTCAAAATGCGGCCCGACTGAAATTCTACAAAGAGACATGACTTCCTGACTCTTATATTCATCATCATTGGTGGTCACTCGAAACACCTGTGTGTGACTATGTTTAATGTGGGGAGACTGGTGCACCCTCAGCCACCACACGGTCCGTGACAGATCTGGGTCAGGATCCAAGTGCATGGCGTCCGTTTTCCAGAGACCGTTTTCTGCTGCAGCCTTCATCCGCCTTCCCAGCCGTTGTGACGCTCCACTAAGGTCAGCCACCATCCTCCGCCTGTTCCATCGTTGTGGTCTTGGTTGGATTACTCTTTGTCAGAGATTTCCCCCTCAACCTTACCGCTATGGGTGGCCCTATCAGGAGCATAGTTCCAGATGGCATCGCTCTCAGGATCTCAGGACCACACAAGCTTCTCCACCACGACAAGGTGACAATCCATGATGATTCTTATATTCAATGCCCTGGCCAATGAAGGCAAGCATACCATACGTCTTCATTACCTCTGTGCCTACTCGTGTCACTTTCAAGGAACTATGGACTTGGACCCCCAAGATCCTTCTGTACAATAATGGTGTCATGGGCAATGTCATTAAGTATACTCTCCCCTTATATGTGACCTCACATAGTGCAACACTGCACATTTGTTTGGATTAAACACCATCTGCCATTTCACTGCTCATAGAAACAGAAAATAGGTGCCATTTGGCTCTTCGTGCCAGCACCGCCATTCAATATGATCATGGCTGAAAATCCAAAATCAGTACCCCATCCCTGCTTTTTCTCCATATCCCTTGATTCCATTGGGCCTAAGAGCTAAATCTAACTCTCTCTTGAACACATCCAGTAAATTGGCCTCCACTGCCTTCTGTGGCAGAGAATTCCACAGATTCACATCTCGGTGAAAACGTTTTTCCTCATCTCAGTCCTAAATGGCCTAACCCTTATTCTTAATAATGTGACCCCTGGTTCTGGACTCCCCCAACATCGGTAATATTTTTCCTGCATCTATCCTGTCGAATCCTCTAAGAAATTTGTGTTTCTACGCTGCACTCCCTCAATAGCAATAATGTCCTTCCTCAAATTAGGAGACCAAAACTGCACACAATACTCCAGATGCGATCTCGCCAGGGCCCTGTACAACTGCAGTGGGATCTCCTTGCTCCTAAACTCAACTCCTTTTCACTGGCTTTTCATTGGCTTTCTTCACTGCCTGCTGTACCTGCATGCTTACTTTCAGTGACTGACGTACAAGCACAGTCAGGTCTCGTTGCACCTTCCCTTTTAATCTGACACCATTTGGATAATAATCTGCCTTCCTGTTCTTGCCACCAGAGTGGATAACCTCACATTTATACAAATTATACTGCATGTGCCATGCTTCCGCCCACTCAGCCAACCTATCCAAGTCACCCTGCAGCCTCATAGCATCCTCCTCGCAGCTCACAATGCCACCTAGCTTTGTGGTATCATCCGCAAACTTAGAGATGTTGCATTTAATTCCCTCGTCTAAATCGTTAATACATATTGTAAACAACTGGGGTTCCAGCACTGAGCCTTGTGGCACCCCACTAGTCACTGCCTGCCATTCTGAAAAAGGCCCGTTAATTCCTACTCTTTGCATCCTGTCTGCCAACCAGTTCTCTATCCATGTCAATACCCTACCCCCAATACCATATGCTCTAACTTTGCACACTAATCTCTTGTGTGGGCCATTGTCAAAGGCTTTTTGAAAGTCCAGATACAACACATCCACCGGCTCTCCCATATCCATTCTACGTGCTCATACTGCATCTGTGACTGATCTATACACTGCTGTAAACTTTAACTGCTTTCTTCTTTGTCTGCAACTGCACCAATTTTTGTGTTGTCTGCAAAATTTACCGATTATTTACATGCTTGTCCAAGTCATATCACCAACAACAACGGTCCCAGCACTAATCTCTGTGGAACGCTACTGGTTACAGACCTCCAGCCAGAATAACACACTATCTTATTTTGTCGAGAGGTGAGCCAATTCCATTACCAGGTTAAGAACGCTTGAGTTATAAGGAGAAGCTGAATGTAGCAGACTATTTGGTGAACTTTGCTTGGTCCAATGCTAGTACTGACCACTGAAGGGAACTGGAGGAATAAGGATCTTAAGAAAGCAGCTAATATCAAAGACACGCACTACTCTAAGGCCGTGCTCTCTTTTCATTGCTACTATTGCAAAGAAGGTACAAGAGCTTGAGAACCATTACCTCCAAGAACAACTCCCTCCCATCAGGTTATTGAACCATCTCGCATAACCCTGACCACAATCCTACAATAGCAGCAAATCAGTATGGACATTGCACTAATATGATTACACTACCTACTTTGCACTATTATGGTCTATTTTACTTAGAATAACTGGTCATTTATTGTATATTTATATTTTTTGTTGTGGTTTTGTTTAAAGCTGCAGTAAGAAAGGATTTAATTACGCAAAGCACTAAGCAGGTCTGGCAGTATCTGTGGAAGGGGTGGATAGGCAACGTTTCAGGTCAGATTGATTGTAGTATGGGGAGAATGTTTGATTGGTAGATAGGTAAAATGCTAAGTGAGGCAAAAAAAGCTGAGACAAGGTGTCAGATAAGGAGAGAAGAGTGAAATGTAAAGTCAGTGGGAAGAATATTGGTGAAAGGAGACAAGAGGAGGGTGAGAGACGGGTTGTGAAAGGGAAGAAACAGGTGTGCACTGGGGGACACAGGAAAGAGAGGGGGAAGGGAAGGGAAGGGTTGTTACTTAAAACTAGAAAATTCAATGTTCATACATTGCGTTATAAGCTACCCAAGCGGAATGCGAGATTCTGTTCCTCCAGTTTGCATGTGTCTGGCAGCGGGGGAGGCCCAGAACAGGAAAATGGGAAGTGGAGTTAAAATGATTAGTAACCGGGAGATTCAGCTGGTCTTGGCGGACCGAGTGCAGGTGTTTGTCATAAGGTCGCGTAGTCTTTGCATTGGCAAGACCAAGTATAGACTAAGTGACTGTTTCGCCAAATACTCCACCTATCTGCCAATCAAACCCTCCTCACCTGTATCCATCTAACACACAGACATAAAAGATACGGTTGTATTTGAGGCAGTGCAGAGAAGGTTTCTAGGATCTAGATGGACAAATAAAAAGATACATAGAAACATAGAAAATAGGTGCAGGAGTAGGCCATTTGGCCCTTCGAGCCTGCACCGCCATTCAATATGATCATGGCTGATCACCCAACTCAGTATCCTGTACCTGCCTTCTCTCCATACCCCCTGATCCCTTTAGCCACAAGGGCCACATCTAACTCCCTCTTAAATATAGCCAATGAACTGGCCTCAACTACCTTCTGTGGCAGAGAATTCCAGAGATTCACCACTCTCTGTGTGAAAAATGTTTTTCTCATCTCGGTCCTAAAGGATTTCCCCCTTATCCTTAAACTGTGATCCCTTGTTCTGGACTTCCCCAAGATCGGGAACAATCTTCTTGCATCTAGCCTGTCCAAACCCTTAAGAATTTTGTACGTTTCTATAAGATCCCCCCTCAATCTTCTAAATTCTAGTGAGTACAAGCCGAGTCTATCCAGTCTTTCTTCATATGAAAGTCCTGACATCCCAGGAATCAGTCTGGTGAACCTTCTCTGTACTCCCTCTATGGCAAGAATGTCTTTCCTCAGATTAGGAGACCAAAACTGTACGCAATACTCCAGGTGTGGTCTCACCAAGACCTTGTACAACTGCAGTAGAACCTCTCTGCTCCTATACTCAAATCCGAAGGGTTTAGGAGAATATGGGACAATGCAGTCAAATGGGATTAGCACAGAATACCAAATCAATCAGCATGGACAAGTTGGACCAAAGGGCCTTTTCATAGAAACATAGAAATTAGGTGCAGGAGTAGGCCATTCGGCCCTTCGAGCCTGCACCGCCATTCAATATGATCATGGCTGATCATCCAACTCAGTATCCCGTACCTGCCTTCTCTCCATACCCCCTGATCCCCTTAGCCACAAGGGCCACATCTAACTCCCTCTTAAATATAGCCAATGAACTGGCCTCAACTACCGTCTGTGGCAGAGAGTTCCAGAGATTCACCACTCTCTGTGTGAAAACAGTTCTTCTCATCTCGGTTTTAAAGGATTTCCCCCTTATCCTTAAGCTGTGACCCCTTGTCCTGGACTTCCCCAACATCGGGAACAATCTTCCTGCATCTAGCCTGTCCAACCCCTTAAGAATTTTGTAAGTTTCTATAAGATCCCCTCTCAATCTCCTAAATTCTAGAGAGTATAAACCAAGACTACACAGTCTTTCTTCATAAGACAGTCCTGACATCCCAGGAATCAGTCTGGTGAACCGTCTCTGCACTCCCTCTATGGCAATAATGTCCTTCCTCAGATTTGGAGACCAAAACTGTACGCAATACTCCAGGTGTGGTCTCACCAAGACCTTGTACAACTGCAGTAGAACCTCCCTGCTCCTATACTAAAATCCTTTTGCAATGAAAGCTAACATACCATTCGCTTTTTTACTGCCTGCTGCACCTGCATGCCTACCTTCAATGACTGGTGTACCATGACACCCAGGTCTAGCTGCATCTCCCCCTTTCCCAATCGGCCACCATTTAGATAATAGTCTACCTTCCTCAGACTGTTCCCTCCGCAACTCCCTGGTTAACTCATCCCTTCCCACCCAAACTACCTCCTCCCCAAGTACCTTCCCCTGCAACTGCAGAAGATGCAACACCTGTCACTATACCTCCTCCATCGATTCTGTCCAGGGACCCTGACAGTCCTTTCAGGTTAGGCAGAGATTCACTTGTACCTCCTCCAACCTCATCTACTGTGTCTGTTGTTCATCAGTGAGACCAAACACAGACTGGGCGATCGTTTCACAGAACACCTTCGCTCAGCTCGCCTGAACATACCTGATCTCCCGGTTGCCGGACACTTTAAATCTCCTTCCCATTCCCACAGACCTTTCTGTCCTAGGTCTCTTCCATTGCCAGAGTGAGGCTAAATGCAATTGGAGAAACAGCATCTCATACTTCGCTTGGGCAGCTTACAGCCTAGTGGCATGAATATTGATTTCTCTCACTTCAGGTAGCCCCGACATTCCCTCTCTCTCTATCCCTCCCTCACTCTAGTCGCACTAGCTTTTCACGTTCACCCTGCAAACAGCTTACAATGGCCTGTTTCCTTTATCATCGTCACTTATTTGCATATCTTTCATTCATTGTTCTTTATCTCCCCACATCACCGTCTATATCTCTCGTTTTCCTTATCCCTAACCAGTGTGAAGAAGGGTCTCGACCCGAAACATCACCCATTCCTTCTCTCCAGAGATGCTGCCTGTCCCGCTGAGTTACTCCAGCTTTTTGTGTCTACCTTCAATATACGTGTATCGCCAGGTTTTGGCAATTTTTGACATTTTCAACGTCCAAGTTGCTTTAAGACCTCGCTTAGATGTAGATGACTCCAAGACTCTACAGTAACCCATCACTTGGAAGAGTCCCAATCACTTCTAATCCTTCCAGCAGTTTGGTTAGACCCTAGGGTTGCCATAGTAACTGCTATATTAGTATTACCAACAAGTCACTGAGTACAAGTGGACAAAATCTTAACTGTTAAATGTGTTTACCAGCTGGAACAGTTATTAAAAAAACTGCAGGATTCTACTAACTTTCTCTCTTCTGCTCACAATTAATCATACAGTGTGGCACCATCTTGAATGACAAATGCATATTTTTGACCAAACTGTGGAATAGCTTGTTGTTTAATTTTTGAGGCGAGGTTGTCAGATATTGAACCAAAAGGTATGTGAGAAAGAATTTGCTGTTGAGACCATGGTGGGGTCAGCCCTAATCTTAATCAAAAGTGGAGCACCTTGATGGGCTGAGTGGCCCACTCCTTTTCTTACAGATCAATGGAGGCTCAGTGCTAACAGCAGAAGGAATGCCCTGCCTCCCGAACCCCGTTCGCTTATCCTACCTAGAACCTCTTGCTCCACTAATTAGATGCAGAGTCCCTTGCACAGAGTTGTGATTCGAGGACCAGAAGACATGGGTTCAAGGTGAAGCGGAAAAGATTTAATAGGAATGTGAGTGGTAACAATGGGTGCTGTGTGAATGGAACAAGCTGCCAGAGGAGGTAGTTGAGACTGGTACTATTCCCAACATTTAAGAAACAGTTAGACAGGTACATTAATAGGACAGGTTTGGAGGGATATGGACCAAACGCAGGCAGGTGAGACTAGTGTAGCTGGGACATGTTGGCTAGTGTGGACAAGTTGGGCCGTAGGGCCTGTTTCCACACTATCACTCTATGACTCTAATCGTAGAGTCTATCAGCCATCCTTGACCCTGAAAGAGTGCACAGGTCATCAACCCTTAAATAAAAATGCAAAATTAGCTCTGTTGGAGACAGAAGTGACTACAGAGCCGGAATCTAGAGCAAAAAATAAACTGCTGGAGGAACTTGGTGTGTCAGGCAGCATCTGTGGAGGCAAGGTTTTGTTGTATATTTATGAGAATAAAGTGGCAAGTGATACCAAAACTGTATCAGGTATTGGTTTGACCTCAGCAAAATGTTCCAGGTAATGGATTATAAACATATTGGAGTATTGCAGAGGGCACGCAGGATTTATAGGAAATGCGAGGAGATATATATCAGGAAATGATGAATAGACTGCTTCATGAGAAAAAGCAGTTTAGGGATAACCTAGCAGTGTTTAAAAGGGCTTGAATAGCGCTGATGCAGGGAGAATATTTCCATTTGTGGAGAATAACATGATGAGAGGTCATTGTAATTGTAAATCTTTATTGTCATTTCCTGAGTATTCGCATACCCAGAGGAAACAAAAAAAGTTGCTCAACCAGTGTCCATTCAGTTTGCATTAAAAAATAAATAGGAATTAAAATTAAAAAATACATGTCATGAACAAATTTAACACTCTACTAAACATTCAACAGGCGTTCCGACCGGCAGCGGCACAACAGTGGCTCTGCTGCAGTGTGGGGGTTTGTGCGCGATACTTGGCAGGGGGCAAAGTCCATTTAACAGTCTTATAGCCTGTGGGAAGAAGCTGAGGAGCATCCTGCTGGTTTTGCAGCTAATGCTCCTGTACCTCTTCCCAGATGGGAGGATGGAGAAAATGTCATGCGATGGGTGGTAAGGGTCTTTGATGATGGAGATGGCTCTGTTGATACATCTCTTCTTGTACAGGTCATCAGTCCTGTCGCAAAACGTAATTTGTCTATTCCCTCCACAGATGCTGCCTGACTTGTTGAGTTCCTTCAGCACTTCATGTTTTACCCAGGGAATCAGAATCCAGGATTTGGATGAGTAAAAAAAAATACTGTTGATGAGGCTTAAGTGGAGCATAAAAGCCAGTAAGGACTGGGTGAGTCAAATACAGTAGTCTGTTTCTGTGCCGTGTACCCTATGGACTGTTAGATGCTGATATCTGTCCTCCCATCACAGGTTAAAGTTCTGTGTGAAAACATAGATCACAGTCCTATTGAAATGTAACCCAACTATATTACAACAGGTTCCTGTTGTCTTTGACCTGGTTACAATGCCCCCCAAATGTTGTGGACTGTGTCCTGCATTCATCTGATTCCTGCCCTCCTAGATATTAACCTGCATTATCACATTGAGAGTGATCCAAGGACTTCCAAAGGTCCAACAGCTTAATCTGCCCTAGCTCCTAATCTGACTGTAAAACCTTACTCCCTGCCCTAATGTCATCGTTGCCTACTTGTACCATGATATCTGGCTCATCCCAATCCTTCTACTTAATGTTCTCAACACCAGCAAGGGAAAACAACTTGCTGTAGAAGAATCATGCTGACAGCTACAGAAACACCGGCTTGCTTCTTAATTTACAAAATCTACAAGAGGAAAGTGTGTTTAGTTTAGTTTAGTTTAGAGATACGACACGGAATCAGGCCCTTCGGCCAACCAGCAATCCCGCACATTAACAGTATTCTATACACACTTGGGACAATTTACAATTTTACCAAGCCAATTAACCTGCAAACCTGTACGTCTTTGGAGTGTGGGAGGAAACCGGAGCACCCAGGGAAAACCAATGCAGGTCATGGGGAGAACGCACAAACTCCATACAGACACGCATCCGTAGTCAGGATTGAACCCGGGTCCCTGGTACTGTAAGGCAGCAACTCTACCGCTGCACCACCGTGCCGATAATGGTCATATTTACTGACAGCAGTACAATTAAATTTTTCCTTGCGCAGCTTAACAGGCTCGTAAATGCAATACACAAAGATAAATATAATTTAAAAAAATAATGAATTAATAACCGCTATACTAGGGTAAAAAAGACAAAAACGAAATTCATAGAGCAATGAAAGACATATTCCATAGAAGCTGCTGTGATTAGTACTATGTAGTGTTCGAGAGCCTGATGGTTGCTAGGAAGAAGCTATTCTTGAACCTGGTAGTCATGGTTCAGGCTCCTGTACATTCCTCCCGATGGTAGGAATGAAATTAGATCATGACCAGGGTGTTGTAGGTCAATGACGATATTGGCTGTCTTTTTGAGAATGCCTCCTATACATACATTCAATAGTAGTGAGGTCAGTACTGTGATGCATTGAGCAGCGCCTATCTCTATAATCTCTTTCGTTCCTTGAAGTTTGAGTTGCCGAACCAGGCCACGAACCAGGTCCTGCCCATGTTAGACTCCCCAAAATACAACACCTCAGATTTTTCTGCATTAAATTCAATCAACCATTCCTCAGCCCACCTGGCCAACCGATCAAGATCCTGCTGCAATTTTTCACAATAATTTTCACTATCTGCAAAACCACCCACTTTTGTATCATCTGCAAACTTGCTAATCTTGCCATGTATGTTCTCATCCAAATCATTGATATAGATGACAAACAGTGATGGGCCCAGCACCGAACCCTGAGGCACACCACTAGCCACAGGCCTCCAGTCTGACACGCTCAGAGTGTCTCCGAGGATCCTCCAGTGCTTCTACTCAGCGACTGTGGAAAGCATCTTGTCTGGAAATATTACCATCTGGTTTGGGAATTGCTCTGCCCAGGACAAGAAGGCTCTGCAGAGAGTAGTGCGTTAGGCCGAACGCACTATGGGAACTTCACTGGCCCCCCTGCAGGAACTATACATCAGGAGGTGCAACTCCAGAGCCAATAAAACCATGCAAGACCCCTTCCACCCCTGCAATGGACGGTTCCAGCTGCTACGGTCAGGCAAACGCCTCCGTTGCCATGCTGTGAGAACGGAGAGGTTGAGAAGGAGTTTCTTCCCAGAGGCCATTCGGACTGTAAACTCCTATCTCACCAGGGACTAACTTTACTGAACATTTTTCCTTCCGCCCACAATATTTAATATGTAAAAGAATATGTGTGTGTTTATGATTGTGTTTATAGTATGTTTGTTTGTCTTTTTGCACAAAGTCTGCGAGCATTGCCACTTTTCATTTCACTGCACATCTCGTATGTGTATGTGATGAATAAACTTGACTTGACTTGAGAAACAACCTTCTACCATCACCCTCTGCTTCCTTCTATGAAGCCAATTTCCTATCCATTAAGCTATCTCTCCTGTATCCCATGCGATCTAACCTTCAAGAGCAGCCTACCATAAGGAACCTTGTTGAATGCTTTACTGAAGTCCATATATATATATCTACAGCTCTGCCCTTATCAACCTTGTTGGTCACATCTTCAAAAAACCCAATCAGATTTGTGACGCACGACCTCCCACGTACAAAACCATGCTGACTATCCATCTCCACTGACCCCCAAACTCAGGAATTCATAAAAACATAAAATATCCTGACATTGGAATTGCAGTCAGTATGTCATCGGTACACATCCATGTTCTATGATGAAAAAGAAGACATTTTAAAGCAGTATTTTCCAAATGTATCCCATGGTCAATAATTACAAAGTAAGAAGAAGGTGCAAATGAACAGATGGCTAAAAAGACAGTGCAGGTGGGAGGTCTTCAAATTCTTAGCTCATCGGGATCTTTGCAAGCCAGACAGATGGCAACTCAGCAGGGCCAGGACCAATAACCTTATGGGGAGGTTTGCCAGTGCGGCCACAGGGAGTTTAATCAAACTTGACAGCAAAAGGAAACAATTTGGCAGTTTCAGAAGGGAGAAAGGCGGTTTGTATGTGGACATCAGGTTCAATAACGGAGTTTGGAAAGACAGAGGATGAATGTAAATGTGCTGGCTGTAGGAAGTATGCAGATGACATAAAAAATGCTGGTAATTATAGTGCTGTCTTAGGCTAGAAAATGATATTGTTTGAGCAAATGGAACTAAATCCTGAAAAGTGTAAGATGGTTTGGTGCATTATGGGAAGACTAATAGGCATGCCATTGTCGTCTACGGCGGGCCACCATCACTTATAAGACTAATATACATGCAATGAATAATATTATCCACAGAGGTACAGAGGGACGGATTCCTGACATCAGCAGCACAGATGAATAAGTTAGTCAATAGTCAGGGCATAGAACAGAAGTGGAGGACTGTTTTATAAAACACTGGTTAGACCACATTTGGAGCAAATACTAATTACAGGAAGGATGAAATTTACAGATCCCGATAGTCTTAGGAGGCTGGAATGTATTGGGGTAGTAATGGAAGCAGATAGGATAGTGGCATTTACCACTTTTCATTATAATTTTCAAGAAAGAGTTAGATTTAGCCTTCGGGTTAAAGGAATCAAGGGATATGGGGAAAATGCAGGACCGGGGTACTGATTTTGGATGATCAGCAATGATCATATTGAATGGTGGTGCTGGCTCAAAGGGGCGAATGGCCTACTTCTGCACCTATTTTCTATGTTTCTTTATGCATCATAGGCAGGCAGAGGAGATTAGATGGCTCCGGTATCATGCTTCAATAATGTGTAGCAGATTCACAATGATGCAACAAGAGATTGCAGATGCTGAAATCTGGAGCAAAAACAAATTGCTGGAGGGACTCAAGCAGCGTGTGTGTGTGTGTGGGTGGAGGAATTGTTGGTGTTTTAGGTCGATAGCCAGCATAAAGAGAAGAGGGGGAACAATGAGACAGGGGCCAGTAGGTGATAAATGGACCGAGGAGAGGTGAAGGATGAACCAGGTGGGGGAGGGATGAGGTTGGGAGATGGAGGTAGGTTCATGATAGGTGGAAGCAGACACAGAACATAGAACAGTAAAGCTCAGGAAAAGGCCTTTCAGCCCACAATGTCTGTGCTGAAGATACCTTTGCCTGCACATGAACCGTATCTCTCCATTCTTTACATATTCCTGTGGCTTTCTAATAGTCTCAAAAATGCCACTATTGTATCTTCCTCTACCACCACCAGGCAATACGTTCCAGGAATCCATCACTTGCCTAACTTATTATCTCCTTTAAATTTTGCCCCAGTGACCTTAAGGCTATGCCCTCTAGTTTTTTTCACATTTTCACCCTGGATTTGACAGTCCACCCTATCTATGCCTCTCGCAATTTTATATCCTTCTATTACGTTTCCCCTCAGCCTCCAATGCTTCAGAGAAACCAATCTAAATTTATCTACCTCTCCTTATAGTAAATACCCTCAAATCCAGGCATCATTCTGATAAACATTGCACGCTTCACTCAATAGGGCAATCAAAACTGCACAAAATACCCCAAATACAGCCTAACAAAGTCCTACAAAGCTGCACATGACTTCTTCACTCTTATACCCGATGACGGTAAGCATACCGTATGCCTTCTTTATCATTATCTACTTTGTGTTGCCACTTTCAGGGAATTATAGATTTGGACTCCCAAGATATCTCTGTACATCAATTCTGTTAAGGGCCTTGCCATTAATTGTATACTTTCATTTTGGTCTTACATTTGAACTCCCAAAGTGCAACGCCTCACACTTGCTCAGATCAAATTCCATCTATAGCTGATCTGTATCTTGCTGTGCACTTTATAGGCCTTCCGCACTGTCTGCAACTCCACCAATCCCAAATGACTCTTTATTCTAAAAGCACAGCCCCACAATGGGGAACATACTCTCAACATCTACCCTGTAAAGACTCCATTTAATTGTGTTTTCATCTAATCTTGTGTTGCTGTTATTTGCCACTCGTTCTCAAGTAAGATCATGACATCCAGTTTTCAGTGTTTCAATATGTACAGAGATATCTGATAAGACCACTATCGGCTCATGAGTGCCTTTCATACTGGTGCAAGGGTGCTATAGGTTATAGTGATTCTAGGTTCAGTTCCATTCTAGCTTCCTCAGATGAGCAAGCACCTATTCCCAGGAATCAAATCCAGGTCTATCCATCCCTAAATAAGGAGACTTACTGTCTGCAAAACTCTGGATGTTATTGCAACAAAGTTTACAGGTGTAGTGAGACTTCTCTACTATTATACTTCATACCCACTTCACAATCATTGCTTACATTCCATTAGCTTCTAATCACTTGTATCCTACATGTTTATATTTTGTTTTTCATATCCAAGGACATCGAGCTTCTTCTGTACAACAGGATTCCAAAGTCTCTCTCAATTTAAACAATATTCTGCTTTTCCATTCCTCCGACAGGATCTAGATCAGCTGGGAAAGTGGGCAAAGTGAATGGCAGATAGAATTGAGCTCAGAGTGGTACAAAGTCAAAGATAGACACAAAATGATAAAAATCAAAGGAGAAAGTTGATAGGTGACGTTTCAGGTTTTCAGTCGGGTGAAGGGGCCCCGTCCATTGTCACCTATCCATTTTCTCTAGAGATGCTGCCGGCCCCACTGAGTTACTCCAGCATTTTGTGTCTTAAAAAGTATTTTGTGAAGTTATACCAGGGCATGACATTGATACAGGTTTTATTATTGTCACTGCACACTTGAGGGGCAATTATGGCAGTCGGTAGAGTGGTATGCACCTCCTAATAGATGTGGCAGATAGGGATAAGCCTAATGACTCTGACAACTATGTATACAGGAGACGCGTCCAACTGCAGCTCCTCTCACTGTATGGATTGGTTGAACGGCAGATGGACTCTCTGAATAACATGCAGGAAGCAGAGTGTAGTCACACAAAGTCAGATGTGTTGGTACCGCCACAACAGGAAGGCAGGTTGTCTGTCTTCAAACAAGTATACCGCATTAGGTACTGGTATGGTGGGGGTGCTCTGATACACAATCGTACCAATGACATAAACATGATTGAGACTATGAGCAGGAATGGTAGCTCAATGTTATAGGGTAACGATGCAGAAGTGGGGGAAAGAAGGGAGGGGAGTTGATTTTTTGATTAAGGCGAACATCACGGCAGGAGTCAAAGAGAATATTCCTGGGGGAAATCGCCCAGTGTGGCTATATTGGTGAAATATACAGGCAACAGGAATGTTGAGATCCTTTTATCAAAATAGATCTTTTAATATATTCAGAGCAAAAGTGTAATAGACCCAAGGTTAATTATGTGTTAAGGAGATGGGAGAGGTTTTAAACAAATATATCTCATCTGTGGTTACGATGGAGGTGGTCATAGATGCTAGGGAATTCACGGCTGAGCAATGGCATCTCGACAAATCCACATTAAAAAAGAGAGTACCCAGAAGATTGGCTAATGTGCCTTTATTTAAGAAGGTAAGTAAAATTATATCACCAAGAGACTTGGGTGCACTTGCACTCAGGGTCAACATCATGCACAATCAGATCAGCCTTCCTGAGAGTGAACACATGGAAAGAGACAGGCCCACATGAAGTCACTGGCTGTGCCCTCAGAACCTGAGTTGACCAGCTGGCAGGTATATTTGTAGACATCTTCAACCTCTCCCAATGCCAGCTTATGGTTCTCATCCGCTTTCAGAAGACCATTATTATCCTGGTGCCAAGAAAATGTATCACCTTCAACACCATAATTTTAACCAAAATCATCTCAGCTTAGTAATATGGCGTCAAGACAACCTCTCAATCCCTCTTACAATGTCAGCAGAGGGACTGGTCATCAACCTCAGGAAGCAGGGTGAATGTAGCTCAGACCACGAATCCAACCTCTCCCCCCCCCCCCCACCAACTGATTTCCGCTACACTTGACGCTATGCCTTGAAAAGCAACCAAAAGTAATCAAGGACCATGCACAACCCAGCCATTCTCTCTGCTAGCATCAGGCTGAAAATACAAAACTTGAAAGCATGTTCCACCAGATTCAAGAATGGCTTTTACCACGCAGTCTCGAACAAACCTCGTATGTTCAGGATGTATTCCCGATCATCCAATGTACCTCAATGCGAATCTTGCACTTTTTTTATCTGCACTTTCTCTTTTGCTCTACATGTTGTACTCACATATGGTATAATGTGCCTGGAGAACAAGTTCTCTGTATCTTTGTACACATGACAATCGTAAACCAATACCATAAGGGCTACAAGGTCAAGCCCGGGATATGCAAACTGGTGAGCCTAACATCAGCGGTGGGAAAGTTACCGGAAGGCATTCTGAGAGACAAGATCTATCCTCATTTGGAATGGCAAAATACCAGTGTGCAGAATATTGTTACATTATTATAGCTAGAGAAAATGCAGATAAAAATTGTGCAAGGGCTGCATTGAGATGCAGCCCTTCAGCACTATTTATGTAGATTATGTAGATTACCTTCAGCACTATTTATGTAGATTGATGTGTGTACATTACCTTGTTTCCTGAACAATAATTAACTCCTTCAACTTGCTGACTTTGAAGGAGCATGTTGTCATGTTGCTTTCTGTCTCCTTTCTGTACTCCATCTTATCACTGTTCGAGATCCTTACACTAGGAAGGTGTCATCTGCAAACTTGTAAATGGAGATAAGAGCAGAATTTGGTTCACAGTCATCATGTCATGCGTGTGTTGGGAGGAGAGTATGGGGTTGAGAACACATCATTGCAGCATCCAAAGTCAAAAATTATTGTGGAAGATGTTGTTACTTATCCTGATTGTGGCCTAGAGAGGGTCAAGAAGACGGATCAAATGGCAGGGGGATTCCAAAATTAGGACTGGATGAAATTATGGTGATGAAGGCAGAGACAGTTTCTGAAAATTGCAACACAGACATTTGGCATACTTGACTCCGTCAGGACATTCTGTCGAAGAGTGGAAACGGAACCGCAGGTACTAGTTTACAAAAAAAGAGTAACAACAATTCAGGTGAACATGGATATGTGATTTCTATGGTTGGGAAACTACCTCAGACCGATTATGGGGTAAGACGGCTCGGAGAGGCAGAACAAAGCATTACAGCTAACAGGGGAAGAGGCGAAGGGGAGGGGTTGATGGAAAAGGGCAGAGATGGAAAAAAAAGACATAGGTTGAAGGGGAGAAGTCCAAGTAGAGAATGGTGTTTGGCGAAGAGGGGAGGATTATGTAGAATTTAATGTTCATACTTGGTTCTTGGTTACTTGGTCCTCCAAAATATTCCAACTGGAATTTAAACTGGAGGTGGTGAAAGGAGGGATTAGTTCATACTGATGTGTGTAAGCTACTCGAGGAGTGCGAGTGTAGGTGGGGTACACGGGAGGTGGTTGCTGAAGTTGGAGAATTCAGTGTTCATATTGTTGGGTTATAAGCTACACAAGCAGAATATGAGGCGTGTGGCTTTACTCTGGCAATGGAGGTGGGCGAGGGCAGAAAGGTCAGTATGGGAATGGTAAAAATCAGGAGTTCCTTGGCTGACTGAAGTGTTTGGTGAAACAGAAGCCAAGTCTACTCACCGCTGTAGAGGAAGCCACATTGGGAATACTGGATGCAATAGATTACATTGTGTTGAAGAGTTGATCATCAATGCTAAAACTGTACAAGACATGGGTGATGCTACACCCGTGGAGTATTATGTGCAGCACCTAGCTGGAGGAAGGAATGCAGAAAATATTCCCAAGCGGACTGGAGGTTTGAATTATGTAGGAACTATAGATATGTGAAGAGGACAAGATTAGTGAAGATAAATGTAGGTCCCTTAGTCAGAAACAGGTGAATTTATGATGGGAACCCAGTTTATAATGGCAGACCAGTTAAACAAGTACTTTATTTCTGTCCTCACTACGGAAGACACGAACAATCTCCCAGAAATACTAGGGGACCAAGGATCTAGCGTGATGGAGGAACTGAAGGAAATTCACATTAGTCGTGAAATGGTGTTGGGCAGATGAATCCCCAGGGTCTAATATCCTTCTTGAATACTCTGCATCCCAGAGTATTCAAGAAGGTGGCCCAAGAAATTGTGGATGCATTGGTGAGCATTTCCCGATGTTCTATAGACTCTGAATAAATTCTTGTGGACTGTAGGGTAGCAAAGACAATAAGTGAACGAGTAGGCCCTTTGTGCCATTCAATGTGATCATCCAGTCAGTACCCCGTTCCTGCCTTTTCCCCATATCCCCTGACTCCACTATCTTTAAGAGCCCTATCTAGCTCTCTTGAAAGTATCCAGAGAACCAGTTAAAGCCAGCATGGATTTATGATGGGAAGATTCATGCTCGACTAACCTTCTGGAACTTTTCGAGGATGTAACACGTAGAATGGGTTAGGGAGTACCAATGTAGTGTATCTGCACTTTCAAAAGGCCTTTGACAAGTAACCCACAAGATTAGTGTGGAAAATTACATGGTGTTAGGAGTATTGACATGGATAGAGAACTGGTTGGCAGACAGGAAGCAGAGTAGGAATTAACAGACCCTTTTCAGAATGGCAGGCAATGACTGGTGGGGTGCTGCAAGACTCGGTGCTGGGACCTGTTATTTACAGTATATATTAACGATTTAGACCAGGGGTATCCAAACTATGTCCCGCAGCAAGCTCAGCGCATGACGGAGCGTGTGTGTTGGGTATCGAGTCGGGGAGCACGGCAGCCCGGAGCTGCTCTTGGGTGTTGTTACCGGGTAGGCTCCTCGAATTGTCAGAGCCGAGACATCACAGGGCCACCATGAAGGGTGCAATGGGGGGGTGGGAGGTTGTTCGCCGGCAGCGGTCAGAATGAGTCGGCAGCACGTTATAACGTGTGATCATTCCTCTTTGCCATCTCACTCCCCTCTCTCCAAAGAGGAAGCCTGTCCTGCTGTGTTGCTCAAGCATTTTGTGTCCATGAAGGTCTGAATTGAATGGAAACTAGATATGTTTTTTCCTCTGCAGCATAGGAGACCGAGGAATGATTGATGAGCATCAACAGGCCTATTCCCATTAACTTGAAGGCCACCCTTTTCAGTGTTGTCAGGATATCAAACCAGCTGCTAGTGGAAGAACAAAGCAGGCCAGGCCCATGGACCTGTTTCTGTGTCATTTAACTCTGCAAAATTTGATTTGAGCTGGAATATGAGGGAGTATTCAACATGATTGGTTAATTTTACCATGAACCTACTAGTATCACTTAATTATACCCCAATTAAAGATCACCTGGTTTCTTCACAGGCTGCAGACGGTAATGTTGTGGAAGGCACTTCATGAAAATATTTTTTATTTTCAATTGCATGTTAAACCCAGGAAACGGGAATAATCCCCCAAAAAGGACTACATATTTAAGAGCATACTGGAATACAATCACTGAAATTCCCCTCGATTACGATTTTAACATGCAGAGCCTCGTTAGCATTTACAGACGCATAAAACGTCTGCGTCGACCATGTCCGTTTAACTAATCCCCATCCGTCTACAATGGTCGGTATCACTTCATTCTCCGCCTGTCCCGGTGCCTCGAAAACCCCGATTTTTCTAGTAATTAAGGTTTCCCTATCGCGCAATAACCGAAATTTAAGTAGGCGATTATAATGTCGCAGCGGCCATCTCACGCGGACTTCGCATTGACAAATTGCAGAAAAGGCACTCGTCAACATCTGACATAATTTGTAATCTAATCATAGATTTTTTCCAAAGAGCCTCTTAAAATGTCGGCAACATTATCAAGACCGTCCCCGCAGGCCAGCATGGAGCGGGAAAACGTCATGCGCAGAAGGGTTGGAAGCGCCATGCAGGCGAGTTAACGCCATCAAGCAGATGAAATAACAGGCCGATCGCAGGCGCACGCTGCAGTGTAGGGCGGCCGCCACGATCGGCTCCTCCCCTCCACCCGAGCGCCAAGTGCCGCAGTGAAGCAGCTCCTGCAGCACGGCAATTAAACACAATACGTGATCGGTGAAAAGAGGGGGGGGGGGGGCGGGCGCCCGTCCCTGCGGAGCGGGCGGGGACCACCCGGCTGGGCAGGAGACTCCGCACGTGGCAGCAGCATTGATGCAGCCCCGCCGCAGTGCCACCAATGCAGCCGGAACATGGGCCAGCCGCGGGGGGGCGCCAATGAGGCCGGAGCTCGACCCGGGTCCCGTCCCCACTCCACGTGGCGCGCAACGTGCCGGAGCGACGTCAGTCCCGCCCACCAGCTAACGGGGCAGGACCGTTACTTTCCGCGTGGAGCAGCGGCCATGCTCCCCGATACCTAAACCTGCGAAACAAAAACACTTTCCAGACAACGGTTCAATTCCACTTTTTAATATTCTCACTTTTTGCAAAGACAGTTTCGTACAAAACGTGTGTTCAGCTTCCGTCAAAACAAGTTGCCCAAAATTAAAGGAGCCACCCTCCCACCCCGAGCCCGGGGGAGAGAGCGGGAGTTTGCTTCTCAAACGACGAATTTTCAGCATCGGGAGAGACCCGGCGGCTGCGAGCCGCAGGATGACTGCGCCCGCCCAACCCACCGCCGACCTCCGCCCATTCGATCCAAAGTAAAAAAAATGCCTTTTAAGTCACAAACCGAGTGATAATTTTAAACCATAAAACTTCGCGACGAACAAAGGGAGGGGTGGGGCGGAGGAGGGAGAGAGAGGGAGGGCGCCGCCGGGGGCAGTCCGTCACAGCGAGAGGGAGGGGGAAAAGTGGCCTTTATCTAACGGGACTCGTGGACGGGGGCCCTCCGCCTCCCCGCTCCTCCCCCCTGCAGGGGAATGACTAAGGAGAGGAAATGGGGCCTCTGAGACGAGGCCGGGCGCACAGCTCCGGTCATTGGTACGTGCTGCGGTTTCCGTAGCCTCGGCCCCGAGAGTAGCCTTCGCCGCGCTGGTAGTAGCTGTCCCTCGTGTCGTACTGCCGGTAGCCGTAGCCTCCGCTGCCTGCGCCTCGCCCTCGGCCGTAGCTTCGTCCGCCGCCGCCGTAGCCGCCGCCTCCACCACCGCCCGATTTTTTCTCGGCGTGGTCCACCCGGATGGTGCGACCGTCCAGGGACTTGCCGTTCATTGCCTGCATGGCGTCGCGGGCATCGCCCGGGTTCTCGAAGGTAATGAAACCGAAGCCTCGGGACGACTGGGTATCTCGGTCCTTGATGACGCGGACCTCGTTGATCTGCCCGTACTTGCAGAACACCTCTTCCAGGGCCTGCTCGTCCGTCTCGAAGTTGAGGCCGCCGACAAATAACTTTCCTTCGTCACCCATGTTGGATGTGCGGGGCCTGTCTTTTCTCTGCTGTTAACTCGACGGCGGCTGCTGCTCGACTCCGCTATCCCCGCCGCGCCGCCTTACTAAAACGCACTCGCTCCGCCCAACCCTCTCCCATGCCGCTACCTCATTGGCCCGGCGCTGCCGGCACTGACCAATGGGCGCGACAAGGGGGCGGTCCGGGGCCGCAGCAGCGCGAGTCCAGCCGCTTTCCGCCGGCTGCAGCCTGATCCCGCCCGCCCGCCGCCATCTTAGCCGCTCGCAGCTCTTCGTTCAGCGGTCTTTTGTTCCTCTCTAACGGCGGCTTTCCGCTGTCGCAAAGCCCAACCGACGGTCTAAATAGTAAAATAGTCGGCAAACCGTCACCCCTCTCCATAGCCTGTTTCAAATGTTAACAATAATCTGTATTGCCCGTCCTGGATATTGGTTTATCTGCATCTACATTAAAAGAAAAGTTTATCCACCTGTTCGCATGCTTCAAACGTGCTCTTAACCACACCAAACATGGCTCCTGAAATCATGAACAGCATGGCTAACACCGCCTGCTGTAGCAATTTGAGAAAAAGCTACACACTGAGTAGATGCCCGTGGCATCGTCAAATTGATCTGGAGTTGAGGGATAGATTTGTGTCTGGTCTCCCAACATAGCATTTGTCGTGATTTCTCACTAAACGAGGCGGGCCACGTGAAGGCTGCCATCTTCCACTCCATGTCCAGTCATTTAAATCCTTCCCCTTATACTTGCGTTAAAACGTTTTAATCATGAAAGATTAAAAATGAAATGATTTTTTGCGAATTTCAAATACAAATAGCAAGCATAAAAATAAGCCATCTCGTCTGCTCAGCCGTTCACTATAATTTAAATATTATCTTGGTTAATCAGCTAAACTGTATAACCACAAACCATAGCAGTGAATTATATGTAAAATGACATTCAAACACCTACTCACTAGTTTTATTGCCAGAAATATTAGCTCTATACTTTATTGCAGCTTTTAAAAGACAAATTTGCTAAATTCTAAAAGGTGAGATATGAATGCCCTTGACATCAAATTAATACATGGATAGGTATATTAGTCCTTAGCATCAAGGACCTCTGGTAAAACTGAAGTCTATGGGCATCAGAGAAAACACTGATGATTGGAGCTATAATTGAAACCAAGGTGGTTGTTGGGAATCAGGACATAACAATAGGTTCTTGAGGGCACATGTTCCATGCCAGCTATTTTCAGCTGCTACATCAATGACCTTGCATTGTAAGGCCAGAAGGGGGAATGTTCCTTAATTATAATTGGACAAGGATGAATTCCATTCATACTTTCTCAGCACAGCTATATCAACAATACTGACGATACAGGATAAGCTGCAAAATGGCAAATAATAGTTGTGCTATGAAAGTGCCACATATTGGCAACCAACACGAGTCTAACCACCTATCCCAGACATCAAATGGCATTACCTATGGTTGTACACCAACATTCTGGGTATCACCTCAGAAATTAAACCCACCACAAATATTGCAGCTAAAAATGCAAATCAGAGACTGAATATTCCCTCTGCTTTGATTGGCTGTAACACCATTCATGTTGATATCATCTTGGACAAATCAGTCTAATTCGTGAAACTCAGTCCCTAACAGCATTGTGCCTTCACAACAAAAAACTAGAAATCCACAAAGGTAGCTCACTCACCATCTTCTCAAAGTGAATTCTGGAAGGACAATAAATTCTTACTTTGCCATGAAGTCCAGATCCCCAAAGAGTGAATAGAAAAGCAAAACACAGATGTGCCAAACCTCTTCACTGTGCATGGTTGGTGCATGATGCAGACATTATAAATACACAATTAATAATCATATAGTACAGAAACAGGCACTTTGGGCTAACTCGTCCATGCTGACCAAAGTGCCTAACCAAGTGCCATACTTGCCTGCGTCTGGCCCATATCCCTCCAAACCTTTCCTATCCATATACCTATCCAGGTTCAGTTCAGCTAGTTTATTGTCACATGTACCAAGGTATAGTGAAAAGCTTTTTGTTACGCGCTAACCAGGCAGCAGAAAGACAATACACGATTACATTCAATCCATTTACAGTGTATAGATATATGATAAGGGGATAAAGTTTAGTGTAAGGTAAAGCCAGCAAAGTCCGGGTCAAGGATAGTCCGAAGGACATCAAAGTGGTAGATAGTAGTTCAACATTGTACCAATGGCATTGCCTGACTGTGCTTTGCAGCCAGTTATCTTATTCAGACCTTGCCACATTGTCCGTGTGTCCGCGTGATTATACTGGGACTCAAATTTATCTCGGTATTGTCTCTTGGCATCCTAAAAGGAGTTATTTAAATTTATTAATTGTACCCTTCGATCACAACCTGGCAGATCATTCCATAAATGCACTAGCGTCTGTGCAAAAGTTTTAAATCTTTCCTTGTTCACCTTAAATCCAAGGTCTCACGTTTTAAGACTACTCTAGCCTGGGGAAATGTCAGTCACTATTCGCCTTATCTATGCCCTTTATGTTTTTATAAACCTCAATAAGGTCACCCCATAGTCTCCTATGTTCCAGCAAAAAAATGTCCAGCTTCACCTTATAATTCAAACACTCCAGACAACCCAGAGCCGTCATTTTCAAGTTTATGACATCCATCCTACATCAGGCAACCAGAACTGTACGGTTCTCCAAATGTGGGCTTACCAACATCTTGTACAGCAAAGATCTTTGTTGTACAGCTTTAACAATGGCAAATCCACAAAGCACAGAGGCTCCTGAGCACTACACAACACTAACCTCAGCAACTATGAACTTGTATGGACCATGACTTCGGTTTTCTTGTATTGTAGGTATTGATTTCTTGAAAAATTTGTATGATATTTTATCTATGTATAATGCATTTACGGGACAAATTGCTGCAAAAATAGTTTCATTGTTTCATTCACGGCACATATGACAATTACACATGACTTTGACTCATGAAGCTGAAAGAGGTATAATAATTACATACCCATTTACCTCTCAACTTATTCAATCAACTGGACATAACATCATATTGCTCCATATTTATATCAGCATCCTCATTATTTAACTTTGGTACTTATCAATGCATTTACTTTGCCTATAACCTATTGGTCTGCCTGATAAAAGGGCGAGAGGAATAAGTGAACTCTTAAAGCCACCTTATTTTGGAAAAAGCCTATGCCACATCTGCAGGGCAAATGATAGAAACACATTCCTGCATAAGTTTGTAAATTTCAAAAATATTGAACTGTTGCCACTTTAAACTTCAGACAATTTATATTTCAATCTACTTTTTAATTACAAGAGAGATCAGAAAAAATAATGTGGGGCACAAATTTGCAAGTCAGCTTGTACTTTGGTTGTTTTGGCATCTAGTTCATGACTGTGGAAATCATGCTTAATATTATATCCAGTAACTAATATGTTGGTTTGAGTAACAGCGAACTTCCAATAAGACTATAAATGCTACAAGTATATATTTTATCAGCATCGTGGAAATGAGGAATCGGAAATATACCAAGTGTCATTTTGTTCATTGGTATCTCTTCTGTCGGAAAAATTATGTTCCCAAGAAAAAAAAATTTGGACTTTGTTTTTTAACCCCTTATTTCAATCTATGTCAAAATTGTGTTTTTTCGCACTCTGCCCTCTTTCTTGTGGCCCTCTTCCATCATCCTATGTCAACCAGAAAGCAAATCCAGATTTTCGTGTGCAGCACTGGAAGCGTGATGATGGGGATGAAGCATTCAAACAGTGTACAAGAAAAGATCTGGCATGGATGCTTTTACTGGAAAGCGAGTAGTGAGAAAGGTCAAGAGCTTCCAGCTTGGGCTGGATTTGTCTCAGCAACAGATGAGGTGCCTTCAAATGTGACCACAATTGACTACTATCCTGTGATCAATCATCCCATCACGGAATTTAGTACAGTTCAAGAGTGTTTACGAGCTTCTGAAGAAGCAAGTCATGAGGCTGGTGAAGAATATGTCATTACAACATTCGACTTGGGTGTCTGCATGAAGGCATATCCTCTCGTGTGGAGTCATCCTGCAATGTACAAGAAACACATGATGTTGATTGGCACATTTCATATCATTTGTGCAAACTTCAAAATGCTTGGAAAGAAAATGGAAGGACTGTCCTCATGGATTCGGGACTCATGTCTACTGGTTCTATGAAAGGTGTTTTGATTGTTAGGAAAGAACTATGACAGAAGTCTGCACTGCCACAAGACGATGGTGGGGTGCTTGGAGAGGCTCCTTCTTGATGAATTCCTGTCTATTGCTGGAAAAGATGCAATGCTGTCCGGTATACCAGAGGAATCAAAGGGCATCTTTCAAGAGCTAATCCGATCGCCAACAAAGCAGGCACTTGCTGAAGTCATGGCCAATGCAGATCTCAACTCATTGACGGAGTCGTATGAAAGCTTCAAGGCTGATGTTTGAAAAGGATCTCTCAGGAGGACTGCACAATTTTGGTTGTCGTACATGGATTCTGTGTGGATTGCTCTCTCATTGATTAGGTCTGTGAAAGAGAACAACTTTCCGTTGTACTTGCACTGTCTGTTTCTTATACCCAATCTCTTCTTCACCTTTGGTGGTCACAATTACTCCCGCTATCTGACTTACCTTGCTGTGTTCTTGGCAAACATCGAAGAATCACATCCCGGTGCCCTGGCTTTCCTCAAAAGAGGTGCCATCAGTGTCACTAGGTCGTTCATACCAGGAAACCAATGTGCTGTTGCCAAATCGATTGAGGAGACGATCATGAAGCATGGCAAATCTTGAGGTGGTGGTAGTGGTGTTGGGCTCTCTGGCATCTTGGAGAATCACAGTGCTTATCAGAGATGAGTTTGAACTTCAACAGAAAGGGCACACTTTCTCTCTGCAATGCTCAGCCTCGCAGACATGACTTCTGGTACCAATCGTGGAAGCAAACACAGAGATCAACAACCAACCAATAAGGAAAAGTGAGGAATGTGTAAAGAAAGCCACTGATGCTGTAAAAAGCTTCCTGAATCCTTTTGATGTAGATGACAAGACTAGGTTGTATGTACTCTCTTCTGGTGCGCATGTTCCGGTTGAAGTTGAGAAAGATGTCATAAAGGTACTTACCACAGGGAAAGAACAGAAAGAGAAGATCAGAGAGCGACGAGAAAAAGACAGCATTCTCCGAACCTATCAAGAATCTGAAGCTCAAAACCATGGCAGAAACAAAGAAAAGAGTGAAGCTGAAAACATCTGAATGAAAGGTTATAGAGTACAAGCAACAAGGAGATATTGCTTTTCAACTGATGGTCAAAGCACAAAGTTCTGGCAGTCAACTCAATCTATGGGAGATGATATGAAGTACTCTCTGACCGCTGTGCCCTACTCCATTGGTACATCAGACAACTTCTTTGCAAAGACTGATAAATCCAAGGTCCTACACCACCTATTGAAAGATGTAGACAACTCACAACCTCCTGCCAGTAACAAGACATTGATAGTGGAAGATGGCAATGCTGCATTCTACTATCTCAAAGAGATTCCTGCATATTTCAAAGAGATTGGCATCAAAATCATCAATGCATTGTCATCTAATGATTTAGTCTTCAGTACCAATATGTATAAACCAGATTCAGTGAAGTCAAGTGAACAGACACGGCGTGGGTGTGCGGAAAAGAGAATAATCAAAGGAGGAAAGACCAAAAAAAACAAGAGATTGGAATCGGTTCTTGACCAATGATGAGAACAAGAAACAGCTCATTCAACTTCTTCTTGATGTGTGGAGTGAGCATGACATGGCAAAGAGGCTACATGGAAGGAAGGTGATCTATATTAAGGAAGGAGAGGCCACACTTCTTACTTCTCAGCATGGGAAAGAGACACTGCAGTCTGAGGTTCAATCCCTGGTCAAACTAAGAAGAAACTGACTCGCGAGTCATCCTATACTGCGACTATGGCAAAGAGCACGGATTTGACCACGTACAAGTCAAAAGCCCAGACAGCAATATCATTTTCATATTGCTTCACTATGCAAACAGCATTCAAGACACCACAGTTTTATTTGATACAGGGAGAGGCACCAGGCAAAGGCTAATAGATGTCACCCATTTTGCAAAACAGTCCTCTTCAGACTTCAGACTACTGCTCAGCAATACTTGGACTGCATACGTTCTCAGGCTGTGACTCAACAAATGCATTCAAAGGAATCGGCAAAGTCATGCCAATCCAACTGATGCAACAGCGTAACAAATATGTGGAACCTCTGGCTGAGCTTGGTGATTTTCATAAAGTTGAAGATGATATGGTCCTAATTTCGTGGATTTTTTAATGTATCTTTACTAAGAACCAGACTCCTTCCGCCGTCTGAAGCAGCCGCACCAAATATCCTATAGCTATAGTGTCTTTGGGCTGCACCGCTCGGCCCCACACCTTGCTGTTGGCTGGCGGAGGAGGGGAGGCAGTGGCGAGGAGATCCCAACCGGTGGACAGGGACGGCCAAGGCAGCGTGGCAATGTTGTCCGAGGAGCGCTGACTTTCTTTCCTCCCCACCTCGCCCCCTCTCTCTCGTACACCCCCCTCCACCCCCTTATCCTGGGACCCCTCCTCTCCATCCCGCACTGATCCCCATTCCCGCCTCTATTCAGTCCTCATTGACATCCCCTGATATTCCCCATTTACCCCTCCCCCTCCCCTATCTATTCATCCTGCACTGATCTCCCTATCCACCTCGCATTGATTCTATAGCCACCCCCCCATCCATCCTACACTGGTCCCCCAATTCATCCTGTACTCACCCCCTTCCCATCCATCCTGCACTGCACCCCATTCATCCTGCACTGCTCGCCATCCATCCTGTACTTTACCTCCCATTCATCATGTACTGATCCCCCCCATTCATCCTGTACTGCTCGCCACCCCCTCATTCATCCTGTCATCATGTGATCCCCCCCATTCATCCTGCACAAACCCGTCCGATCCCTGCACAAACCCTCCGATCCACACTGTACTGACCCCCCCCCCCCCCCATTCATCCTGTACTGATCCCCCCAATCATCCTGCACTGACCCACCCCCATCCATACTTTACTGATCCCCCCCATTCAAGACAAATGGGGGAACAGTCTGAAAAGGGTCTCGATCCGAAACGTTGCCTTTTTTCTTTGCTCTATAGATGCTGCCTCACCCGCTGAGTTTCTCCAGCATTTTTGTTTACCCCATTCATCCTGTACTGATCCACCCATTCATCCTGTACTGAACCCCCCCCATCCATCCCATACTGATTCCCCCCATTCAACACCACTGAAATCCCCCGTGCTCTCCCCTCACAATTTCACAATGTTCACAGCATGTACATCTAATCTGAATGTCCGGTAATGTGGCGTTTTGACACCTTTAAACATATTACCAAAATAACATTTGCTGCAGTTATGTCCTTTGGCCATCTCTTGTCAGTCAGTATAATGTTTAACCTGTCAGATGGGCATAGTCGGTTTTTAACAGCTATTATCATAAAATGTCTTTAGAAATGTCCTTGCAACCTGTATATTTTGTTATGGATAAATTATGTGGGAAGCGAGAGTGTTTCTGTACCAATAGCAATAACGACCCGTGCTATGGCCATGTCATAGTTTTTTTCGGTCCTTCACAGAAAACATACTTGCATCAATCTGTAGTGTGCATGGTTAAGCATATATGTTACCATGGTCCAGGATTTATTGACACAGGTTGATCATACGCTGAATAATCCAACCACATTTTTGTTTGGAAGTGGAAAGAACTAATACAGTTTTGGTCTCTTAATTTGAGGAAGGGGACATCCTTGTGATTGAGGCAGTGCAGCATAGGTTCACAGGATTCATCCCTGGGATGGTGGGAATGTCATACGAGGAAAGATTGAAAAGACTGGGCTTGTATTCACTGGAGTTTAGAAGGATGAGGGGGATCTTATAGAAACATATAAAATTATAAAAGGACTGGACAAGCTAGATGCAGGAAAAATGTTCCCAATGTTGGGCGAGTCCAAAACCAGGGGCCACAGTCTTAGAATAAAGGGGAGGCCATTTAAGACTGAAGTGAGAATAAACTTTTTCACCCAGAGAGTTGTGAATTTGTGGAATTCCCTGCCACAGAGGGCAGTGGGGGCCAAATCACTGGATGGATTTAAGAGGGAGTTATATAGAGCTCTAGGGGCTAGT
This sequence comes from Leucoraja erinaceus, assembly GCF_028641065.1. Lineage (NCBI taxonomy): Eukaryota > Metazoa > Chordata > Chondrichthyes > Rajiformes > Rajidae > Leucoraja > Leucoraja erinaceus. Next base: position 83,813,572 of record NC_073381.1, on the reverse strand, counting down.
GGATTCAGGGGATATGGGGAGAAGGCAGGCACGGGTTATTGATTGGGGACAATCAGCCATGATCGCAATGAATGGCGGTGCTGGCTCAAAGGGCCGAATGGCCTCCTCCTGCACCTTTTTTCTATGTTTCTATGTAATAGAAATTGCATTAATTGCAATGTGTAAAAAAAGTTGAGATACTGTATTATAATTTTGCTGCATGTCATTGTGGTATATATCATGTCTTGATTGGTGAATATGTTCAGTTTGTGACTTTATTTGAAGCAGAAATATGTGAATGCTTCATTGAGCATAATTCCGACCGGTAACTATGCACTTCGTCCGAGTACACGTCATGCAAACCGCCTTAAATGACCACCTAAACTGTCATTTGGCAACCTAAAAAGCTGCCGAGGTTTCCCGGCTAGCAACAGGGAAAAAAAGTTAAGTGAGAGCCCTGGTCAGTCCCGCCATCCCAGGAATTAACCTAGTGAACCTACGTTGCATTCCCTCAATAGCAAGAATGTCCTTCCTCAAATTAGGAGACCAAAACTGCACACAATACTCCAGATGCAGTCTCACTGGGGCCCTGTACAACTTCAGTAGGACCTCCTTGCTTCTAAACTCAAATCCTCTTGCAGTGAAGGCCAACATGCCATTAGCTTTCTTCATTGCCTGCTGTAACTGCGTTCTTAATTTCAGTGACTGATGTACAAGCATACCCAGGTCTCATTGCACCTTCCCTTTCCCTATTCTGACACCATTCAGATAATAATCTGCCTACCTGTTCTTGCCACCAAAGTGAATAACCTCACATTTATCTGGATTATACTGCATCTGCTCACTCACCCAACCTATCCAAGTCACCCTGCAACCTCACAGCATCCTTCTCAGAGCTCACACTGCCACCCAGCTTCGCATCATCCGCAAACTTGGAGATGTTACATTTAATTCCCTCGTATAAATCGTTAATATATATTGTAACTAACTGGGGTCTCAGCACCGCGCCTGCGGCACGCCACTGGTCACTGCCTGCCATTCTGAAAAGGTCCCATTATTTCCTACTCTTTGCTTCCTGTCTGCCAACCAGTTCTCTATCCATGTCAATACCCTACCCCCAATACCATGTGCTCTAATTTTGCACACTAATCTCTTATGTGGGTCCTTGTCGAAGGCTTTTTGAAAGTCCAGATACACCACATCCACTGGCTCTCCCCTATTCACTCTACTTGTTACATCCTAAATTTGCATCCTCATTTGAACACATTTCTCCAGATGAAGCTTCAACAGTGTTTTAAGGTCTAGCATCATTCACATGCATTTGTACACAATGCTTCTCTAATAATGTTTAGGATCCACATGCTTTGTAACAAGACTGTTCAAATTTGTCCTACTATATCAAAGATTGGTACACGTTATCTTCCAGGTAAAATTACATTCTCATTAAAATTGAACCACGGAGAGGGAGCAGTGTGGGAACCACAATAAGTCTTAAAGTTCCAGGGACCTGGGTTTGATTCCTTCCTTGGGTGAAGTTTGCATGTTCTCTTTGTGACCACAGTCACCCCCTCCCTCATCAGGTACTCCAATTTCCTTCCACAGAAATATTTACTGGGGTGGATGAGGGAAATAGGTGGGAGTCTAGGTGGGGCACTGTGGAGGGAAGGAAAAAGGGGTTGCGAGAGGTTATGTTAAATTGGAGAATTCAATGTTCATACAGGAGAAAGTGTAGTCCAGATAACTGTGGGAATTGGTAGGTTTATAGTAGACATCAGTCGAGCCCGTCCCCTGTCATGGAGACAGAGGTGTCAGTAATCGTCCATGTGAATTTGAGGGCAGGGTGAAAGTTAGTGGTGAAGTTAATGAAATCCATGAGTGCAGGAGCAGTCCCAATGCAGTTGTAGATTTAGAGGAGAAAGAGTTGGGAGATAGGGCGAGTGTATACCTGAAACAAGGACTGTTCCACATAGCCGACAAAAAGGCAGGCATAACCGGGGCCTACGCATGTGCCAATCGACCATATGGTCGATTCTTGCTTTTATTTCTTATTTGTCTTATGTTCTTATGAAAATTTGTTGTTTTGATTTGTTAATGACTTCCTCAGAGACTGCCGAACCTACCATATTCCCATAATTTCTATTTTTCTATTAAATCCACTTACGATGAAATTACTAATATGAATATTACTACAAAGATCCCTTGTCAGTGATATTCCCTTCAAATTTAGATGGGTCTGAATTCCTAATTCCTTATTGTTAATGCATCAAAGGTTGTTACCAGACCAATAGCTACAAGGAGAAGATTGTTTTGTGCGCAAAGGATGGACTGATCTTGCTTGTACCTGCTGGTGTATAGAAGGATGAGGGGAGATTTTGTAAAAATGTGGAAGATTATGAGGAATCTTGATAGGGTGAATGTGGAGAAAATGCATCCCCATGCTTGAGAATCTAAAAGTAAAGTTACTGTTTGAAAATAAGGTGTCAGGATTTGTTTTCCCTTGTTAAGATTGTTAATCTATGCCTTGTTTCATTCCAAACTAAATTTAGTATTGCCCGTCACTTGTTGTGTTTGCTGCTTGGTGGCTAAAATATCTGAATTCAATATAGCAATTCTCTACCTTTATACACTAACCCAAATAAAATTTGTATTTTCCTCCACGATAACTTCCATAGTCTTGTCATTTATCAGATATTTGCCCACAAATCTACACATCAATTTCTTCAGATATGTTTGGATGTTCGTTGCACAAGTGATAAACACTTTGGTCACGTTATTCAATTATCCTTCTCACAAATCATTTTTCCTTACTGCCCCCTTCCATTATTAGGTCTGAAAACTGGAACCAGGAATGTTGAGGTGCCATCTCCACATTCATTGGGCACGATAGTTATTGTGATCAAAGATTGAAGGTGGACCTGGTAAAAGTTTATAAAATTATGAAAGTCAGGGTAGATATTCAAAAGATTTTTCCTCAGGGTGGAAATGTCAAATACTAGAGGGCATAGCTTTAAGATCAGAAGGGGAAAATGTTTAAGGGGGATGTGCAGAGCAAGTTTTTTGTTGTTGCAGTGATTGGTAGGTTCCTGGAACAAGTTGTCAGGGGGTGGTAGTGGAAGCAGAAACAACAGTGGCATTTAAGAGGCTTTTAGATCAGCACATGGATATGTAGGGAATGGAGGGGTATGGATTACATACAGGCAGAGGAGATTAGTTTAATTTGAAATTATGTGAGACAAATATTGTAGGCAAAAGGGGCTATTCCTGTGCTATGTTCATACCAACAAATTGTTACATCTGTCAGTGCCTTCAGCTCATCTATTTTATACAAAATTTCACAATTACATATTTACTATTAAGCACAAACATATGCCTACTCTATCCGTTTTCAAATCTTTGTCCTTTCCTCCAAATTATCCAACCAATTTTGTGCCTTCCAGTGCTGCTTTTTCCTTCTGAATACTCAGCATATCATCTCCCAACAAGAAAATTAGAAAACATCTGTCAAGAAAAGAAAAAATAATCACAGGGCATCTGTTTCTCATGCTGTTTGTAAACTTGCATTCTGATTGTACCCACTGCCATGGCATCAGAAGTTACAAATTAAATCTTGTTGGATGTTCAGTGTCTAAGCGTGACCTGCCATTTGAACTATCTATTCCACACTTTGCTACTGTTTTTCACCTCCTGATTGTTTCAGTAAGGAACTAGGCATGAGGAACAGCATCACATCCAATTTGGCACATTATAGTATTCTGCCAAAACACTGAATTGAACTATTTCAAATTCCAACCATTCTTGTCTTGCCTCACATTTCCAGCATTCAGTCTTTCATTCCCTCAACATTGAATCAGTCAAAGAGCTTTACTGCACAGTAACAGACCATTCATCCTACCTTATCCATGCTGACCAAGTTGGCATATTGGGCTGTTCCTATTTGTCAGCATTGTCTCATGTCCCTCTAAACCCTATCCAAATATCTATATTTTACAAGTTGTAATTCTACCCATTTCTACAGCTTCTTCTGGCAGATTATTCCAGATGAGGGCTACCCCAAATGAAAAAGTTTCCCAGGATCCTTGCCCAAGAAGGTAATACCTCCCCTTTCCCACCCTCTTGCCTGTGCCCCACCCGGGGTTATAACCATTTCTCCCACTATTCCCCCCTCTCCAATTTCCTTCCCCCTGTTCCCTTCCACTTATATCCCTTACTCTGGCTTCACACTTCATCTCTCCTTATATTATACCCTCTTGTCTACTTTTTAAGCTCACACGTTGTCCACCCAACTAACAATCAAACCCCCTCTCACCTGTATCCACCTATCACTTGCCACAATTAAGGCCTTGTGAGATAGTATTGACAGATAAGATAAAAGAGAATCTACCAGTAAATGTGCAAATGAGTAAATAGGGAGAGAATAGAGCTCCTCAAAAATCAACGTCACATCTAAATGTCAGTAGATGGGCAAGGTCCTAAACAAATATTTCTCATCTGTATTATCCATGGAGAAAGATAGTACCTTTGGAATTTGGGGAAGTTAGTGATGTATTGAAGAGAGTACACATTACAGAAAAGGAGTCTATATTATAATTGATAGACATGGATGGAGTGCCAGAAGACTGGGTCGCTTATGCTATGTTGCAGGCCAGTGAGTTTAACATCAACGTTAGGCACACGAGAGATTGTGAGAGACTGGATCTAGATGTATTTGGAGAGCAGGGAATGATTAGGGATAGTCAGCATGGCTTTGTGACTCACCAATTTGACTGAGTGTTGTGAAGAGGAGACCTAGACGCTTACCACAGCATGATAGGCATTGCCTACATATACTTCAAAACCTTTGACAAGGTAGCGCATGGTTAAACAAGATCCCATCCAGGGTGAGCTTGCCACATGGATACAAAACTGGCTTGATGGTAGGAGACAGGGTGGTGGTAGAGGGTTGTTTTTCAGACTGGAGGACTACAACAAGTGGTGTGCTACCCGGATCTGTGCGGCGTTCACAGTTATTTATATTAACTATTTGTATGAGATTGCAAGTTTACAGACTTGAATTGGTGTCTAACGGACAATAAAGTAAATTATCTGAGATTACAATGGGATCTTGAACAACTGAGCTAATGGGCCGAGGAATGGCTGATGAATTCAGAAAAATACAAAAGTTGACAAATCAGGGCATGATAACCCGTAGTCGGGATCAAACCGGGGTCTATGGTGCTGTAAGACAGCAACTCTACCTCTTTGCTGTCCCAATTTTAAAAAACATGAACAATTATCAATGCACATTTAAAAAAATCCATGACGCTTTTCTATAAAGCAAAAATATAAGGAAAATATTCTGGAAAAAATAGCTAGTTCATCTTTTGTGACATCAAGAAAAATTTGTTTTTTAAGCTCCCTCTTTCAACCATCTTCTCTACTTACTATTCACTTTTATTCATTCATGGATAATTGGCATTTAGTTTGAAACTGATATGGAGATGCATTTTAGCCAAGATCTTTAAATAATCTGGCAGTTTCACTACTTTTAAAATACTACTATCCCAGAATGTTCTATTTAATTCATTTTCAAGGAACACTGATCCATGCTTTCTTTCAAAAATTAATAAAGGTACCCATTTCCATTCATCTTGGAAATTTTACAGCAAGTTATAGGATATTATACCAAGATTGAATCATACAGAATTTTTCCATTCATCTAAAGTTATATATTGAAAATCCAAACCTCAGATTCTCATGTAAACTTAAGTATACATTCTAAATTCACTTCCAGATCATTAATGTGGATAACAAACAGCATAGCTCCCTACTACTTTTAACCAGTATTAATGTAGCTGGCCCAGTTGAATTTCTAGTCAATGGTGACTCCCACAATATTGATTTTGGGGGATTTGGCAATGGTAATACCACCGAATATTGTCTGGGTATTAGATTCTCTCATTGGAAATAATTCAATATTGATGTGGATATTCTTCGAGACTTAATACTCATTGCTACCTGTGATGTGGGTTCATCTCAGTTTAGGCATGCCTGGTGCTGTTCGCAACATACCATACTGCCCTCCTCAGTGAACCAGGGTTAATTCCTTGGCTGTATAATAATGAGAAATGTGATGTTACAGTCTTTAGAGATGTAGATTTCTGCTGCTACTGCTGGTGTACAGTGGTTCATGGATGACCATTGTTGAGCTTCTAGGTCTGTTCCGTGTTGTTTCCATCCAGCACAATTGTAGTATCATAAAGTACAATGGAGGGTATGCTCATTGTGAAAGGAAGATTTTTCTAAATTGAGATAGATTGCACAATCTGAGATTCAGAAGCAATTTTTAATAGTAATTAAGATAAATTAAAAGGATGTTAATGTATTGAGAGCAGTTTAGAGGAGGGTCACTAGTCTGATTAATTGAATGAGTGGATTAACTTGATTATCCTGAGGCAAAGTTGGACTGGGTATTTATTCGAGTTTAGATGGACGCGGGAGCTCCCTCATCTGTATCTATTATCTACCATAACATGAGACTTATCTAGACATGGTTTGTTTTCCACTGAACAGAGGACGACAAAGGGGATTGTGACGATATACACAATTAGAAGAGGCAGTTACAGTGATCAGGAAGCACTTCCAACCTCCATTCAAATTCAGACTTTGCCACAGTATTGAGGTGGCCTTAATTAAATTCCCTCATATTGTTATGTGATTATTCCTGCTATGATATTTTCTTGTCCTTCACAATGCTTTTACAGTCTGCTGCTGCCCATGTCTGCTCTTGTAGACAAAGTATTTAAATCACAATCCAGATACATTTTGGCCAATCTATTGATTGAATCTATTGAATGTCAGGGGTTGGTACTCTAGCTTGTTAGTACGTGTGTGACATAAATACCATAATCGAGTGTTGCCTGGGTCTTACTGCATTCAGTTGTGAATTGCTTCATTTGCCAAGGTATTATAAATGGAATTAAATATTATAATTTGATGAAGCACCCTTCCAAAATCCTTCACAGACTCTTGATTATTTCCAGAAATTTGTTTATACTTTAGATTTCCAGCATCTGAAGTTTTTTTATTGCATTTTAATTGTAAAATGATACAGTCAAACCACTGACATCATGATGTAAAGATCAGTTATGAAGCAGCTGAAGATGATTTGGTCAAGGAAAATGCGAGAAAATCCTACAGTGATTTCCTGGGGTTAGAGGACTGACCATAGTCATAGTTCATTGTGCAAATTGTGACTTCATTCACTGGAGTATTTTCCTCATAAAGTCACTGACTTTATTTCTAACAGGGCACCTTAATGCTACATAAAAACAAGTATCTGCAAATACTGGTATACAAAAGACAAAAGTGCTGGAGTAACCCAGCAGGGCAGGCAACATCTATGGAGAACACTGATAGGTGACATTTCAGGTCAGGACCCTTCTTCACACTGATAGTAGTGGAGGGGAAAATAAATCTGGAAGAGAAGAGGGGCAAGACAAAGCCTGGCAGGTAATATGTCGATACAGGTGAGGAAGGTTTTTTGATAGGTACAGTAGATGGTCAAAGAGCTGCAAATTGTGAAGTTAGAGGTAGGAATGTAGGTGGAAGGGAGGAGAGAAATAAGTGTAAGCGAGTCCAAGTGAGCACAGAGGGGGGGGGGGGGGGGGGGGGGGGGGAGGAAAGAGGTGAGAAGGCAAGGTTTATGTAGTTACTTTGGAAAACTCAATGTTCATACCATTGGGTTGTAAGCGACCCAAGTGGAATGAGATGTAGTTCCTCCAGTTTGCATGTGGCCTCACTGGCAGGAGGCCTAGAACAGAAAGGTCAGTGTGGGAACGGGTGGAGGAGTTAAAATGGTTAGAAACAGGGAGATCCAACAGGCTTCAGTGAAATGGTTGCTGAGTCTATGTTGGTCTCATCGATGTACAGGAGACCACATCGGTAACACCGGATGCAGTAGTTGAGGTTAGACATGGTGCACGTGAACCTCTGTCTTACCTGGAAGGAATGCTGCGGTCCCTGGATGGAGGTACGGGAGGAGATATAGAGACTGGTATTATATTCTCTGCGGTTGCAGGGGAAAGTATCCGGGAACAAGACGGGTTGGGTGGGCAGGGATGAGTAAACCAAGGAGTTGCAGAAGGAGTGGTCTCAATAGAAGGTGGAAAATGGTCGGGGTGGGATGATGTACTAGTTTTCATTACAACAAAACAAAGTTTGCAATCTCCAGTGCCCTCATAACTGGTATCAAACACAGGAAATAGAATTAGATGGAGACTGGTTTCTATGCTCACAATACCATTATTAACCAAGGCTGATTCTATGCACGTATGTGCAACTTTTCTTGCAAAATTACACCCCTGGAAGAAATTCCTGTAGTTTGTTTCCTTTGCTCTTTAAACAGACATAATTTTCTAGTAAATTGCCCCAACTGTGCAATAAAATCGAAGCATATGCCCTGCCACACTTCTAATTCATTGGCTGAAGCTGTGTTATCAGTAGACATTGCTAATCATTGAATCACTTGTACTGCTGAATCATTCATCAACACCACCACATATTCATTTTAAAATCTCAGTTACCATTCCTACACTTTATATTTTAATCTGAAATCACATCCACCAACATTGGGTTCACATGATTAAATCGCTTTCATTATTTTTCAATTTTCACATCAATAGCATAAATCAACTGAATATAATCTCTACAAACAGAGCTAAAGCATTCAATTTGCAATACTCGCCACCAATCTCTGACTGTAAAATCTGATTTGGTTTTGACAAATCTGCAAGCCATATGTCTCGAATACAAAGTTCACGGCTTTAGTGTTTCTTCAGTTCCTAATAGTAATGAGCTCAGAACTTCAAAGCGCATCTTAATTTGGCATGGAAGTGACTGGCTCATGCCAAATAAAACTTGACTTGACTCTTACAAACTTCTACAGATGTACTATTGAAAGCATAAGCATAAGGTGAGAATGGGAAAGTTTAATGGTGATGTGCGGGACAAGTTGGTGGTGGTGGTGGAGGCAGATAAGGTAGCGCCGTTTAAGAGGCTTTAAGATAGGCACATGGAAGTACAGGGAATAGGTTAATATGGATCATGTTCAGGTAAATGAGATCAGTTCAGCTAGGCACCATGTTCAGCACAATCTTTGTGGGCCGAAGGTTCCTTTCCATTGCTGTAATGTTCTATGTGTGAGAAAGAACTGCAGACGCTGGTTTAAATCGAAGGTAGACACAAAATGCTGGAGTAACTCAGCGGTTGAGGCAGCATCACAGGAGAGAAAGAATGTGCAACGTTTCGGGTCGAGACCCTTCTTCAGACTGATGTCGGGGGAGGGGGCGGGACAAAGATAGAATGTAGGCTGAGACAGCAAGACTAGTGGGAAAACTGGGAAGGGGTTGGAGAGAAAACAAGGGCTAACTGAAGTTATAGGAGTCAATGTTCATACCGCTGGGGTATAAACTACCCAAGCGAAATATGAGGTGCTGTTCCTCCAATTTGCATTGGGCCTCACTCTGACAATGGAGGAGGCCCAGAACAGAAAAGTCAGATTGGGAATGGGAGGGGGAGTTAAAGTGCTGAGCCACTGGGAGATCAGGTAGGTTAAGACAGACTGAGCGACCCACGATCATCGCACATTAACCCTATCCTACACACTCTAAGGATAATTTACATTTACGGTATATCAAGCCAATTAACCTACAAACCTGTACGTCTTTGGAGTGTGGGAGGAAACTGAAAATCTCGGAGAAAACCCATGCGGTCTTGGTTCTTGGTCCTCCAAAATATTCCAAATGGAATTTAAACTGGAGGTGGTCACAGGGAGAACGTACAAACCGACCTGAAACATCCAGGTTCAGGAACAGCTACTTCCCCACAGCCATGTCTATTATTACTATTGCACTTTATGTTTATTTATTTTATATATATATATCTGTTGTGCTGCAGCAAGCAAGGATTTCATTGTCCTATCTGGGACACATGACAATAAAAATCTCTTGACTCTTGTAATTAAGATAGCTAAAGCACCGTGTACAGTAAGTCCTTTAAAAAAGGGGGGGAGAGGGGGGAGAAGGAGTGGAGACAATTTTTAAGAAGCCAGAGATACACAGCTGTGAAGCTTGGCGGACATTTAACATTACTGGTCGGTTATCCTTGGTTCTGAAAACTACTGCTTACGTGTTTTTCCCCCAATGAGCCAATGAAATTCACTGGTCAGCACCAGCTGCAACCTACGAGAACCTTCGACCTCCTGGCAACCCACCAGGACCTCCTGCCGAGAACTATATTCTGCAGTCTATCTTCCCAATTCAACACCAGCAGATCCTTCCTCAGATATGAGGCTCAAAACTGCTCACAATACTCCAAATACAGTCTGTCCAGTGCATTATAAGGTATCAGCATTACATCCCTGCTTTTATATTCTAGTCCTCTCAAAATAAATGCTAGCATTGCTAGCCTTTCTTAATACTTTGGCAATCCTGTACCACCACTCCCATTTGCACCTCCCAGTTCTAATTCTCTCCCCATTTAAAAAATAAGTCTACACCTTTATTCCTACTATCAAAATGGATGACTCCAAACTTTGCTACGCTATATTCCACCTGCCACTTTTTTGCCCAATCTCTCAACCTGTCCAAGTCCTTCTGCAGGTTCCTGCTTACTCTATACTCTCTTCCCCTCCACCTTATCATCTGCAAACTTGGGCACAAAGCCTTCAATTCCCTTATCCGAAACATTGATACACAATATGAAGTGTAGCGGCCCCAGCATCAACCCCTGCGGAACACCGCTAGTCACCGGCAGCCAACCATAAAAAGCCCTCCTTATTGCCACTCTTTGCCTTCTGCCATTCAACTTTCCATGCTAGTATCTTCGCTCTGATACCATGGGCTTATCTTCTTCCATGTGCGGCACTTCATCAAAGGCCGTCTGAAAATCCAGGTAAACAAGGGTCTCGGCCCGATATGTCACCCATTCCATCTCTCCAGAGATACTGCCTATCCCGCTGAGCTGCTACTGCCTATCCTCCAGCATTTTGTGTCTAACATTCACTGACTCTCCCGTGTCTATCCCTCAAATGAATTCCTACAGGTTCGTCAGGCAAGATCTCCCTTCACAAAACCCTGCTGACTTAAACCTAATTTATCCTCAGCCTTTAAGTAGGTATGTTACAAAACTTACCTTCAGCGGCGCTGCAGTTCTGCAGAGTGCAAGCTTTTGCTGAAGAATTGTTCCGACGGGCTTTTTTTTTTTTTAAATCGCCCGACAAGTTCAGCGCTGGAGTAATATAAAAATCAGTTTCTAAAGCCGTCAACGCCGACAACGGGGACGGATTTCACGTACGGGACAGGTAAAGGAAAGCCGTTTATTTTATGTATAAAAGTGCTCCTTAAGGTGCCTTTAATTCACATGTTACGTTGCGAAACGGTGATTTTATCCCCATACGAACCGGCAGTATTTTTACTGCCGATATGGGCTTTAAATTCTAAATGATCACGTTCCAGAAAAACCCACTCGCAAGATGATTTAAATGGCCATTAATTTGCAGGTATTAAACACTAAATTCCTTCCATTTGGCCTATAAATCCATGACAATGAGATTTAAAAATCATGCTATATTGTGAATTCTTGTGTGTATGTTATTTGGACACTTGGGCCTTTAAACAATGTTGATCTTTTTTTAAGAAATGGATAGATGTTTAGATCTAGTAATTGAATTATGTAATTAGCTACAATTAGATAATTAACTAATTATATGCTTTAATTTCATGTCATGCAAATAAGATTGTTTCATGGGTACACAAAAATGCTGGAGAAACTCAGTGGGTGCAGCAGCATCTATGGAGCGAAGGAAATAGGCAACGTTTCGGGCCGAAACCCTTCTTCAGACTGATGGGGGGGTGGCGGGGAGAAGAAAAAAGATTGATGCTGCTGCACCCGGTGAGTTTCTCCAGCATTTTTGTGTACCATCGATTTTCCAGCATCTGCAGTTCCTTCTTAAACACATAAGATTGTTTCATATTTGTTTCAGAATGCTTCAATCTATAATAACTGAAAATCTCTTTCAGTTCTCTTAATTTTTAAGAAGGTTATGGGCTTTTGACTGTCCTCGATCACAGCTTTTGTGTTAAGTCAATGGAAAAGCAATAGGGAACAAGATGCTAATGTCCGAGTATGAAAATGGCCATAACATTTTTAATACTGAAGATATGAAAATGAATTAGGTGTCAAATTAAACTTCTTTTTATGCTTTATCTGATGGGATAAATTGCAGACTTGATTTTTAAAATCTCAAAATATTGTAACATTGCTACTCTAAGTACTCAGAAACCTCTTCCTTTATAATGGAATCTAAAAACTTACCATCCACTGAAATCAGGTTCACCAGCCCATAGTTTCCACTCTTCTGCTTCACTCCCTTCTTGAACAACGGAGTAATATTAACAAATTTCAATCGTTTAGAACCACTCCTGACTCCAGTAATTCTTGAAAGATCACTACTTATACCTCCATGATCTCTGAAGCCACCTCTTTCAGAACCCCAGGGTGCAGTTGATCCGGTCCAGGTGACTTATCCACCTTCAGATCTTACAACTTCCCAAGCACCTTCTTAGTAATAGCCACTCAAGTAACTGTCCACCCCCTGACTCTTGATGCAAAAAACACATTTAATTCATCTGCCATTTCTTTATTCCACTTTATCAATTCTCTCGCATAATTTTTCAGTCGTCCAGTGTCCACTTTTGTCTCTTTCTTACTCTTTATATATCTGAAGAAACTTTTGCTATTCTCTTATATTATTGGCTAGTTTTACTTTCATAGTTCAACTTTTCTCCCCGTGTTGCATTTTTAGTTACCTTCTGTAGTTTTTTTTTTTTGTTTTTTTTTAATAAAAAAGCTTCCCAATCCTTTAACTTCCGACTAATCTTGGCAATGTTATATTCCCTCTCTTGTAGTATTATGCTAAATCAAACAGCTCATCTATACCCACGATGATACAAGCCAAGCTCACAGAGCTTGAACACAATTAATTCTTATTCCAAGACCAACATAGCTTTGGACAGATGATTTACAACTTGGAACTTTGTATAAATGAAACAAATTTCATCCCCTTTGTGATGCATGCCGATTAAAATACATATTGACACATTCCCTAGCTAGCAACCATTACTTCAACAGTGAGAACATTTCATATGAACTATTCATCTTAAAATCAATGATTTAAAAATACAAATCTGTAGTTACTAAAAGTTCTGGTTACAAAATAACGATTATAATCTATTTCTTGCATTTCACTCAAAATACTTTGTGAAAATGTGCATGTGAAATACTTTATCAATAACTGAGTAAAAATATCCAAAATATGATCCAATGGCAAATTGAAAGAATTAAATATTTTGTAAAGGCCTGGTGCATTCACACTGCATTGGGAAATAATCAAGGTCCTTTTCACCCCGATTATTCCTTCTCGTGAGGCAGAAGACGCAAAAGCTTTAAAGCATATACCACTAGATTGAGGAACAGTTTCTTTGTTGTAATCAGACTAATCAATGATCTTCCCATAAGATAGGGTGCAGTCCCGATCTACCAACGCACCTAATGGCAAACCTTGCACATTTCTTCCTGCAACTGTAACCGTATAATGCTATAACACTATATTCTACACTCTCTCTTTGTACTACCTATTGTGCTTATGTATGGTTTGATTTTACTTGTATATATTATGTAAATGGATAGCATGCAAACAAAGCAATTCACTGTATCCCAGTACCTGTACATGTGGCAATAATAAACCAATATCAATAAATGATTTAAATACTTACCAAGTGCTTCTGTTGGGGATCCCAATCCCCTTGGCATCTGTGTGATCCAGATTGTCAGCCAGCTCAATCCAAAGCCAGCTATGATTTCCTTCTGAAAGCTACAAAACAATATTACTTATTACTTGACTGAATGGGAGGGGGAGGATGGGGGGGGGGGGGGGGGGGGGGGTGTTGTTAATCTTAAAAATCAATATCATTTCCAATTGCTTTCAGAATAATTACCAAATTATGTTTTTGTACTGAATGTCTTATCGAAAATGAAGAGAAAAGGCTAGAAATATACAATGGGTTTGGTCAACATATATTTTGCTGTATTGTTCTGCTCCCTGTTGTCAATCAGTCCCTCACTCCTTCACAAACTCAACCTGCAACTTGCCATTACAGCCTTCATAGCCATGCTCACCAGACTCGGATCAAAGCTTATGTCCTATTTTACCACCCCCATGACTGTTCCCCCACCTTCACAAGTTTCATTCCTTTAACCAGCATTAGCCGTTTACAGAATTTATAAAAGTGAAAGATGTTAATGATGTCGACATCCAATGTATGCATAGCAGGCTCCTAAAAATATCAATATGATAATAAAAGCCAGCTAATTTTAATGTCATTTGAGGGTTGAATATGAAATACAAAGAGTGTTACTGAACAGTTATGAAGGATAAGAAATGGGAACTATAAAATCAAGTTGAATTTATTGTCATATGCACAAGTAGAGCGCAGTACATGTACAATGAAAATCTTGCTTCCAGTGCTATTACTAGCATATCTATAAATTGTACAAATTGTCCACGACAGTGAAGAGAAAATTACTATACAAAAAATAAGTAATTGGTGCAAAAATACACAAATAGAAAAGTCCATGGTAGTGCAAGATGTGGCTCTCATGTTCAGTTGCTGAGGTAGAGCTTTTAAGATACCGCACCGTCTATTTATATTCCCAATTAAGCTAATGGAAATGAACTGCAGTTCCAACAAGCAACCAAAGACTAATTGCTACCCTAATCAGTTTAATATCAGCAACCACCTACAAATGTGTAAATACAATGCCTGAGGAATTAAATAATTTACCCTGCCCAATATTTCTGCCCGTCAACTACAGATTCCATTTTTGATAAACACGTGTTGAGGTGAAGTAAAAGGTCAAAGGTATTTTATTAGTCACATTCACATACACCCAGGTGTAGTGAAGTGAAATGCTTTTTGCCATTTTGCAGCACACAAAAAAAAGAATACAGACATAACACCAATGAGAGTCTTAAACACATAGAACATCCCCCCACAATGGCTCACACCATGAGGGAAGGCACAAAGTCCAGTCTCCAACCCCAGTTCACCCATAGTCGGGCCTGTTGAGGCCTCCACAGTTGCCTCTACAGAGGCCCGATGTTCCTGGCCGTTCTCGCCGGGTGATGTTGCTCCGGCGTCGGGAGAGTCCTCCCAGCGGTCTGGGACACCTGGAACGGCCGCTTCCGCACTGGAGGCTGCGGCTTCCGAAGCCAACTAGTGCTTTGTTGAGAGTAAATGCTAAGGTGTTGGTTCAAAAGGCTTTGTTGAGGCAAGTGCTGAAGCTGTGGCTCAAGAGACTTTTGACTGGTGGTGTATGCATTGAAGCTGGCAGTTATGTTGAAAAATGATATGCTGGATGCAGAGGCTAGTGGAGTGAAAGCCAAGGACCAGGGGATCTCTATCCTTATTCTGTGGTGGGGGTGGACAATACAGGAGGCACACACAGGTGAAAGTTCTATCCACAACTCTGGGGGTGGGGGAAGCACTAGCAGATAGGGTGGTAAAGAAAGTTTTCTAGTATGCTTACCTACATTGAGTACAAGAGTCAGGAAGTCATGATGCAGCTCTTTTGGAGTTAGGGGAATGATGTGGAGGGTTTGGAGAAGATGCAGGAGGTTTAGCAGAATACTGCCTGGATTTGAGGGTTTCAGCTACAGGGAGATATTACATAGAATTAGGCGTTTATTTCTGGAACGTCAAGAGGTTGAGGGGAGATTTGACAGAAGTACAGTATATAAAATGATGAGAGGCACAGATAGGGTAGACAGTCAGGATCATTTTCCTAGGGTGGAAATGTCCACACTAGTGGGCATAGCTATAAGGTGGGAGGGGAAAAGTTTAATAGAGATGTGTGGGATACATTTTATTTTAAACAGAGTAGTGGGGACCTGGAACACTTTGCCAAGGGTAGTGGTGGAGGCAGATGCTCTTGCATTTAAGGCTTTTAGATAAGTACATGGAAGTGCAGGGAATAAGGGAATATGGATCACGTACATGCAGATGAGATCTTGGCATAATGTTCAGCACAGAAATTGTGGGTCAGGGCCTGTTCCTGTGCTGTAGTGTTCTATGTAAGAATGTCATCTTTGCAAGAGACAGGTCTCCAGTTTTCTGGCACTGAGAATATACTAAGTATGCAAGGAACAAGACAATAAAATAGTATAATAAAATAGTAGAATAAGTAAAAGATCAGCTTGACCTTTTGGGTCCTGAATAAGCTGACGTTTGCAATTCTGTACCATACTAGAGGAGCTGTGGGAATCATTAAGCTATCATACCAAACTCTTCTGATAGTCCATCCTGTTATGCTCAGGGAAAATACAATGAATAATGGTGGGATAGAATGTTGTTTTCTGTGGACCTGGAAATTGGGTAAACAGAGACTTCTGTGGTATAACTGGTAAAATCCTTACATTGTTTAAGAAGGTACTGCAGATTAGTTTCCTGTTATGTAAGAATTTTTGTAACTAAAGCCTGTGATTGATTACAGTATGACATGTGTAGTATGTGACAAGTATGCTTTGAATGGGCTCAGCCTATGATTGATTTAAGAATTGTGTTAAATGTCATTGCTGCAACTCTGTATAAGCATGTGACCACGTTTCTTATACATTATAAAATACCCTGTATGTCTTCGTTCATTGGAGTGGTGGCTTGGGAGAATCAAGTGTCTGTTGCTTACTTGACTGCGTTATCCCCGACACTCCAGCCGACAGTAAAGCTTGAGTTGGTTTACCTAACCCATTGTGTGTTGTCTGTTTTGTAGGTAGCGAACGTTATCATTGGCATAGTCGGCAGGATCTCGCTGGGACCGTCAACGGATGACTGAGTAAGTGGCTGCAGAGTGGCGGGGAGAAAATTGATCTCTAATCGGACCCCTTGAGACCGATCTCCCTAAGAAGCTCCCGGAAACATCTGTGGTCCCTCGTTAGATGTTGGTCTGGTTCCCTGCCGAGATCCTTAATATAGACAACAAAAGTGAGACCAATTGTGTATATTTTTGCTACCAAGAGAGTAGTCGGCGATTGGGCATGGCAATCTAAAAAGGTTTGTCGCAAATGTGTAATTTGCTACTAGGAAAGTAGTTGATAAGAGGTTTTGCTGCTAGGAGAGTAGCCGGTAAGGTAATTTACTATGAGGAAAGTAGTCGGCAATTGGCTCCGCAAACTAAAAAAGTTTGTCGTTCACAAAGTAGCCGGGCTGAGAGAGACTCAATGGGGAATAATCTGGAGAAAAATGACAGGGGAGCGCCCAATCAACCTGTGTTATTTGAATCCTAAAAGTAATAAAGATTATAGTGTTAAGTTATAAATTGACCAAAGGTTTGGATGATGAGTCGTGGCCAGTCGGAGGAACATGGAATGTAGAAACTGTTAAATAAGCAGAAATGTTAAATTGGGAAAGAGATGCAGGAAAAAAATGGAAGAAAGCACTGATAAGAAGAGATCAGAAAACAAGCAATTAGTAGTTAAGAAGAAACCTGGTATGTCCTCCGGAGCCCACTTGTCTGGCATCACGATCCCGTTTATAGAAGAGGGTGAATGAGGAACAAAGTCGGGATAGTGTAGATGTAAGATCCCGTGGGAAGAAGGGGGGGACTCCGGCACCCCTACAGGGAAGGGCACCCCCAGAAGAAAATTAAACTGATAGCGGCTTGGAGACTGAAAAGGAAGATGAGAAAGAAGAAGGGAAAGGGCTGATGCTGAAGAAGGGGGGTGAATAAGGGGGGTGGGGTGTCGAATGGGATAGTGGAGCATGGAGTTAAAGGGAAAGGGTTTCTTAAATGTGTGAGCGTAGAGACCGAGGGGTGTAAAATGAGGGTAGAAGAAATAGGTAGCAAGGTGAAAAGTAAAAGTGGCAGGCAGACAAAACCAGGGCAAAAATCAAAAAGGGCCACTTTTCAACATAATTGTATAAGGGGTAAGAGTGTTGTAAAAACAAGCCTGAAGGCTTTGTGTCTCAATGCAAGGAGCATTCGTA
Organism: Leucoraja erinaceus; assembly: GCF_028641065.1. Classification (NCBI taxonomy): domain Eukaryota; kingdom Metazoa; phylum Chordata; class Chondrichthyes; order Rajiformes; family Rajidae; genus Leucoraja; species Leucoraja erinaceus. The sequence continues at coordinate 83,795,516 of NC_073381.1, read as the reverse complement.
ATAAGGTGGATGAGTTGAATGTGCAGATAGCTATTAATGACTATGATATAGTTGGGATCACGGAGACATGGCTCCAGGGTGACCAAGGCTGGGAGCTGAACATCCAGGGATATTCAATATTCAGGAGGGATAGACAGAAAGGAAAAGGAGGTGGGGTAGCGTTACTGATTAGAGAGGGGATTAATGCAATGGAAAGGAAGGACATTAGTTTGGAGGATGTGGAATCGGTATGGGTAGAGCTGCAAAACACTAAGGGGCAGAAAACGCTGGTGGGTGTTGTGTACAGGCCACCTAACAGTAGTAGTGAAGTTGGAGATGGTATCAAACAGGAAATTAGAAATGCGTGCGACAAAGGTAAAACAGTTATAATGGGTGACTTCAATCTACATATAGATTGGGTGAATCAAATTGGCAGGGGTGCTGAGGTAGAGGATTTCTTGGAATGTATGCGGGATAGTTATCTAAATCAACATGTAGAGGAACCAACGAGAGAGCAGGCTATTTTAGACTGGGTATTGAGTAATGAGGAAGGGTTAGTTAGCAATCTTGTTGTACGTGCCCCCTTGGGCAAGAGTGACCATAATATGGTTGAGTTCTTCATTAGGATGGAGAGTGACATTGTTAATTCAGAAACAATGGTTCTGAACTTAAAGAAAGGTAACTTTGAGGGTATGAGACGTGAATTGGCCAAGATTGACTGGCAATTAATTCTAAAAGGGTTGACGGTGGATATGCAATGGAAGACATTTAAAGACTGCATGGATGAACTACAAAAATTGTTCATCCCAGTTTGGCAAAAGAATAAATCAGGGAAGGTAGTACATCCATGGATAACAAGGGAAATCAGGGATAGTATCAAAGCGAAGGATGATGCGTACAAATTAGCCAGAAAAAGCAGCATACCGGAGGACTGGGAGAAATTCAAAGACCAGCAGAGGAGGACAAAGGGCTTAATTAGGAAAGGAAAAATAGATTATGAAAGAAAACTGGCAGGGAACATAAAAATTGACTGCAAAAGTTTTTATAGATATGTGAAAAGAAAGAGATTAGTTAAAACAAATGTAGGTCCCTTGCAGTCAGAAACAGGTGAGTTGATCATGGGGAACAAGGATATGGCGGACCAATTGAATAACTACTTTGGTTCCGTCTTCACTAAGGAAGACATAAATAATTTGCCGGAAATAGCAGGGGACCGCGGGTCAAAGGAGTTGGAGGAATTGAGTGAAATCCAGGTTAGCCGGGAAGTGGTGTTGGGTAAATTGAATGGATTAAAGGCCGATAAATCCCCAGGGCCAGATAGGCTGCATCCCAGAGTACTTAAGGAAGTAGCTCCAGAAATAGTGGATGCATTAGTAATAATCTTTCAAAACTCTTTAGATTCTGGAGTAGTTCCTGAAGATTGGCGGGTAGCAAACGTAACCCCACTCTTTAAGAAGGGAGGGAGAGAGAAAATGGGGAATTACAGACCAGTTAGTCTAACATCGGTAGTGGGGAAACTGCTAGAGTCAGTTATTAAAGATGGGATAGCAGCACATTTGGAAAGTGGTGAAATCATTGGACAAAGTCAGCATGGATTTACGAAAGGTAAATCATGTCTGACGAATCTTATAGAATTTTTCGAGGATGTAACTAGTAGCGTGGATAGGGGAGAACCAGTGGATGTGGTGTATCTGGACTTCCAGAAGGCTTTCGACAAGGTCCCACATAAGAGATTAGTATACAAACTTAAAGCACAAGGCATTGGGGGTTCAGTATTGATGTGGATAGAGAACTGGCTGGCAAACAGGAAGCAAAGAGTAGGAGTAAACGGGTCCTTTTCACAATGGCAGGCAGTGACTAGTGGGGTACCCCAAGGCTCAGTACTGGGACCCCAGCTATTTACAATTTTTATTAAATATCTGGATGAGGGAATTGAAGGCAATATCTCCAAGTTTGCGGATGACACTAAGCTGGGGGGCAGTGTTAGCTGTGAGGAGGATGCTAGGAGACTGCAAGGTGACTTGGATAGGCTGGGTGAGTGGGCAAATGTTTGGCACATGCAGTATAATGTGGATAAATGTGAGGTTATCTATTTTGGTGGCAAAAACGGGAAAGCAGACTATTATCTAAATGGTGGCCGATTGGGAAAGGGGGAGATGCAGCGAGACCTGGGTGTCATGGTACACCAGTCATTGAAGGTAGGCATGCAGGTGCAGCAGGCAGTAAAGAAAGCGAATGGTATGTTAGCTTTCATTGCAAAAGGATTTGAGTATAGGAGCAGGGAGGTTCTACTGCAGTTGTACAGGGTCTTGGTGAGACCACACCTGGAGTATTGTGTACAGTTTTGGTCTCCAAATCTGAGGAAGGACATTATTGCCATAGAGGGAGTGCAGAGACGGTTCACCAGACTGATTCCTGGGATGTCAGGACTGTCTTATGAAGAAAGACTGGATAGACTTGGTTTATACTCTCTAGAATTTAGAAGATTGAGAGGGGATCTTATAGAAACTTACAAAATTCTTAAGGGGTTGGACAGGCTAGATGCAGGAAGATTGTTCCCGATGTTAGGGAAGTCTAGGACAAGGGGTCACAGCTTAAGGATAAGGGGGAAATCCTTTAAAACTGAGATGAGAAGAACTTTTTTCACACAGAGAGTGGTGAATCTCTGGAACTCTCTGCCACAGAGGGTAGTTGAGGCCAGTTCATTGGCTATATTTAAGAGGGAGTTAGATGTGGCCCTTGTGGCTAAGGGGATCAGGGGGTATGGAGAGAAGGCAGGTACGGGATACTGAGTTGGATGATCAGCCATGATCATATTGAATGGCGGTGCAGGCTCGAAGGGCCGAATGGCCTACTCCTGCACCTATTTTCTATGTTTCTATGTAAGAAGGAAGAGCAGTATTGAATCCAGCAGTGAGAGAGTTAAACACAGAGCACCAGAGAAACAGCAGATAAATCAAAGACTGGAAAAGGAAAAAAAAAGCATGAGAATCGAAGCTGCTCAAAAACATTTGCAGCCAACAGTTGGTACAGTTTAAAACAAAAATAGTTTGTGAGTGATCTGACGAGTGCAGGGTGTGGTGAGACCCTGAATGACAAGAGTCTGACCAATCACAATCTGGATCACTGTCCAATCACAGCGCCCAAAATCCTGACTGACAGGAAATCAGACCTTCCCATTGTGAATCACACCAGCCCGCCCACTCCAAGCAGATGAGGGCTTTTCTGGGCTTGGTTAATCCTTTTTCATTTTAACTCTCGCATTCCAACAAGAAGACAACTTTCACAACAAAGACAGCGCTGGCTACTGCACTAGCCACACTGCAAGCCACAGCCCTCACAGTCCAACTGACCATTATTAAGTGCAATGCCCAGACGAGTGGCCGCGACAAAGCAGCCTCCCAGGGGAATGCAGTTGCTTACTACCCGCACGGCAGCTTGCAAACTGGTCACCACAGATCCAAAGATTCTAGTAGACAGAACGATCTTGCCAGACATGAGGGAGGTATGTACATTACAGAGGAATGCCTCTGATGGCCAAAAATGACTATGGAAACGAGACCACGGGACTCTGCTTCATCTCTCTTGGACGAGTCTTTGAGCCTGATGCATTTTTACTTGTCTTGCTAACATATATTCACTCCCATTCCCATGCTGGTAAGGAGGGACTGATTAGGATGACAAAGGAAACATGATGGCACCCGAAAATTCGGTGGAAAGAGCCAATGGGGCATTGAAAAACAAGATTACCAAGCTAATGGGAGAAATGGGACAGACCTGGATTAAAGTATTATCCTAAGCATTATTTGAAACGAGGGTAACGCCCCATAGTGCTACGAAACTATCCCTGGCAGAAATTATCTACTGTAAACCTCTACGAACCCCCTGGGGAGCAAGCATCACTCATGAAGGAATCTTAGATTTACACGCATTAAACAATGAAATGATAACCTATGTTCAGCGGCTCATATATATTCTGTCAGCATTACATCTACAGGTAAAGGAGTCCCAGAGGCCGCTCTCTGACGGTGACCAGAGTGAAATAGTCCAACCAGGGGACTAGGTACTTATAAGAAATTGGGACCGTAAGAAACTCGACGCCAGGTGGAACAGGCCATACCAAGTGTTGCTGACTACACCAACAGCCGTGAAGGTTGAGAACCATCCTCGCTGGATACATCTTATAGACTGTAAGAAAAAAAGGACATGGCACAGACACTGCCACCCCTGTTGCTGGTCCTGAGAATGGCTCAGATTACCTTTTTGTCTATGAGTTATGAATTTGCACGCAGAGGAAATAGCAGTAACTGTTGGGTGTGCACTTCTGTTCCACACAACAGCAGTGCCACTAGTGCCAATACCCCTAAATCTAACTGAACGGCTGGCCCTACTCTGTTTTCACAACGCTACAGCATCTAGTAGTTGCCGAGTGATCAAGTAAATGGGACCCGTAGGTATGGGGGACTCGAGTATGATAATTTTAAAGGATGGTACACACCCCCACTTGAACCAGGGTGAAAGGTGAATGAAACTAGGGTATGGAAGATACCCCAGTCGAGAATAATGAACAACCCCCGTATACCATTAAATACGTCATGTCATTGCAACTACCCAGAAAAAGGGGTATATCTGGGAAACAGCTCATGCACTATAATCTCTCCTCAGGGACCACCACGGTCAGTAAATGGAACATACTTTGTGCGTGGGTCATGGGCATACCCGTGGCTGCCAGGGATGCCACTGGGAGACTACAGCACTTGGGAAAGGAAATGGGGTAAGAACGACCACTGGAACGGGTGCTGTTATATAGCCTATGTTGTTCCCTATATGAGGGTGGTCCAGGATCTTGCAGAGGTAGCTAGAACCCCAAGAGTAAAAGGGGTATCTCGGAAACGCAGAGATATTGGATGATCGTTTTCCCCCCATATGGCATACCTAGAGTCAAGAGTGTTTTATTGTCATGTCCCAGATTGACAATGAAATTCTTACTTGCTGCAGCACAACAGAATATGTAAACATAGTACATAACGGGGGAAGAGAAAAAAAAGTTCAATAAATAACAAATATAGTGTAATAATAAGTCTTTTGCCGTTTAGAGCTCAGAGATTATTCATTGTTGTGTTTAATAGCCTGATGGCTATGGGAAGAAGCTGTTCCTGAACCGGGACATTAGTTTTCAGGCTCCTGTACCTTCTTCCTGATGGCAATGGTGAAATGAGTGTGTGGCCAAGATGATGTGGGTCTTTGATGATTTTGGCTGCCTTTGAGGCAGCGACTACGATAGATCCCTTCGACGGTGGGGAGGTCAAAGCCGGTGATGGACTGGCCAGGGGTCACAACTTTTTATAGTCTTTTCCGCTCCTCGATGTTCAAGTTGCCAAACCAGGTCACGATGCAACCAGTCAGAATGTTCTCTACCGCGCACCTGTAGAAGTTTAGGAAAATCCTCTTCGACACGCTGAATCTCAGTAATCTTTTAAGGGACGTCAGGGACAGTATACAAATTAAAGCAAAGAAGTACACCGTAGCAAAGATGAGCGGGAAGCAAGAGGATTGGGTAATGTTTAAAGAACAACAGATGATAACTAAAAAGACAATACGGGGAGAAAAGATGAGGTACGAAGGTAAGCTAGCCAAGAATATAAAGCAGGATAGTAATAGCTTCTTTAGGTATGTGAAGAGGAAAAAATTAGTTAAGACCAAAGTTGGACCCTTGAAAACCGAAAAAGGTGAATTTATTCTGGGTAACAAGGAAATGGCAGATGAGTTGAACAGGTACTTTGGATCTGTCTTCACTAAGGAGGACACAAACAATCCTCCTGATATAGTAGTGGCCAGAGGATCTGGGGTGACAGAGGAACTGAAGGAAATCTACATTAGGCAGGAAATTATGTTGGATAGACTTGGGATTGAAGGCTGATAAATCCCCAGGGCCTGATGGTCTGCATCCCAGGGTACTTAAGGAAGTGGCTCTAGAAATCCTGGATGCATTGGTGATAATACTCAGAATCAGTTCCTGTGGATTGGAGGGTAGCTAATGTTATCCCACTTTTTAAGAAAGGCGGGAGAGAGAAAACAGGGAATTATAGACCAGTTAGCCTGACATCGGTGGTGGGAAGATGCTGGAGGCAATTATAAAAGATGAGATAGCCGAACGTTTGTCCGAGTCAGCATGGATTTACGAAGGGGAAATCATGCTTGACTAATCTTCTGGAATTTTTTGAAGATGTAACTAGGAAAATTGACAAGGGAGAGCCAGTGGATGTAGTGTACCTGGACTTTCAGAAAGTATTTGATAAGGTCCCACATAGGAGATTAGTGGGCAAAATTAGGGTACATGGTATTGGGGGTAGAATGCTGACATGGATAGAGAAGTGGTTGGCAGACAGGAAACAAAGAGTAGGGATTAACGGGTCCCTTTCAGAATGGCAGGCAGTGACTAGTGGGGTACCGCAAGGGTCGATGCTGGGACCGCAGCTATTTACAATATACATCAATGATTTGGATGAAGGGATTCAAAGTAACATTAGCAAATTTGCAGATGACACAAAGCTGGGTGGCAGTGTGAACTGTGAGGAGGATGCTATGAGAATGCAGGGTGACTGCATTGGGGGAGTGGGCAGATGCATGGCAGATGAAGTTTAATGCGGATAAATGTGAGGTTATCCACTTTGGTAGCAAAAACAGGAAGGCAGATTACTACCTAAATGGCGTCAAGTTGGGAAAAGGGGAAGTAAACGGGATCTGGGGGGTCCTTGGAAATCAGTCTATGAAAGTAAGCATGCAGGTACAGTAGGCAGTGAAGAAAGCGAATGGCATGTTGGCCTTTATAATTAGAGGAATCGAAGATAGGAGCAAAGAGGTCCTTCTGCAGTTGTACAGAGCCCTAGTGAGACCACATCTGGAGTATTGTGTGCAGTTTTGGTCGCCTAATTTGAGGAAGGACATACTTGCTATTGAGGGAATGCAGCATAGGTTTACAAGGTTAATTCCCGGGATGGCGGGACTGTCATATGCTGAGAGAATGGAGCAGCTGGACTTGTACACTCTGGAGTTTAGAAGGATGAGAGGGTATCTCATTGAAACATATAAGATTGTTAAGGGCTTGGACACGCTAGAGGCAGTAAACATGTTCCCGATGTTGGGGGAGTCCAGAACCAGGGGCCACAGTTTAAGAATAAGGAGTAAGCCATTTAGAACAGAGACGAGGAAACACTTTTTCCTCACAGAGTGGTGAGTCTGTGGAATTCTCTGCCTCAGAGGGCACTGGAGGCAGGTTCTCTGGATACTTTCAAGAGAGCTAGATAGGGCTCTTAAAAATAGCGGAGTCAGGGAATATGGGGAGAAGGCAGGAACGGGGTACTGAATGGGGATGATCAGCCATGATCACATTGAATGGCGGCGGTGCTGGCTCGAAGGGCTGAATGGCCTACTCCTGCACCTATTGTCTATTGTCAATGTACAATTGCTGAACAAGATCGAGACATCAACACAGATGCATCTCAAGACTGAATACTAAGCCCCCTGCTCTATCAACTCTCTTTACACTCGTGACTGTAGCTAAACAAAGCTGCAATGCCATCTGTAAATTTGCTTTGGACACCACTCCAGTTGACCAAATCACTGGTTGAGTGATGCTACAACAACCTCTTGCTCAATATAAAAACGAAAGAATGAACCAAAAACAGAAATTCAGCATGTCATCAAATACTCAAATCTCTACAGATGCACTGTAGAAAGTATCCTAATTAGTTGCATAATGGCTTGCAAAAGCAATTCCAATGCACAGGAATGCAAGAGACAGTAGAGTGGTGGATGGAGCCCAGTCTATCCCCACCATTACAGACATCTGTATGAGGTGTTGCCTTAAGTAACCGGTACCTATCAAGTATCTCCACCATCAGGGCCTTGCTCTTCTCGCTGCTACCATAGGGCAGGATATATACAAGGCAGAAATCCTGTACCAGGTTCAGGAACAGCTACTTTCCTACATCCATCATCATAACACACCTTTTACACTATCATGAACTTGTTTTCTAAATATCATATGCATCTGGAACTCTCTGCCACAGAGGGTAGTTGAGGCCAGTTCATTGGCTATATTTAAGAGGGAGTTAGATGTGGCCCTTGTGGCTAAGGGGATCAGGGGGTATGGAGAGAAGGCAGGTACGGGATACTGAGTTGGATAATCAGCCATGATCATATTGAATGGCGGTGCAGGCTCGAAGAGCCGAATGGCCTACTCCTGCACCTAATTTCTATGTCTATGTCTATGTATTTATTGTTTTGTCTCTTAGTTTTCTTTTCACTGTCTTGCAAAGTTATGTAATTTATATATAATTTATGTTTTGTGTCCTGTCTCTGACGCTGCTTCAAGATCTTCATTGCACCTGACCATATTTGTACATATATGTGACTCTTGTAAGGAAACTAGAACTGGATAAATATTGGATATGGAGATGTTTTCAGTAGTGAAATAGTCCAGGAACAGAGGGCACTACCCCAGAATAAAAGGATGTACCTTTAGAATGGAGATGAAGGGGAAATATATTTAGCTGGAGTGTGGTGAATCTGTGGAATACATTGCCACAGACAGCTATGGCGGCCAAGTCATTGGATATTTCGAAACAGATTGGCATCAAAGGTTACAGAGAGATGGCAGGAGATGGAGTTGAGAAGGAAAATAGATCAGCAACGATCGAATTGCGGTGTTCTCAATGGGCCAAATTGACTAATTCTGCTCCTATGTCTTGTATTCTTACATCACAATTAACTTGACTTGGTGACCTTTCAAAAGAACTGTCCCAACAAAAGATAATTGACTAGAAATGTTAACTGTTATAACGTTACTTTACTCTCATTATAATGTGAACCAGAAGCAAAGCACAACACTTTGAGTAAAGATCACATTTGGATTACAATTTCCATCAATTCCAATTATTTGTTTTGCCTACCCAAGGATATGCGTGCCTCAGTGAGCAAAATTAATCATTTTGGGGTGACTGATTTGTTCAAACCTACAAAAGTCTTAGAGAGCTTGACTGGGATCGAGGTCTATGACCCTTGAATTAAAGCTCCAGAACTGGGGATTATAATTCTTGAATAAATGGCCATCCATTCAGTTTTAAGAAAAATATTTTCACTCAGAAGATGGCAAATCTTTGGAATTCTATGTCACAAGGTCACCTATCAAGAGGTGCCTGTAAACACTGCTCAGCAATAGTGCAGCACAAAGGTGGTTCAAATAATTGAAAGGAACGTTTGGATTACCTGAATCAGTTAAGTGAAATATCAAAGCCAGCTACATTTAAATTGTATTAACACTGAACATGGTAAGCAAACTAGATACCAGCAGAAGAATCAAAGAGAGGAAAGAGAATGGTCAAAACCAAGGTAAATGCTATCTTGTACACAAACATGATGTTATTTACCATGCATCTAAAAATGGAACCACACTTTACAAATGGTGAAAACCTAAATAAGCCCTAAAAAACTACAGGCTTGCATAAAACATTAACACCCCATGAAATAATTTACAAGGCTAATCAAAAACTGCACTGGGTATAATGTACAAGAAAACCAGAATACAAGATATGAGATGTTCTACAACTTTATAAAACTCCCATTAGATGACCCGAGAAATATATTCTTGGAGGTTCTGAGGAACTGACCCAAGCAGCAGAGGAACGTTTAATTAATACCTATTTGCCAACATTTAATTGAAGGCTGGTAACCAAGCATAAAGATTAAATTATAATTATATAAACCAGGGATGTTTTGCAGTTCCAATTTTACATACGCTATATAAAAACAAAATGCTTCCTCTGGTCTTGTAATCTACAATTAAAACTAAATTAGAGCCACATTTCCTCACGGAGATTGTATGCACTGAAGATGGCAGACATTGAAACAACTGCAAAAAAAGTGTTGCTAATTCTTTTCATTCCAAGATGAAGAAAGATTCTAGAGGGAGAAAGAAGCGACAGTGGCTGACAAGGGAAGTCAAGGACAGTATAAAACTAAAAGAGAAGGCATATAATAGATTAGTGAGAACCCAGAGGATTGGGAAGGCTTTAAACTAAAAAGACAATATGGTGAGAAAAGATGAAATACAAAGGTAAGCTAGCCAATAATATAAAAGAGGACAGCAAGATATTCTTCAATTATATAAAGAGCAAGAAAGAGGCAAGAGTGGGCATTGGACTGATGGAGAATGATGCAGAAGGGGGAATAAAGAAATGACAGAGTTGAATAACCTTTTTGCATCCGTCTTCACAGTGGAAGTCACCAGCAACGTGCATGAAATTCGAGAGTTAGGGGAGCGGCTATTACTAGGGAGAAAGTGCTTGGGAAGCTGAAAGGGCTAAAGGTGGATGTCACCTGGACCGGATGGACTGCACCCTAAGGTTCTGAAAGAGGTGGCTTTAGAGATTGTGGAGGCAATGACAGTGATATTTAAAAAATTACTTGACATAAGTGGTCCCAGATGATTGGAAAATTGCCAATATTACCCCGCTGCACAAGAAGGGAACAAAGCAAAATAGTGGAAACTATAGGCTGGTTAGTCTGACTTTGGTGGTTGGTAAGATTTGGGAGTCCATTCTAAAGGATGAAGTTACAGATTATTGAGTTCATGATAAAATAGCCCAGTCAGCATGGCTTTGTGAAGGGGAGGTCTTGCTTGACAAATTTGCTGGAATTCTTTGAAGAATAGCAGGACAAATGAGTCAGTAGATGTTGTTTATTTAGATTTTCAGAAAGCCTTTGATAAGGTGCCACAGGTGAGGCTGTTAAAGAAGATGAGAGTCGATGGTATCAAAGGGCAGATACTAGCATGGATACCAGGTTGGCTCGATGGCAGAAGACAAAGAGTGGCTAGAAAGTGGGCTTTTTGTGGTTGGCTGCCAGGAACTAGCGTAGTTCCGCAGGGGTCCGTGCAGGGGCCGCTCCTCTTCACGTTATATATTAACGATTTGGACGAGAGGATTGAAGGCTTTGTTGCCAAGTTTGCGGGTAAAGTGAAGATAGGTGGAGGGGCAGGTGATGTAGAGACAGCAGGGACTCGGAATAAAGGCTTGGACAGGTTGGGAGAGTGGGCGGAGACGTGGCAGATGGAATATAATGCAGTAAAGTAAGGAGTCGTGCATTTTGGTAGTAGGAATAAAGACGTAGACTATTTTCTAAATCAGAGGTGCAAAGGGACTTGGGAGGGCAGGTGCAGGATTCCCAAAAAAATAATCTGCAAGTCAAAGAGGTAGTAAAGAAAGCAAACTCAATGCTTGCATTTATTTCAAGAGGGCTTGTAAACAAAAACAGGGATGTAATGCTGAGGCTCTATAAGGCCGCATTTGGAACATTGTGAGCAATTTTGAGCACCATATCTGAAGGATCTTCTGGCTCCTACTTGTGGGAGAGTCCAGGACTAGAGGTCATAGCCTCAGAATTAAAGGACATTCTTTTAGGAAGGAGACGAGGAGATATTTACTTAGTCAGAGGATGGTGAATCTGTGGAATTCTTTGCCACAGAAGGCTGTGGAGGCCAAGCCAGTGGATATTTTTAAGGCAGAGATAGATTCTTGATTAGGACAGGCATCAGAGGTTATGGGGAGAAGGTAGGAGAATGGGGTTAGGAGGGATAGATCAGCCATGATTGAATGGCAGAGTAGACTTGATGCGTGAAATGGCCTAATTCTACTACTATCACTTTAAATCTGGATTTGATAGATTTCTGTTAATCAAATACATTTTTTAAATCTCACTGGAAAATTGTAATGGTTTCCAGCAGTTAAATGCCTCTTCGTTGCAATAAATTATGAAATCAAGACAGCAAGAGGCCATTATGCCAGCTCTTTACAGTAAATTCAAGTCATACTCCCACTCCTCAACCCTAGAAATAAATAATAAGTCATTTAGCCATCATTCCCACGCCATTCATTGTTTACTCTTAACTTTGCATCACTTCCCTTTACTAATATCCACTAATTCAATTATCCCTATATCTGCAAATGCTTATCTTTAAATATCTGTCCAATCTCCTTTGAAGCCATGAAATTAATCTGCATCCGCTACATCCCTAGGCACTACTTGCCAGATGGCAAAAATTGGCAGAATTTATTTCTCACAGAACTGTTGGATCTTTATCCAATAATAAATTGGGTCCAAAGTCATGAAAATGGACCTATTCATCTAATTCAAATGTATCAAGACTTTTTCCCCCCCCCGCTATCACATTTCCCCTAAGCCCTCTTTGGTCCAACCCGAACAAAATGTAGCACTCCAGTTGTGGCCGAGCCAATGTTTCATAAAGACTCTGTGTCATTTCTTACGCTCAAGAACCTTAACTTAGCATACTGCCTTCAGCACATGGTGTGGCACTGGAATTAATCAGGTTCGATCTGACCTTGGGTGCGGTGCAGTGCAGTGTAAAGTGCATTCTCATTTTTACCTTTAGGTTTGGGGCATCATCTCTCTCACAATCCAGAAATGTAGTGCAAGAAGCTGAAAATGAACTCAAGGGGAGTTAATGGGCACAAGAAAATTGCAGGACTGGAGGCAAAGGAGGGGCAACGGGATGGGACTGCTCTGCTGAAAGTTGGCATCACCTCCATGGGCTGTATGGTCTGTTTTAATAAATATATTAATAAAATACAATGTTCCTACAACCCTTGTTCGATCCTATTCGGCCTGTCCTCTCCTTGCTCTTTAAAGTAAAATATTTCCCTGCACTGGTATGCATTAAATTTCCCTGCTCCCCCAACGCGCTTGTTGTCTGCTTTATCCAGAATCTATGAGGTACTGCCTCAAAAAGACAGCGGCTATCAATAATGACCCCTATCAAACTGATCATGCCCTCTTCACACTAGGAGGTAAAGAAGCCCCAAGTCCCACACCACCAGGTTCAGGAACAGCTACCTTCCTACAACCATTAAATGAAAGTGACTTATACAACTCTATAATCATGTCTGACTTCTCTATCGTGTCCTTCACTCCAACACCAAGGACGTAACGCATTATGCAGCGCACAGTGATACTTTAGACATTCCTGCTCATTCTCATGACTGGAAATCAGAAGGGCAGAAATGGCACTGGAGATAGATCATGACTGTTCCAGCTGCTACGTTCAGGCAAACGCCTCCGTTGCCATGCTGAGAACGGAGAGGTTGAGAAGGAGTTTCTTCCCAGAACCATTAGGACTGTAAACTCCCATCTCACCAGGGACTAACTTTACTGTACCACTCTACTTTTTTTTAAATTGCTGTTTTTTTCCCTTTTTCCTTCCGCCCACAATATTTAATATGTAAAATAATATGTGATTCTGTTCCATTTTGTTTGGTTGTTTGTTTGTCTTTTTGCACAAAGTCCGCGAGCATTGCCACTATTCATTTCACTGCACATCTCGTATGTGTATGTGACAAATAAACTTGACTTGACTACATTTCTAATATTTACCATTTGCTCAGAGCTTTGTTCTAAGGTGAGGTGTTGGACTGCATCACTCTAAAGCAGAGAACTTATTTAAAAATAGCATTCATCGAATCCTCCACCTATCTACTATCCCAAACAATGGAGCAGAACACCTCCTAGAACAATAGTCCAAGAAAACTTGTCAAGTAAAGTCACCTTCTTGGGAAGAGAGGGAGGGGCAAATCCTTCAGCCCATTCAGGTTGAATGCCAAGGGCCAGGTGAACTATGGAAAGTTGAGGAGAGGTTTAAAAAAAGGAAACAGGCTGTTGAGAGCATGAGAAATCCAGCAGTAAATATTAAAGAATTCAAGAGTATTCCAAACATTAACAGGAAATTTACCTTGAAGGGAAGAGCATGATTGAAGTATTAATACATATTTAAGGTAAGACTTTATCAGGAAAGTATCAGCAAACTGAGCAACTGAGATTCTAAATGGGTTAAAGATTGATAAGAGACACTGCAAAGACCAGACACATTTTAAGCGGATAGGTCATAGGGTCCCAGGTGAGCTGTATCGTTGATTGCTGATGGGACAAAACTGAAGGGTCCCCTATGACTACAAAACTGCACACGTTGCCCTTGCACCAAAAAAGTTTAAATCCAGACATGAAAAATGTTCTAGAAGGAATAGAAAAGAAAATCAGAAGGGCAAAAAGGGGATAGGAGATGGCTCTTGCAGATAGCATTAAGGATAATCCCAAGTACATAAAGGGGAAAAGTGGAACTAGAGAGTGGGACCCCTCTGGAATCAAAGTGGTGAACTATGTGTGGAGCCACATGAGACGGGCAAGGTCCCCAGTATTTCTCAATTTTACCGTGGAGAGAGGACTGAGGAACTTGGGATCAAAGGAGATTTAGATGAATGGATAGAAAATTGGCTTCATGGAAGGGTACTGGTGCAAGGTTGCTTCTCGAACTGGAGGCCTGTGACTAGTAGTGTGCCTCAGGGTTCAGTACTAGGCTTGTTACGGTTTGTCATCTATATCAATGATTTGGATGCGAACATACATGGCAAGATTAGCAAATTTGTAGATAATATAAAAGTGGGTGGTATTGCCGATAGATGTCAAAAATTGCTGCAGGATCTTGATCGTTTGGACAGGTGGGATAAGGAATGGTTAATGGAATTTAAGAGATGAGAGGTATTGTATTTTGAAAAGTTTAACATGGGCGGGACCTACACAGTGAATGGTAGGATTCTGGGAAGTGTTACAGAACAGAGGGATCCAGGGGCATAGTTCCTTGAAGGTGGCGCCACAGGTAGATAAGCTAGTCAAAAAGGCCTTTGGCACACATCATCAGTCAGAATATTGAGTATAGACGTTGGGAAGTCATGTGGCAGTTATACAAGGACATTGGTGAGGCTGTATTTAAAGTATTGTGTTCAGTTCTGGGCACCATTACACAGAAAATATGTTGCCAAGTTGGAAAGGGTAGAGAAGATTTACGAGGATGCTGCCAGGATTCGAGGGTCTGAGCAATAGGGAGAGGTTGAGCAGGTTGGAGCTTCCTTGGAGCACAGGAGAATGAGGAGTGATCTTAGAGGTGTATAAAATCATGAGAGGAATTGATCAGGTAGACGCACATTATCTTGCCCAGAGTAGTGGAATCGAGAACCAGTGGACATAGGCTTAAGGTGAAGGGGAAGATTTAATCAGTATCTGAGAGGTAACGTTTTCCACACAAAGCATGGTGAGTGTCTGGAACGAGCTGCCAGGGGAGGTAGTTGAGGCAGGGCCTATTAGTATTTAAGAAAGAATTAGATACATGGATGGGGCAGGTTTAGTGGGATATGGGCCAAACGCAGGCAGGTGGGACTAGTGTAGGTGGGGCATGTTGGTGGGTAAGCCGAGCCGAAGGGCCTGTTTTCACGCTGTGTGACTATGACTGACCAAATTTAGCACTCGCTTAGCCAAGTGTCGATTGATCAGAGCGAGGCAACATGAATTGGGGTGGGATAGAGGAGAAGAAAATAAATAAAAATCACACCGATTTGACATACTTTTTATAAACTGATGCAGTTGATATGGACCTAAAAGACGTTGAATGAATCAAGGAGGAAAAAGTCAGTTCATCCAGACAAATGTCTGTTTAAACCTCTGTTAGAAATCTTAGAGAAACAACAGGCCAGGCAATACCTAGAGAGAAACTTTAACAATGATCTGTCATTGCAACTTAAAAAGTGGGAAAATGTATTTTAAATATATGGACAGGGAAGGAATGAAGAGAAGGTGCATTGTGGCAATTCCCATACACAACAGCACAACAAATTTTAGAGAGTGGTGCATCACGATCATACCAGGCCACGATGCATCTTTTCAGCTAGATCCACCAAGAACACAGCTCCTCCCCCCTCTATCAAGTAACTCCATGATACAGTACCTCAAGGAGGCAGCATGTCATCCAGGTGTCAACTTCTCTATATCGGTGAGACCAAGTGCAGGCTCGGCGATCGCTTTGCCCAACCCATCCGCTCAATTCATTCTAACCAACCTGATCTCCCGGTTGCTCAGCACTTCAACTCCCCCACCCATTCCCAATCTGACCTCTCTGCCCTGGGCCTCCTCCATTGCCAAAGTGAGGCTCAGCACAAATTTGAGGAACTCGTATTTCGCTTAGTTTACACTCCAGCTGTATGAACATTGACTTCCCTGGTCTCCCACAAAGCTTACTGTCTCTGCCTTTTCCTTTCTTTCCCCCCCCGACATCAGTCTGAAGGGTCTTGACCCGAAAAGGTGCCTATTCCTTCTCTCCAGAGATGCTGCCTCACCCGCTGAGTTTCTCCTGCATTTTTTGTCTACTCTCCATCTCAATGTTACTATCAGGCAAGAAGTACAGATGCCTGAAGTACCACAGCATCAAATTCAAGATATGCTACTTTCCAACAACTAATCAACTTGCACAATCTTAATCCTACCTTAATTGTCATATATACCGATCGATAATGGAGCAGTGAAATGATTTTTCTGTAGGTTAACAAGCCCATTAACTTATTAACAAATATATATTACAATAAATTAATAATAGCAATACTTGGTAACCATAAGTACAAAACCAGTCAGTGCAACCAAAAAAAATGTATAGATCATATTTGCTGAGGAAGTGGTTAGTGTTCAAGAGTTTGAGTTGCTGCGAAGAAGCGGTCTTGAATCTGGATGTCATGATTTGCAGGCTCCTTGTACCTTCTTCCCGATGGTAGCAGTAAAATGACAGCATGGCCAGGGTGGCGTGCATCTTTAATGTTGGCAGCTATTTTTAGGCAACACCTCCAATAGATCCCTTCCACAACAGGAAGGGCAGTACCTGTGATGGACCAGGAAATAACTGAACATAACTGTCCACTTTTTCAATAAACATGGACTTGTTTTTTTCTAAATGAGTTTTACATTAGACCTTTTTTTTTGCAGCCTTTCTTTTTGAAATTGTGTAATTTATGTATATTTTTCTGTTATCTGAACTCAAGTACAGATACACTACCATTTTCCGGCAACTGATGGTTCTTTAATCCGGAAAAAAAATAATCAGAAGAGCACACTTGAAATCCCATTTCCCCCACCATGGGTGGGGGGAGTTAAAATTGGCATGGAGCAAAAGTAATGCTGTAGTTGTTATTGGAGATTTCAACATACAGTTAGACTGGGAAAATCAAGTTGGTACTGGACCCCAAGAAAGGAAATTTGTAGAGTGCCTTTGTGATGGATTCTTAGAACAGCTTGTATTGGAGCCTACCAGGGAGAAGGCACTTCTGGATTTAGTGTTATGTAATGAATCGGATTTGATAAAGGACCACAAGGTTAATGAGCCATTAGGAGGTAGTGACCATAACATGGTCAGGTTTAATCTATAATTGGAGAGGGAGAAGGTCATTGTTACAGTTGAATAAAGGGGTCTATGGGGCCATGAGGGAGGAGCTGGGACGACAGTGGAACAAAATGGCAGGTATTTTGAGGAATAATATAGAATGTGCAGGATCAGTTCAATCCTAGGAGGAAGAAAAATTCCAAGGGGAGTAAGGGACGACCATGGCTGACAAGGGACGTCAGAGACAGTATACAAATTAAAGCAAAGAAGTAAAACGTAGCAAAGATGAGCGGAAAGCAAGAGGATTGGGTAATGTTTAAAGAACAACAGAAGATAACTAAAAAGACAATACGGGGAAAAAAGATGAGGTACGACGGTAAGCTAGCCAAGAATATAAAGGAGGATAGTAAAAGCTTCTTTAGGTATGTGAAGAGAAAAAAATTAGTTAAGACCAATGTTGGACCCTTGAAGACCGAAAAAGGTGAATTTATTATGGGGAACAAGGAAATGGCAGATGGGTTGAACAGGTACTTTGGATCTGTCTTCACTAAGGAGGACACAAACAATCTTCCTGATATAGTAATGGCCAGAGGATCTGGGGTGACAGAGGAACTGAAGGAATCCACATTATGCAGGAAATGGTGTTGGCTAGACTGATGGGACTGAAGGCTGATAAATCCCCAGGGCCTGATGGTCTGCATCCCAGGGTACTTAAGTGGCTCTAGAAATCCTGGATACATTGCCGATAATTTTCCAATGTTCTATAGACTCAGAATCTGTTCCTGTGGATTGGAGGGTAGCTAATGTTATCCCACTTTTTTTTAAGAAAGCGGGAGAGAAAACAGGGAATTATAGACCAGTTAGCCTGACATCGGTGGTGTGGAAGATACTGTAGTCAATTATAAAAGATGAAATAGCCGCACATTTGGATAGCAGTAACAGGAAAATCATCAGGGAAAATCATGCTTGACTAATCTTCTGGAATTTTTTGAAGATGTAACTAGGAAAATGGACAAGGGAGGGCCAGTGGATGTAGTGTACCTGGACTTTCAGAAAGCATTTGATAAGGTCCCACATGGGAGATTAGTGGGCAAAATTAGGGCACATGGTATTGGGGTTAAAGTGCTGAAAATTGGTTGGCAGACAGGAAACAAAGAGTAGGGATTAACGGGTCCCTTTCAGAATGGCAGGCAGTGACTAGTGGGGTACTGCAAGGCTCGATGCTGGGACCGCAGCTATTTACAATATACATCAATGATTTGGATGAAGGGATTCAAAGTAACCTTAGCAAATTTGCAGATGACACAAAGCTGGGTGGCAGTGTGAACTGTGAGGAGGATGCTATGAGAATGCAGGGCGACTTGGACAGGTTGGGGGAGTGGGCAGATGCTTGGCAGTTTAATGCAGATAAATGTGAGGTTATCCAGTTTGGTAGCAAAAACAGGAAGGCAGATTACTATGTAAATGGCATCAAGGTGGGAAAAGGGGAAGTACAACGGGATCTGGGGGGTCCTTGTTCATCAGTCTATGAAAGTAAGCATGCAGTGAAGAAAGCGAATGGCATGCTGGCCTTTATAACAAGAGGAGTCGAATATAGGAGCAAAGAGGTCCTTCTGCAGTTGTACAGAGTCCTAGTGAGACTACACCTGGAATATTGTGTGCAGTTTTGGTCCCCTAATTTGAGGAAGGACATTCTTGCTATTGAGGGGGTGCAGCGTAGGTTTACAAGGTTAATTCCCAGGATGGCGGGACGGTCATATGCTGAGAGAATGGAGCGGCTAGGCTGGTACACTCTGGAGTTTCGAAGGATGAGAGGATATCTCATTGAAACATACAAGATTGTTAAGGGTTTGGACACGCTAGAGGCAGGAAGCATGTTCCCGATGTTGGGGCAGTCCAGAACCAGGGGCCACAGTTTAAGAATAAGGAGTAAGCCATTTAGAACGGAGACGAAGAAACACTTTTTCTCAGAGTTGTGAGTCTGGGGAATTCTCTGCCTCAGAGGGCGGTGGAGGCAGGTTCTCTGGATGCTTTCAAGAGAGAGCTAGATAGGGCTTAAAAATAGCGGAGTCAGGAATATGGGGGGAAGGCAGGAACGGGGTACTGATTGGGGATGATCAGCCATGATCACATTAAATGGCAGTGCTGGCTCGAAGGGCCGAATGGCCTACTCCTACACCTATTGTCACCCCCAAAAATGTGGTGCCTAGGCTGGGTACGGTAGCCGATCTCAACCTGATAAGCGATCTCAGTGGCAATCGGCAGGTCAAAATTGACCCCTGTCGTTGGGACAGAGCCCGCAGATTAACTCCCACAACTTGGTATCTCAGTCCCTCGGTGGCTCAGGCAGGTGGACTGGCAAAACGGATAACCCATTTAGGCTCAGGAACCGCGGATGCTGTAAAATCGGCGATGAACTTGTATCTATGGTGTGCTGCAAGATTTACATTGTACTTGGGATGTCACTATACCCATACATATGGGGGGGGAAAAAACCCCAACGTGATGAAAATACCATATAGGGGTGCAGGCAATGTGCAAACAAAGAAAAACATTGGAACTGAGATGCAGAACACAGCAGTGGCTGGAAATCTTACATTAATAATCACTCAGGTGTGTCTGATGACAAAAGCGTTGTCAGAACTGTGCTTCAGATTTTCCTTTCCCAATTTAGTTTTCCCTCTACCATATTTAAGCACAACCATTCACCAATTCCTGCACTTCTCGCTCCTTCCCCCACTAATCCTTACATTCAATGTAATTGTGAAATTTGCATAGAATTCTACCTGATGCCACAAGAATTCTTTACAAATTCCTGGTTCATTTCTCCAGTTCTCCCGGCTACCAGGCTGCCCCATCATATCAAGGGATTTTGGTTGATTTAAGCCAGGAGTCGGCAACCTTGTTATGCATAGGGGAGGGGCCAGGATGCATGCCTGTGAGCGGATGGCGGGCCACATCAATCACGTGTACACATAGATCCCGCGCCGGATGGCAGGCATCAAATCACGTGTTCACATAAGGTAGACAAAAATGCTGGAGAAACTCAGCGGATGAGGCAGCCTCATGCAATCCTTGCACGTCTCACCCGCTGAATTTCTCCAGCATTTTCGTCTACCTTCGATTTTTTCAGCATCTGCAGTTCTTCCTTAAACGTGTTCACAGAAGGTGCCTCGGCGCTCTGCCACGCTCGGCGGGCCAGATGATTATTGGGCAAAACATCTGCCTGCAGGCCGCATGATTTCGGGTCACGGGCTCCATCGGCCCTGGGACAGTAGGTTGCTGACCCCCTGATCTAAGCGGACCTCAACCAAATCATTTTTTCTTAAGTATCTTTATGTCTCCCAACATGGCTTTACAATGTTGAAACCAAATTTGGATCAGGTAACTGCTTTATAAACAAAAACCAATCCACACGGGTGACCAGTTGCCTACCGCTATTTCTTTATCCCAATTTCCATTTTGTCACCATTAGCCATCAAAATTTAGCTTACAGGAGGCAGAAAGCACTTAGGCAGGGAAGTCGTATTAAACCATCTGCAAAACAGTGGCAAAAGCCACTGGAGAAGAATCTGAACATACGGTTTGACATATTTGATTAATCAGTTCTGCATTCTCTACCAAATTGTTATCAGGTCTTACCATTTGGATAGCGTGGAAAAACTAGGCTGCCTTTCTATGAAAAGGATGAGGAAATTTAAATTCATGGAATATACACACTGTAGAGAAACTATGGGCGGGGGGGGGGTTAGAAGTGGGAGATGGAATAATGATTTACAAAACCAACATGAAAACAGCTAAATGTTACCACCAGGTGTCGAAAACAATCCAAATATGGCAGATTGGATACTTGTGGAAGCAAAATTGTGATGTTTAAAAGGGCATATGTGGAAGGTTAGATTTTCCAACGTGGAAAAGAAATGGACATGAAACTAGCTCAATTGTCTATACAGAGCTGTACAGAATTAATGGCTGCACCTAGCGCCATGTGAATGAGGTTATAGCTCATGACCTTTTATCCCTTCCATATACTGAAATAATCCCCAACACACATTGTCCATTCTTAGAAACAAGGCTTAAGAGGCTGGAAGCAACCCAACACCTCCTGTAATCGAAAAGGGATTTAGACAATATCGAAACAGACTAAAATTTAACATGCAATTTACCTTCATTCTTCCTTTTGTTGATCCCAAACTTCAAATCTCCAGCACTGACATCATTCAGAAATATTAAAGGAAATAACCACGACAGGATACATGTTTAGCATGAAAGGATAATCTTCAGATTCAGCTCCTTGGAGTGAATATGAATGGTTTATAACAAAGACAAGTCACTAGAATTCCTGAAGCTACTTTATTCAGATACATCCACTGGCAAAGATTGGTCTCCCAAGTGGCAATTTGATGTCCAAAAGAGGCTCACCAGCCGATGAAAGTACAACAATGGTAAATGAAAATTTAAATGTATACAGTTTTCAATAAATGTTTCAAAATAAAAATATCACGATCAGTTTGCTTTCCAAGAGGCCTGTGACAAGGTGTACGACAGAAGAGCTGCTCTGTAGTTGATTTTCTCATTATGTTTTAGAGACAAGTGACTCAGCACTCGGGTGTACTGTTGGCAACAGACAATGTTTCCCGCTCAAATGAATGATTTCTACGGGTTCCATTTTACTGGTCCAAGAGAAGATATTTAAAGGCATTAACGGTTAAAATGCGGGATGGCTAGCTTTTTTTTTTTTTTTTAGAAAAAAAGGTGTTCAATCTTCAATACGAGATATTTAAGTGAAGAAAATCGGTCGGTCGATCAAAAGAAACTCGAGCGATCCGCATTGAGATCTTAAAGATGGCAATCGGATAAAGTGGTCAGGAAGTGGGAGTTAAAATGTTTTCCGCCCGATTTCGTTCTTTGCGCCGCATGGAATTGTGGAAAGAGCTCACCAGAAAGCGAAACGTTTCGACAAATTCCAAAAGAAGCTCACGGAAGGAGACTCGGGCAATTTAAATCGCCAACACACCGTCCCAATGACACAGAGACTCCGTGGGTCGGGTAAAAAAAAATTATCACAGAAAACCACATGGCAAGCGGGGCGCAAAGTCGAAAGCCCAACTTAAGGAAGACCTCAGAACAAACAACAGGTAACAAGATTAATCAAGACAATGGTCAAACTGGGTTTCTAGCATTTTAACATAACAGGCAAATCAAATTCATTCACAGCGGCTTTCTGCGACTCCAAGAGCCGCGCTGGGCGGCAAGTCGACGGGAATCCGGCACAAACGGTCGATTCTCGCCCTTCATTCATAGTCCCGGTAGCGACCTCCGCTTCCGCCTCCGCCTCCGAAGTAACCGCTACTGTTCTGACTCCGGTACCCACCCGAGTAGCTGTCGCGGTCCTGCTGATCGTACCGGCCGCCGCCGCCGCCGCCACCGCTGCCGCCATAGCTGCTCCTCTCGCTGTCCCAGTAGCCGCCGCCGGAGCCTCTCCTGCGGTTGCCGTAACTGCCGCCACCGCCGCCGCCGCCCCGGCCGTAACCGCCTCGACCGCCCGATTTCTTCTCGGCCTGGCCCACTCGGATCTGGTGGCCATCTATATGTTTGCCGTTCATGGCCTGCAGCGCGTCTTTGGCATCCTCCGGGTTATCGAAAGTGATGAAGCCGAAACCACGCGATATACAGGTCTCTCGGTCCTTAATGACCCGTACCTCGGTGATCTGCCCGTACTTGGAGAACTGTTCTTCCAGGGCCTGCTCGTCTGTGTCGAAGTTAAGACCGCCGACAAACAACTTTCCTTCGTCCGACATGTTAGCAGCGAGATGATCGTGTACCTCACTCGACGACAAGGAAGCTCAAAATGGCGTCCACCGCTCCGCGCCGCGCCAGACAAAGAGGAAGAGAAGGCCGGAAGTTTCGTCACTTGAGGTCACTGGGCAAACGCCCATCCGGAAGTTCGCCCCTGCTCTCTCCCGTCCCCTCGATGCAGCAGCGAATTCTTTGGGGATCGAGTAGAGTCTGTCTGTCTAATCAAACCAACGTCCAATGCAGGCACGAAGTACTAAGAACTTAGAGGGAAATAAATTCGTTTCAGAATACAATCAGTGAAGAATCTTGTACAACAACCCCGCCTGTTGGAAAAGCTTAGTGGGTCGAGTAGCATCTGTTGGGCAAAGGGATGGTCGGCGTTTCGGGTCGAACTCCTGCATCAGGACAAAATGGAGGGGGGACATTGCTGGTATAAAGATGAGAGGATGTGGTGATGCAGGAGCCAGCGGTATCTAATCGGGGGACCGGCATGTGGTGGGATGAGGGAAGAAGATACTGGATAAAATTAAAAAGTCAGGCAGCATCTAAATGAGGAAGTTCATGTTTCAGATTAATGTAATTAGTTTCATCAATTTTCATACACTGCAAATCTAACAATTGTGCTGGTGACGCAGTTGAAGATTTTACACTGGGGTCCCAGTTACATTGTTCCAATCTGCCAACAAATGTCAATCGACTGAATATTTGCCAGTTGAATATTTCTCAACGAGCTTTTCAGTACCAGATGCATTGAATTAATTGCCTCAATGAAGTTCAATATTCCCCTGCTTCAAAGCTATTTACCTCTATTGTCACACAAAGGAATCATTTAATTCAACAAGGATCTTTTCATGAACCTAAATTTATTTTTATCTCTGCGATCTTTAATAAAGTTCCAAAAGTTTCATCCTGGATACAAAATGAGAATTGTGGCTTTTATGCATCTTGTTTCTCTCTATTCTTCCAATCCTTAGCCAATGTGCGGGAGGGGGTGCAGTCCAGGTAACTGGTCTTATCGAGTCCACACAGAAGATTAGAAGTTGTTCAGCCAGAGCTGAACACGCTTCTCTCCATCTGCGTTAATGGTGTCTGTCTTGTCCTTCTTGTGCATGCTGGTGGAAAGATTAGTGGAAACAGGGCTGCGACGTCAATGCTCTTTCCTTGACCCCAAGGTAACTGGTAATCTTTGTGTTTGTAGTTGACGTCAGTGCATAGGCTGTCCCCTATTCAGGTCGAGAAAGGGGAGAGAGGTAGACAATGTAACCCCACTGGGTAGCCAATGTAACTCCACTTTTAAGAAAGGAGGGGGAGAGAAAAAACAGGCAAATATAGACCGTGTTAGCCTTACATCAGTAGTGGGGAAGATGCTGGAGTCAATTATTAAAGATGTTATAGCAGCACATTGGGAAAGCAGTGACAGGACTGTTCAAAGTCAGCATGGATTTATGAAGGAGAAATCCTGCTTTACTAATCTTCTGGAATTTTTTGAGGATGTAACACGTAGAATGGATAACGGTTGAGCCAGTGGATGTGGTGTAGCTGGACTTTCAGAAAATCTTTGACAATGGCCCACACAAGAGATTAGTGTGCAAAATTAGAGCAATGGTATTGGGGGTAGGGTACTGACATGTATAGAGAACTGGATGGCAGACAGGAAGCAAAGAGTAGGAATTAACGGGTCCTTTTCAGAATGGCAGGCAGTGACTAGTGGGGTGCCGCAATGCTCGATGCTGGGCCCACAGTTATTTACAATATATATTAATGATTTAGATGAGGGAATTAAATGTGACATCTCCAAGTTTATAGATGACACAAAGCTGGGTGACAGTGAGAGCTGCGATGAGGATGCTATGAGGCTACAGGGTGACTTGGATAGGTTGGGTGAGTGGGCAGATGCAGTATAATGTGGATAAATGTGAGGTTATGCACTTGGGTGGCAAGAACAGGAAGGCAGATTATTATCTGAATGGTGTCAGATTAGGAAAAGGGGGGCACATCAGTCTCTGAAAGTAAGCATGCAGGTATAGCAGGCAGTGAAGAAAGCTAATGGCATGTTGGCCTTCATTGTGAAAGGTTTTGAGTTCAGGAGCAGGGATGTCTTACTGCAGTTGTACAGGATCCTGGTGAGACCACCTGGAGAATTGTGTGCAGTTTTGGTCTCCTAATTTGAGGAAAGACAATATTGCTATTGAGGGAGTGCAACGTAGATTCACCAGGTTAATTCCTGGGATGGCGGGACTGACATATGATGAAAGAATGGATCGACTGGGCTTATATTCGCTGGAATTTAGAAGGATGAAAGGGATTCATAGAAACATATAAAATTTATAAATGGATTGGACAGGTTAGATGCAGGAAAAATGTTCCCAATGTTGGGGGTGTCCAGAACCAGGGGTAGACCCTTTTGGACTGAGTATAGAAGTTGGAAGGTCATGTTGTAGTTGTATAAAACGTTGGTGAGACCGCATTTAGAGTATTGTGTTCAGTTCTGGGCACCATGTTTTTTGGCAAGATATTGTCCAGCTTGAAAGGGTTCAGAGAAGATTTACGAGGATGTTGAAGGTTTGAGCTATAGAGAGAGGTTGAGTAGACTCTATATTCCTTGGAGCACAGGAGGATGAGGGGTGATCTTATTGAGGTGTATAAAATCATGAGAGGAATAGATTGGGCAATTGCACAGAATCTCTTGCCCAGAGTAGGGGAATCGAGGACATAGGTTCATGGTGAAGGGGAAAATATTTAATAGGAATCCGAGTATAGAGTATTATGTTCAGTTTTGGTCACCGTATTATAGGAAAGATGTTGTGAAGCTGGAAAGGGTGGGCAAGGTGGGCCAAAGGGCCTCTTTCCATGCTCTATGGCTCTAAGAAAAAACATTGAATAAAATGAAGAAATTGGATCATGTTCAACACAGACATTGGGGGCCGAAGGGCCCGTTCCTGTACTGGACTGTTCCAAGCTCTATTCTATTCCATAACAAAGGCTATATTCTACAATGTGTCTTTTTACAATGCTGAAGAGATTTTGAGGAACAAAATTATTCCGTTTTTTTACACCAATACACTGTACTTAACAAAAATCTACCCATCATGTGAAACCTTCTAAATAACAGATATAAATTTGATATCTTCAAGACCCAAAGTCAAGACGTTTTTTTCATGACAGACAAATCTTCATCATTTTGCCACCAATTTGGACACCAACGTTAAAAACTCTGCCACATTTAGTCATGAATAATAATTCATAAATAAACTTCAGTTGGCCCCTCATACATACGTTTTGATAATGTTCTAGGGAAATATCTTTATCAATACCAGCAGAAAATTACAGTAACATAAAGATAATACAATACAGTAAAGATCCCGTAACGGTTGTTGTGCTTGGCATCCATTGTCACAATGACCGTTATCGGGGTCGATACCTCCGCAGGTTAAACCAGAGGTTCCAAACCTCTAATGCTTTTCAAAAGCCCAACGACGTATCTTATGGTAGTAGCGATTTTTGGGCGAGTTAATTAGTTTTTCTTATTTTCCAATTTAATATCAAAAACATTGTGGTGTCAAAAACGCAACGACTGTTTACGACATATTTTCCAACTTTTAAAAATCAATTTAAAATATGTTTTGGACATCAATTCGTCATCAAAACGAAGAAACTGAGCCAATCTTCAATTTGGCAACATACTGTCCCTTGTTTACCTTTCGTACGGACCAAGTCGCAAACTTCATTCCTTTATGTCAACTTCGGGAAGCTCCGCAACGACCGTTACGGAGACATTTTACTTATTAAAAAATCAGCCCCAATCAAACGTTCTGACGAATCATCGGCCATCAATATAGCTCAAATCAATAAATCAATTTCCATTTAGATCACATTGGTGAAAATGTTTGGTTTTCGCTAATAATGCAACGTTTGTTTCCTGGGACACCAAACCTTTTAGTGTCCACCGCAACGTACGTTTTTTGGACATCTGGTGGCACTGTTGCTAGCTGCCTCCGCCTTCAGTCCGGTATTTTTTGGGTTTTTTTTGTTACGTTTGAAGTGTATTTTTTTGTGGGGTTTTTTTTAAATGACTTTTGTGGGGGAAGAGGGTACGGTCCTTCAGTCGCTTCCTGGAGAGGACGCGACTATTATTCGAGTCGCGTCCTCTCCCCCCAAGCGGCCTTTCCTGCCGGGACTGACCAGAGCTCCAGCAGCGGCGGGGCAGCACTGATACATCGCGGGGCTGCCGATGCCTTACCGGGGATCACCGTTTGGAGCCCCGGAGTGCTGGGTCTGAGGCACCGACATCGTGGAGCTGTGGTTCGCGGAGCTCCCAACGCGGGCGGCGCTGATCAACTTCGCGGAGTCCTGCGACTCCGCCCGGCTCGGCCTGTGGACTTCAGGAGCCGCGGACTCCGGTGCGAGGCGACTGATCTGGAGGTCCGGGCCGCTGAGGATGTTCTCCGTCGGGGTTCGGCGTCGGCGTTCCATCATCCCGGCATGAGGGCCTGAGCATCGGGCCGCCCGATGCGGCGACTGCAGGTGCTCGGGAGACCCTGACCACGGGTGAACATCTGGGAAGATCGGAGGGGAGGCTGACTGGACTATGGTACCTTCCTCAACTTTGGTGCCACTGTGTGGGGTTGCGTTGTGTCATGGACTTTCTGTGTTTGTGCTTTTAATTTTTTTTTTTTATTTATTTATTATTTATTTTATGTTACTTGATTGTAAAGAAAATCCATTTTGTTGTCCCTTACGAGATAATGACAATAAATTGAATCCAATCCAATGATGTGTTACGCACGTTGCGGTGTCCACTCAGATGGATGCAGTATTCTACTACATGATCAAGTGAATGAAGTGGAAACTGTGTTTGCAATTTTATTGTTCCACATGGTATAAACATAGAGAAAGATAAGAAATACGTGCACTTAAAGACCATGGGTCGAGGTGATTTTTCGTTTCATTTCGTGACCCAAATCACATATCTACCTGTATTTATAGCATGTTGTGTAAAAAATTATAGAAATTATACCTAAAACTCGTCAAGAATAAAATCTGCACATATTTTTAAAATACGAGGAAAAACCTCCAATTTTCCGAGTAGTAATTGTCCAATCAAGGCACGTTTGACATTGAGTCAGACACCAATTGACGAATCATGCGTTTAGTTTCATGCTGGCTAGGCAGCGAGCACACCGGGATCATGGCTGCCTACGAATAACATCAAAACAATAGCAAGGTTTCGAAGGAATAAAGGTAATGCTAACCTAGCTGATAATTTTGTTTTACATCTGATTTGTTTTTGTAAAGTTGTGATGCGAACTGTTAAATAAAAATGTAGAGCTAGGGTTACGATTAGGGTTGGAGTCAGTCAGTCGGCCGGGCTGTCAGCCGTGGGTGCTGCGAGGGGTCGGTCGGGCTGTCGGTAGGCACTGCGAGGGGTTGGTTGGGCTGTCGGTAGGCCGGTGGGTGCTACGAGGGATCGGTCGGGCTGTCTTCCGGCAGGTGGGTGCAATGAGGTGTCAGTCGGACAGCCGGTGTTACAGCGAGCGGACTGACGGAGCCGGCGCTATGGGAGTGCTGAAGGCACCCGGGCGGCGTGCAGGGCAGTGCTGCTTCCCAACATGTTGACATTCGGTGTAATCGTGGCGTTGGGTGGGCTGCTGCTGATGATGATCCAGAAGGGCATGCTGGCTGAGGTGGACGCGCTGAGTGTATGGAGCCTGCAGCCGGTCCCAAAGCAGCTCAAGCCATGGGCAGCTCTGGAAGGGGCGGGCGGGTTAGGGTTAGGCATTTTCCTCTCAGTGGAAGATGTCCGAGCCTTCCCCCAGCCTGGTACTACCCCAGTCCCACTATGGGCGTGATCCCCACTCTGCACACTGGCAGTCAGGTTCAGTAAACGGGGAAACGCACAGGATCAGCCCTCACCCATTAATTAGGTAAGACCCTGGACCTCTGCAGCAGTCTCACTCAACATGCACCTCAGGTCGGACTCACAATTATATTCATTATATTATTTTTATAATATATAATTATATACAACATGTTTTATCTATATCTGTGCCAAATTTCAAGGAGATACCAGACATGTGTCACGAAAGTTAAATTCTAGACAAATTTTCGATGCTCGGACCACGGACTATTACTGTGCCAACTAGGTCACTACTACCAAAATGCATGACCCCACACTTTGCTACACTATATTCCATCTGCCACTTCTCTGCCCACTCTCCCAACATGTCCAGGTCCTTCTGCAGAGTCCATGTTTTCTCGACACTACCTGCCCCTCCACCTACTTTTGTATCATCTGCAAACTTGGCCACAAAGCCTTCAATCCCTTTGTCCATTAATATACAACGTGGTGAGTAGCAGCCCCAGTACCAACCTCTGTGGAACTCTACTAGTTGTGTCTCTGTGCGTGCGCGCCTCTGTGTGTGTGTCTCTGTGTATGAATGTGTGTGCCTGTGTGTGGGCGCGTGTGCGTTGTGCGTGCGCGTGTATATAATATATATATTCCGGTTGACATTTTTCCCGTCGAGTCAGAAGTCACCTTATCTGAAAATGTCATGATTTAATTCTCTACCTATTACTGAAAATGCTTAAAAATATCAAAGACTTTGAATTTAAACGAGAGGCTCTCTCTGATGCCGTCGCAATGGATCTGCTCCGCACCGTCTTCCACACGCTGCGAGTGACGTCACCCCCCGACCCCTCCCTCCCTCCCCTGCTATTCAAAAGTCGCTGCTGGAGATGAATTCAGGCCCTGGACTGAAGAGGCCGAACTTGGGTTGGCGCCTGGAGGGAGTATTGCGTTCGGGAACCAGCCCTCCCCTGCGATGCCGCCCCCCCCCCACCCCACCCCTCAAAATATACCTCTCTCCCTCACTGCCCCCTCCCTCCCTCTCAAGGGAGTGGAACCTATGGGTGAGTGGTGGAGTATTGAATTCGGGAACCTGCCCTTCCCTATGACGCCGCACGCACCCCCCCTCACCCTCTCCACCTACCCCTCCCTCTCTATCCACGTCTGCACAGTTGGGGGCGATGCGCGAGTGGATAGGGCGGGGGATGGGGTAAAAGGTGCGAATTAATAATATTAATATAATATCAAGGGGAGGGGTTAGTGTGTGTGTGTGGTGGCGGTGTGTGTATGTGGCGTGGTCTGTCTCTGTGTCTCTGTGTGTGACGCTGCAGGGTAATATTGGCAATTTTCCAATGAACTGGAACCTCTCCCGTCTCTAGTGATTTTTGAATTACCACTGTCAAAATGTTTAAAGCCACCTCTTTCAGAACCCTAGGGTGCAGTCCATCTCGTCCAGGTGATTTATCCACCTTCCGCCCTTTCAGCTTCCCAAGCACCTTCTCCCTAGTAATAACTACTCCACTAACTTCCACCCCATGACTCTCTTGAATTTCAGGCACGTTGCTGGTGTCTTCCATTGTGAAGACAAGTAAAAAAGTTATTGAACTCCTGTCATTTCTTTATGCCCCATTATCACGTCCCATGCATCATTCTCCAGCAGTCCAATTTCCACTCTTGCCTCTTTCTTACTCTTTATATAGCTGAATAAACTCTTGCTGTCCTCCTTTATATTATTGGCTAGCTTGCCTTCATATTTC
The DNA here is from genome assembly GCF_028641065.1 of Leucoraja erinaceus. Taxonomy (NCBI): domain Eukaryota; kingdom Metazoa; phylum Chordata; class Chondrichthyes; order Rajiformes; family Rajidae; genus Leucoraja; species Leucoraja erinaceus. The sequence goes on along the minus strand of NC_073381.1, from coordinate 83,764,870 downwards.
ATCTTTTCTCCCCGTATTGCCTTTTTAGTTACCTTCTGTTGTTCTTTAAAAGCTTCCCAATCCTCAGGCTTCCGACTAATCTTTGCTATGTTATATGCCTTCTCTTTTAGATTTATACTGTCCTTGACTTTACTTGTCAGCCATGGTCACCTCTTTCTCCCCCTAGAATCTTTCTTCCTCTTTGGAATGAAAAGGTCCTGCATCTTCGGGAAATGCTCAGAAATTCCTGCCATTGTTGTTCCACCGTCACCTCTGAAGGGGCTCTTTCCAGTGAATTTTGGCCAGCTCCTCCCTCATGCCTCTGTAGTTTCCTTTGCTCAGCTGCCATACTGACACATACAATTTCACCTTCTCCCTCTCAAATTGTAGATTAAAACCTATCGTGATCACTACCTCCAATGGTTCCTTTATCTTGACTTCCCTTATCAAACCAGTTCATTACATAACACTAATTTTCACAGTCTACCTGCATATTGAAATCTCCCATAACCACCGTAGCATTGCCTTTTTTACATGCCAATTTTATCTCCTGATGCAACTTGTATCTTATATCCTGGCTACTGTTTGGGGTCCTGTAAATAACTCCCATTAGCGTCTTTTTACTCGTTTAATTTCTCAACTCGATCCACAATGACTACTTCTAATCCTGTCACCTCTCGCTAGGGACTGAATTTAATTCCGAACCAACAGAGCTACCCCACACCCTCTGCCCACCTTTCTGCCTTTCAGGTAGGACATACAACCCTGAATATTCAGCTCCCAGCTCAGATCCTCTTGCAGGCACGTCAATGCCTACAACATTATACCTGCCAATTTCCAACTATGCTACAAGCTCATCAACTTTGTTCCTTTGGGATCCATCCTTCCACCTTGTGCCCGTAACAAATTGCACATACCTAAAAACAACACAAAGTGCTGGAGTAGCTCAACAGGTTACACGCGCCTAGTTGCTTTAAGTGCTGATAACCCCTTGTTAGGCCTGTAGAAACAAGGAACTGCAGATATTGGTTTACAGGGATATTACTTCATATTCTGGGTTGTAAACTATCCACGTGGAATATTAGGTGCTGGTCCTCCAGTTTGCATGTAGCTCTCTCTGGCAGTGGAGAAGGCAATGGACAGAAAGGGCGGTATGGGAAGGGGAATCAAAACAGTTAGCATCTTAGAGATCCAGCAGGCCTTGGCAGAGTGAGTGCAAGTATTCAGCAAAAAAGTGGTCTCTTCGATGTAAAGGAGGCCACATTAAGAACACCAAATGCAATACATAAGGTCTGGAGAGGTCACATGAACTTGTCTCACCGGGAACGGCTCCTGGGTGCTCTGGATGGTGGAGAGGGAGGTGGCATGAGAGCAGCAGGAGACAAGGGCGAGACTACAG